>NC_140993.1:168030668-168391033 GCF_052327205.1 Somniosus microcephalus | reverse complement strand
CAGTTGCTCTCTCTCTCTCTCTTCCAACAACAACATGCCCTCGAAAAAGCCTCAGCACCGCCGGGCACTTCAGCTAGTCATACATGATCTTTGGCTAAGTGGAAGTTGTTAAATCCGTGAATCTTGATGTATGGTGTCCTTCAATAAATCGACAGAGACTGCAGAGGAACAATCAACAGGTGTTTACTGGATGAGGGTTACTCTAAACTAACAGTACGGATCCCAACTCAGGGTTTATATACAGGTGTGGTCACTGCCGGTACTACAGTATACAGGAGCTGTCAAAAAGTAGTTCTCCCGTTAAAGGTACGTACACTACAATTCCTCCCCTTTTCGATTAACAGTACCATAACATTCATTTAACAATTAACACTTTTAACATGCAACATTAACTGAAAATAGTCCATTTATAAATTCAGTCTTTGGGGCGGCTTCCTGATCCTTTCTGGATAGCGCCTTTCCTGAGTGTCTTGCTCTTGGTGCGGAGGTGATTCTGGCCCCCTGTCATCGGTTGGTTCATCAGCTTCTGATGCTACTGTTTCTGGGGTAGATGTTACCTGTATGTCGGGTTCATCACCAGATACGCGAGACATGGGGTTGACTCGTTCCTGTGACGCTAAGATCTGGTCAACATGGCGTCTCACAATGTTCTCCCCAACATCCACTGTGCATTAGTGGCCCCTGCCGTGTGCATATCGTTCCTGGTTGCCATTTCTCTGTTCGGTAGACGCGGGCCAAGACTGGTTGCCCTACATTGAAGCTCCTTGTCGGCTTCTCATTGATGTGCTGGAATTGCTTATTCTCAACATTTCTTCGTACATTTGGTCTGAGCAAATCCATACGAGATCTCAACCTTCAGTTAAAGAACATAATGGCCGGGGTCTGGTTGGTGACTGCATGTGTCGCATTTCTGTAGGCTAACAGGAAATTGTCCACCTTATGCTGCAGTGGAATGTCGTCATCGCACATGGCCCTTACTGCTTTCTTAAAGGTTTGTACGAACCTCTCAGCCAATCCATTTGTGGCTGGATAATACGGGGCGGATGTGTAATGCTTTACCCCATTCCTCTTCATAAATCTTCGAAACTCCTCGGACACAAACTGTGGTCCGTTATCAGAGCAAATCTGCTCTGGCAAGCCATTCCTGGCAAATATGGTCCGTAGGACTGCAATAGCTTTCTCCGCGCATCCACGGCTATTAAAAACATTGAGTCCATGAATGGACCAGCAAAATCAATATGCACCCGTTGCCATGGAGATGAGGGCCACTCCCATGGGTGTAGAGGGGCATGTGGTGGTGCATTTTGGACCTTCTGGCATCCTGAGCAGCTCTTTGTCAGGTCCTCGATTTGCTGATCGATCCCCGGCTGTATTGATTTCTTTGTGGGTTCAATGACGAGACATTTATGAAAGAGAATGTCTTTTAATCTAAAGTCTGTTCAACTCTTTATACAGCATTTACAGGAGACATCATGCTAGTGATGCATCTAGAACGAAACTGAAACTAAACCAAACTGCTTGTCTCTGTCACATGACCTCTGCTGGTCAGGCATAAGTAATCAATCAGGCAACTATGCTGGTAAGACATGATAATCAAACAGGCAAATAACATCACTATTTGCTGATATCATTACATCTCCTTTTCTTAAAACAAAAGTATTTTACTTTTAACTAACAACATGTTTTCTTTGTATTAATCTGCATTTTAACTGTAACACTTAATGAACTTACATTATCATTATCATGATCAAGGTTTTTTAACCTTGCTTTGTGTGTTCACATGAAATATGTAAATACACTAGAACTTGAAGAAAGAATAAGATAACATTACTTCCTTCTATAACAATAGTCCTTAAATTTGCTCAATGAGTCTCTCAGGAGGCTTCACGTGTCTTGAGGATTTTCTGATTGATTGTCCTTGAATCTGAGTTGTTGCTTCAGATGATGTGTTCTCAGCTGTGTGAACAGGTTGTTCAACTGTATCAGTCTTTTGACCTGCTGTGTCTGGTCCCATGAGAAGATCTCGACGATTTCTTCTCAGAACAGCACCCTCATCCATCTGAATGGTGTATGATCTTGGTTGAACTTCACTCAGGACAGTTCCCTTCTGAGTCCATATGTTTGTTTTGTCTTTGAACCTTACTTGGTCACCAGTGTGGAGTTCAGGTAGGTTTTGTGTTCCTCTGTCATAGTAGTACTTTTGCTTTTCTTTCTGTTGTTCTTTGAACTTCCTCACTTTCTCCCCCTCTTTTGTTTTCAGGAGGTCCTCCGGGATGGGTAGATTTGACCTTAGCCGACGTCCCATAAGGAGTTGGGCTGGTGACATACCACACTCGAGCGGCGTTGTGCGGTATACAAGCATGCTCTGGTAGAAGTCAGTTCCACTGTGTTTTGCCTTGTACATCAGTCTTTTCACTGTGTTTGCGGGCTCTCCAGGGCCAACAGCTCTGGACAACGTGTCTGCTGTATACATCAGCTTACCCGGTGTGTACGCAACATTCAGTTCATCATAGACTGTCTCTCCTTCGCTTTCCACAACGAGGACTCTCTTTACCAGGTTCAGTCTCTCACAGGCTTTTAAACCTAGTATGGCTTGCACATCCTTTGGCACCACGATTAATGCTAGCGTGTGCTCTCTGTCCTTGTGTGTCACTTTGACAATGCATCTTCCTTTCACTGGTATATCAGTACCTGAGTATCCTGACACTTTCACTTTGATTCCATGTATCTTTGGCCTGGGTCTAATTTTCTTAAAATCAGTCTCTGATATCACATTAACTTGTGCTCCAGTATCCAATTTAAATGGAATGTGTATGTCATTCACTTTTAGTGTCAACATCCAGTCTCTTTCTTCCTTTTTGTTTTCAGACACAACATCTACATAGAACTCCTCTATGTCGCTTTCATCTACTGCATGGACCTTGCTTTGTTGCACCTGGTTCTTGCAGCATCGGGCATAATGGTTGTTTTTGTTGCAACTATTCCTTTTTTTACCATATGCTGGACACTTTTTTGGTGGATGCTGTGTACCGCATCGACTACATGTCTTTCGATTGCCCCTTTTATTTTTGTTCGCTGGCCACGCCTCTTTTTTCACATTGGCGCTCTTTTTGTTAAACGGTTTGTGTCCGTTCTTACTCACTGCATTCACGTTGCAGCTACTATCACTGAACAGCTCTTTTGCTTGCGACTTCACAGTCTCTGTAGCCCTACACAGTGCTATGGCTTTTCCCAGGTCTAGATCTTGCTCTCTTAGCAGTCTTTCCCTTAGACCATTATCTGGAATACCACACACCAGTCTGTCTTTTATCAGCGAGTCTGTCAGTCCCCCAAATTCACATGTTTTGCTTCGGTTTCTCAGTTCAGTCACATACTGATCAATAATCTCTCCTGTTTTCTGTACACATGTGAAAAATCTGTGCCTCTCAAATGTCATGTTACGTTTTGGTATGCAGTCGGCCTCAAACTGTTCCATTATTTTATCTAACTTCATTTTGTCTCCATCAGCAGCGAATGTGAAGTTATTATACACCTCCAGCGCTTCATCACCCACGACATGTAAGAACAGTGATGCTTTCATTTTTATCACCTTTCTCGTCAGCTCCGATTGCTGATAAATACAACCCCAAACGTTGTTTGAACCTCCTCCAATTTTCAGCCACATTACCTGTCAACTGAAGCGTCGCCAGTGGGTGTAAACCTTCCATTTTTCACTTCGTTAGCTATTCTCCAATGGTAAGCAACGATGTTCTCTTTTGGCTTGCTAATTTGTGGAGAGCTGATTTAACTTCAGATTTTTTCTCTTCATCTCTTTCAATCACTTCTGACACCATGTATTGATTTCTTTTCTCTTCATCTCTTTCAATCACTTCTGACACCATGTATTGATTTCTTTGTGGGTTCAATGACGAGACATTTATGAAAGAGAATGTCTTTTAATCTAAAGTCTGTTCAACTCTTTATACAGCATTTACAGGAGACATCATGCTAGTGATGCATCTAGAACGAAACTGAAACTAAACCCAAACTGCTTGTCTCTGTCACATGACCTCTGCTGGTCAGGCATAAGTAATCAATCAGGCAACTATGCTGGTAAGACATGATAATCAAACAGGCAAATAACATCATTATTTGCTGATATCATTACACCGGCCACCACACATAAGCCCTAGCAAGGCTTTTCATTTTCACCCCTCCCAGATGGCCTTCGTGAAGCTCATTGAGCACTCTCTCCCTTAACTTGGGTGGAATTACCACTCGGGATCCACACATCAAGGTCCCCTGGCATACTGACAGCTGTTCTCTTCTGGATGAGAATGCTGGCAACAGTGAGTCGCCATGTGTTGGCTATCCCTTCACCATCAAGTCATATACCCGAGACAGTGTCGGGTCATTTCGGGTCTCCTTCTCTATATCAGTGTTAGTTACAGGCAAGCGTTCAATTATAGTCGAATGAAATATTTTGACAGGGTCCACTGCTGGTGCTTCCTCTGCAGGACGCAGTGGCAAGCGTGATAGCCCATCAGCGTTTCCATGCTGTCTCGTGCCCTTATACTCGATTTCATATTGGTTCGCCCCTAGAAAAAGGGACCATCTTTGTAGCCATTGCACTGTCATCACCGGAACGCCCTTCTTTGGATTAAAGATGGAGACAAGTGGTTGGTGGTCAGTCAGCAAGGTGAACTTCTGCCCGTGCAGATAGTGGTTGAACTTAATTCACTCCCCACACTAGGCTGAGGGCCTCCCTGTCAATCTGGGCGTAGTTACGCTCGGCTGAGGTTAGTGATCGTGACGCAAAGGCTATTGGCCTCTCTGAGCCGTCCGAGAATTTGTGCGACAGCACCACTCCAATGCCATAGGGTGATGGATCACACGCCAACCGAATTGGTGGTGCTGGGTTGAAATGAGCCAACACCTCTTTTGATGTGATCAATTCTTTGCTCTTCTGGAAAGCTCGTTTACATTCGTCATTCCACTTCCATGGTACCCCCGTTTGCAGTAGGGTGTTCAGTGGGTGTAGTACGGTAGACAAATTTGGCAAGAACTTATGGTAGTAGTTCACCAGCCCGAGGAACGACCCCAGTTGTGACACATTTTCCGGTGCTGGAGCCTTGACTACTGCTTCAATCTTTTCAGGGGACTTATGTATCCCCTCTTCATCAATAACGTGGCCACAATACGAGATCTGCTTCTGGAAAAACTCGCATTTGTGGCGATTAGCTCGGAGCCCATATTCCTTCAATCTAGTGAGCACCTGCTCCAGGTTGGCGAGGTGATCACTGTCATTTTCGCCCGTGACCAGGATGTCCTCCAAATAACACTGGGTCCCTGGAATCCCTTGCATGACTTGATCCATTGCCCTTTGCCAAATAGCCGGAGCTGATGCTACCCCGAACACCAGCCGGTTGTATTGGTAGAGACCTTTATGAGTGTTGATCGTGAGGTACTGTTTCAAGGCTTCTTCTACCTCCATTTGCAGGTACGCCTGGGCCAGATCAATCTTAGTGAAGCGCTTCCCTCCAGATGGCGAGGCGAAAATATCTTCAATCCGCGGAAGCGGATATTGTACCGTGTGAAGGACTGGGTTCACTGTCACGTTAAAGTCCCCACAGATGCGAACCTTCTTTGGTTCCCCAGACGTATTACTCAATGACCTCTTCATTACAGGAATGATGGGTGTAGCCCACTCGCTCCAGTCCACTTTGGACAGTACTCCTGAACGTTCCAAACCTTCCAGCTCTGCTTCGACGGCTGGGCGGATCGCATAAGGCACCGGTCTGGCCTTAAAAAACTGTGAGCTCGCAATTTCCTCTATTTTGATCGTCGCTGTTATGCCTTTTAGTGTTCCGAGTTCCTCCTGGAACAATTCTTGTGCGCCAGTTAGCATTTTTGACAGTCGTCCATGTAGTGTATGTGCCTTTAAGACAGAACTACTTTTACAGCTCTTGTATACTGTAGTACCGGCAGTGACCACACCGGTATATAAGCTTTGCGCATGCCTCTGTACCCCCAGTCAAGAAACTACCCTCCTCCAGGAAAGACCGGTCATGTGTTAATGTACAGCATCCGTGTGATTATTTAATAATAGCATATCCACTGAACCACGGATCCAACAGTGGTGACGAGTGTCGATTCGAATCTACCTGCAACATTTAAAAAAAAATAGTCGTGGCCAGGAACACGGGCGTTGACCACGAGCAACCGCCCAGCAGTCAGGCAGAGATCCAACTTCGCAGGGGAGGCTGTGGAGAGCCGGGCTTGGTTCCCCAGCCACAACGAGCAGTAAGAGACCAAAGACAGGCCCAGCGCAGACCCTTCCCGAGCAGCGGCGGCTGGAGCCAACCGACGGCGGAGAGAAAGCCGAGCAGCGTCGACGGGGTAAGAGAGAGGGTGAAGAGCGCAGGGCGCAGCCGGGGGTTGAACACCGAGCGGCGTCGAGAAAAATAAAACAAACCGGAGAGAGAGAGGGTAAGAAACAGTCGGGTTCTAGACTGAGCAGCGTCGAAAAATATAAAAAGAAGAACGCGCAGAGCACAGCCAGTGCTCACGGGCTGAACAGGGTCCGCGGGGCGAAGAAAGGGGAGACGCCATTGAGCCGCGGAGAAGAAGGAAGAGCGCGGGAGGCACCATTTTTAGAAGCTGCAGCGGAGAAGAAGGGCGAGCTCGGGAAGGAAGGAAAGCGCGGGAGACGCCATTTGAGATAGTTAACTCACACCCAAGGATGCATAAAGAGTGGCAGTATCTCTACGTTCGACAATGAAGTCGAAGATTGGGCGACATATGTGGAACGTATTGAGGTGTACTGCACGGTGAATGAAGTGCCAGATGCTAATAAAGCACTGATTCTGTTAAATTCCATGGGTGCAAAAACTTATGGGTTACTGCAAAATCTAATAGCCCCAGAGAAGCCGGTAAACAAGAGTTTTGAAAGCATAGTAGAAATCCTACAGGACCACTTAAACCCCACACCGCTGCGGATAGCAGAATGATTTAAGTTCCATAAAAGGAACCAACACAAAGACGAAAGCAATGCTGAGTACCTAACGGAACTGCGCAAGCTATCGAAACACTGCCAGTTTGGAGCGGGACTAGCAGACACATTAAGGGACAAGTTTGTGTGTGGGCTACAAAGTGAAGGAACCCAGAAACGGCTTCTATCAGAAAAGGACCTTACACTGGACAAAGCTTTCAGTATGGCAGTATCACATGAAGCAGCCACAAGGGGTGCTGCAGAGATACAATGGAGACCGCAAGAATATGGCACCAATGAAATGTCCTACGGAACAGGGAAGTGCTATCGCTGCGGCAGAACAACACATGACCAGAACGATTGTTGGTTCAAGGACCAAGTATGCAGACAGTGTGGGAAAGCAGGACACATAGCAAGAGTCTGCAGGTCTGGGAAGAAAACCAACAGTTAAAAATCTTCACAGGAGAAGTACAAAAAGGTACACCAGCTGATGGACAGTGGTTCAGACGAACAGAAAAGTGACACAGACTCCGGAAGCAAGGAGCTGGGGTGTCTGAAACTACATAAGGTAACCGAAATGGAGGATCACCAGACTATCTGGGTTACACTCAAGATAGACGGAGTCCAAGTGGAAATGGAATTGGACACAGGGTCAGCTCTAACAGTCATAAATCAAAGAGACTACAAGCGGCTATTTTCACACATACCCTTGAAAGCTACAGAGATTGTCTTGAAGACGTATACGGGGCAAAATGTCTACCCAAAGGAAAAATAAGGGTGAAAGTGACATATAAAGGCCAGGAAATACCTAAAATGGATATATATGTATTGCCAAATGGAGGACCACCACTGCTAGGACGTGAATGGATCCGGAAGATACAATTAGATTGGCATTCCATACAGGCACTGAAGGTTGAGGCCAAAAAGGATGATGACGTCACACCTGGACGACTGTCAAAAATGCTAACTGATGCAAAAGAAGTGTTCCAGGAAGGACTAGGAACACTAAAAGGAATAACAGCAACGATTAAAATAGAGGAAAATGCAAGCCCAAAGTTTCTGAAGGCCAGACCAGTGCCTTATGCGATCAGACCAGCTGTTGAAGGAGAGCTGGAGGGGTTGGAATGTTCAGGAGTACTCTCCAAAGTGGACTGGAGCGAGTGGGCTACACCCATCGTTCCTGTAATGAAGAGGTCATTGAGTAATACGCCTGGGGAACCTAAGAAGGTCCGCATCTGTGGGGATTTTAAGGTGACAGTGAACCCAGTCCTTCACACCGTGTAATATCCGCTTCCACGAATTGAGGATATTTTTGCCTCGCTATCTGGAGTTAAGCGCTTCACCAAAATTGATCTAGCCCAGGCGTACTTGCAAATGGAGGTAGAAGAAGCTTCGAAACATTACCTTACGATCAACACTCATAAAGGTCTCTATCAATACAACTGGCTGGTGTTTGGAGTAGCCTCGGCTCCGGCTATCTGGCAAAGAGCGATGGATCAGGTCCTGCAAGGGATTCCAGGGACCCAGTGTTATCTGGACGACATCTTGGTCACGGGCGAAAATGACGGTGATCACCTCGCCAACTTGGAGAAGGTGCTCACCAGATTAAAGGAGTATGGGCTATGAGCTAATCGCCACAAGTGCGAGTTTTTCCAGAAACAGATCTCGTATTGTGGCCACGTCATTGATGAAGAGGGGTTACATAAGTCCCCTGACAAGATTGAGGCAGTAGTCAAGACTCCAGCACCGGAAAATGTGTCACAACTGAGGTCGTTCCTCGGGCTGGTAAACTACTACCACAAGTTCTTACCAAATATGTCTACGGTATTACACCCGCTGAACACCCTACTGCGAACAGGAGTACCATGGAAGTGGGATGACGAATGTAGACGAGCTTTCCAGAAGTGTAAAGAATTGATCACATCAAAAGAGGTGTTGGCCCATTTCAACCCAGCACTACCAATTCGTTTGACATGTGATGCATCACCCTACGGTATTGGAGCAGTGCTGTCGCACAAATTCCCAGACGGGTTGGAGAGGCCAGTAGCCTTTGCATCTCGGTCACTAACCTCAGCCGAGCGCAACTACACCCAGATTGACAGGGAGGCACTCAGCCTAGTATGGGGAGTAAAAAAATTCAACCACCATCTGCATGGGCAGAAGTTCACCTTGCTGACTGACCACCAACCACTTGTCTCCATCTTTAATCCTAAGAAGGGCGTTCCAGTGATGACTGCACAGCAGTTACAAAGATGCTCCCTGTTTCTAGGGGCGAATCAATATGAAATAGAATATAAAGGCACGAAACAGCATGGGAACGCTGATGGGCTATCGCGCCTGCCACTGCCTACTGTGGAGGAAGCACCAGCAGTGGACCCTATCGAGATATTTTATTCGTCAATAATTGAACGATTGCCAGTAACAAACGCGGATATAGAGAAGGAGACCCACAATGATCCGACGCTGTCTCGGGTATATAATTTGACGGTGAGGGGATGGCCAACACATGGCGACTCACTGTTGCCAGCATTCTCATCGAGAAGAGAACAGCTGTCAGTATGCCAGGGGACAGTGATGTGTGGATCCAGAGTGGTGATTCCACCCAAGTTAAGGGAGAGAGTGCTAAATGAGCTATATGAAGGTCATCTGGGGGAGTTAAAATGAAAAGCCTTGCTAGGGCTTATGTGTGGTTGCCGGGAATCGATCAACAAATTGAAGACCTAACTAAGAGCTGCTTAGGATGCCAGAAGGTCCAAAATGCACAACCACATGCCCCTCTGCACCCATGGGAGTGGCCCTCCTCTCCATGGCAACGGGTGCATATTGATTTTGCTGGTCCATTCATGGACTCAATGTTCTTAATAGCAGTGGATGCTCATTCAAAGTGGCCTGAGGTGATAAAAATGTCTTCAACCACTACAGAGAAAACGATTGCAGTCCTGTGGACCATATTTGCCAGAAACGGTTTGCCAGAGCAGATTTGCTCTGATAATGGACCACAGTTTGTGTCCGACGAGTTCCAAAAATTCATGAAAAGGAATGGGGTAAGGCATTACACATCCGCCCCATATCATCCAGCCACAAATGGATTGGCTGAGAGGTTCGTACAAACCTTTAAGAAGGCGATAAAGGCCATGTGCGACGATGACATTCCACTACAGCATAAGATGGACAATTTCTTATTAGCCTACCGAAACGCGACACATGCAGTTACCAACCAGACCCCGGCAATGATATTCTTTAACCAAAGGTTGAGATCTCGTCTGGACATGCTCAGACCAAATGTGCGAAGAAATGTTGAGGACAAACAATTCCAGCACATCAATGAGAAGCCGACAAGGAGCTTCAATGTAGGGCAACCAGTCTTGGCCTGTGACTATCGAACAGAGAAGTGGCAACCCGGAACGATATGTACAAGGCAGGGGCCATTAATGTACACAGTGGATGTCGGGGAGAACATTGTGAGACGCCACGTCGATCAGATCTTAGCGTCACAGGAACGCGTCAACCCCATGTCTCGAGTACCTGGGGATGAAACCGACATACCGGTAGCATTTACTTCAGACCCAGTAGCAGTGGAACCCGATGAACTACCCGATGAAAAGGGGTCAGAATCGCCTCTGCACCAAGAACAAGAACCTCTGGAAAGGTGCTATCCCGAAAGGGTCAGGAAGCCGCCCCAAAGACTGAATCTATAAATGGACTTTTGTTGTTTAATGTACATGTTGAAATGTTAATTGTTATTTGAATATTAGGGGTATTACTAATCTAAAAGGGGAGGAATTGTAGTTTATGTGCCTTTAAGACAGAACTACTTTTACAGCTCCTGTATACTGTAGTACCGGCAGTGACCACACCGGTATATAAGCTTTGCGCATGCCTCTGTACCCCCAGTCTAGAAACTACCCTCTTCCAGTAAAGACCTGTTATTTGTTAATGTACAGCATCCGTGTGATTATTTAATAATAGCATATCCACTGAACCACGGATCCAACAGTCCAGGTGTGATGTCGTCATCCTTTTTGGCATCTACAGTCAGTGCTTGTATGGAATGCCAATTTAGCTGTATCTTCTGGATCCATTCACGTCCTAGTCGTGGTGGTCCTCCCTCTGGCAATACATATTGGTCCATTTTTGGTGTTTCCTTGCCATTATATATAACGTTCACCCTTATTTTTCCTTTGGGGTAGACTTTTTGCTCCGTGTACGTCTTCAAGACGATCTCTGTATCTCTCAAGGGTATATGTGAGAATAGCCGCTTGTAGTCCCTTCAGTTTATGAATGTTAGGGCTGATCCTGTGTCCAATTCCATTTTCACTTGGACTCCGGCTATCTTGAGCGTGACCCAGATAGTTTGGTGATCCTACGTTTTGATCACAGTATGTAGTTTCAGACAACCCAGCTCCTTGCTTCCGGTGTCTGTATCCCTTTTCTGTTCGTCCGAACTACTCTCCGTCACCTTATGTACCTTCTTGTACTTCTCCTGTGGAGATTTCTTGCTGCTGGTTTTCTTTTCCGACCTGCAGACTCTTGCTATGTGTCCTACTTTTCCACTGTCTGCACACTTGGTCCTTGAACCAGCAATCCTTATGGTCGTGTGTTGTTCTTCCGCAGCGATAGCACTTCACTGTTCCGTATGCCATTTCATTTGTGCCATATTCTTGTGGTCTCCATTGTATCTCAGCTGCACCCCGTGCTGCTGCTTCGTGTGATACTGCCATGCTGAAAGCCTTGTCCAGCGTAAGATCCTTTTCTGATAGAAGCCGTTTCTGGGTTCCTTCACTTTGAAGCCCACACACAAACTTGTCCCTTAAAGTATCTGCTAGTCCCGTTCCAAACTGGCAGTGTTTCGATAGCTTGCACAGTTCCATTAAATACTCAGCATTACTTTCGTCTTTATGCTGGTTCCTTTTGTGAAACTTAAATCTTTCTGCTATCAGCAGCGGTGTGGGGTTTAAGTGGTCCTGTAGGATTGCCACTATGCTTTCAAAATCCTTTTCCACTGGCTTCTCTGGGGTTACTAGGTTTCACAGTAAGCCATATGTTTTTGCACCCACGGAATTCAACAATACCAGTGCTTTCCTGGCATCTGGCACTTCATTCACCTTTCAGTACACTTCTATGCGTTCTACATATGTCGCCCAATCTTCGACTTCATTGTCGAATGCTGTGACACTGCCACTCTTCGGCATCCCTGGGTGTGGTTAGACTGGCTAAAAATGGCGTCTCCCGTGCTCTCCCTTCTTCTCCACTGGCTCAAAATGGCGTCGCCCACACTTTCCTTTCTTCCCGTGCTCTCCCTTCTTCTCCGTTGCGGCTAAAAAAAAATGGCGTCTCCCTTCTTCTCCGCGGACGCTGCTTGGCCCTTGAACACTGGCTGCGCTCTATGCATTTTCCTGTGCGCCTCTCTCGTTGACGCCGCTCGGTCCTGAACCCCGGCTGCGCCCTGTGCGCTTTACCCTCTCTTTTTTTTTTCCATCAACACCGCTCGGTCTTCAACCCCAGCTGCGCCCTGTGTGCTTTACCCTCTCTCGTTGACGCCGCTCGGTCTTCAACCCCGGCTGCGCCCTGTGCGCTTTACCCTCTCTCTTACCCCGTCGACGCTGCTCGTTCTTTTTCTGTGCCGTCGGTCGGCTCCAGCCGCCGCTGTCCGGGAAGGGTCTGCGCCGTACCTGCTGCCAGCCCGCTGCGCTGGATCGTCGCGACTGGAGAACCAAGCCCAGCTCTCCATCGCCTCCTCTGCGATGTTAAAGTCCTCTCTGGATGGTCGACGCCCGCACCTCTGGACTTGGCCTTCCCCTTTCACTGCTCTCCAGGAGCGAATCCCTGGGAGGTGATGCAGAGTTGCAGGTAGGTTTGAATCCACTCGTCGCCAATGTTAAATCCATGAATCTTGATGTATGGTGTCCTTCAATAAATAGACAGAGACTGCAGAGGAACAATCAACAGGTGTTTACTGGATGAGGGTTACTCTAAACTAACAGTACAGATCCCTACTCAGGGTTTATATACAGGTGTGGTCACTGCCGGTACTACAGTATACAGGAGCTGTCAAAAAGTAGTTCTCCCCTTAAAGGTACATACACTGCAGAAGTGACTTGTTACAATGCCTCTGCCAAACCAGCTATCTGGAGGTACAGTTTTTAAAAATGATAGAATACCTATTATAGAATCATATAATGATAAGAATTACAATACAGAAGGAGGTCATTCAGAGATGACTAGCTCTTCAACTGTAGTTATCATCTCTAATCTTATTTCCTTGCTCGTTCCCTATATCCTTTGATATTTTTTCCTTTTCAAAGACTTATCAAATTACCTTTTAAATGATGTTATAGTCTCTGCCTCAATAGCTACATGGGATAAAGCTTTCCATGTTCTAATAACCCTCAGTGTATAAAGATTTCTTCTAATCTCCCATCCATTCTTCCATTGATAATCCTGAGTGTATGCCCTCTTGTTACCAAGTTGTCAAATAGAGGAAAAAATTTAACGTGTCAAAACCTTTCATAATCTTGAAAACCTTGATTAGATTCCCTCATAACTTGCTATATTTCAGAGAAGAAAGAATAATGGCCCTGAGTTTAAAATTATTTCCAGTGCACCATTGGAGCAAGGATGGCTATTTAACATTTAAATTGTAGAAACCATTTTCCAGGTTTTCACTTTTTAATGGCTGCACTACTGTTTCCAATAGGGTCTGGGCCTTCCTACAATGTGAGCGCCAATGCTGCCTGGAGGTCATTTTAATAAATGCTAATGAGGAAGGTCAGCATTGGAGTGGCCATAATCCATGACATTGTCCTCAATGCACCAAGAGTAACTTCAAACAAAATAAAAGAGATGTACCTGTTGCCAACATCAGCTGCTACTGGCAGAAGTGCTTTACTTTGAGCCTGCAACCAGGAGAAGCCTGATTACTTAACTTACAAGACAGTGGGCAATAATAAGTTTTATGTTGTACCTGAAAAGAGCTGACCTTGCTTACATAAGAACATAAGAAATAGGAGCAGGAGTAGGCCATGTGGTCCCTCGAGCCTGCTCCGCCATTCAACAAGATCATGGCTGATATTCGACCTCAACTCCACTTTCTCGCCTGATCCCATATCCCTTGATTCCCTTAGAGTCCAAAAATCTATCTATATCAGCCTTGAATATACTCAACGACTGAGCATCCTCTGGGGTAGAGAATTCCAAAGATTCACAACCCTCTGAATGAAGAAACATCTCCTCATCTCAGTCCTAAATTGTCGACCCCTTATCCTGAGACTATGCCCCCTAGTTGTGACAACTTTTGACAACCTTTGAGCCACAAACACAGTAAGAGGTTCTGTTAAAGTCACAGGATTCCCAAAGGGCACTGCCCTGTTCTCTATTTTAATTAATGAAGGAGGGGCAGTACAGGATGCAGCAAAGAAGATTGAAGCAGCATTTGAGGAGGAAATGCCCTTCAACATATTACCCCCACTCCAAATAATTTATGGACTACATTATGAGGATCTCAGTTCGGAGCTTTGTGTGAGAAAAGTGCAATTCACCAATGAGGTTGTAGGAGACCTGTGCCATCTTCTCCATGATAATCTGCAGCCAAGATCATCTGTCTGGAAAGCTTTGCCTGTGGCTGTGTACATTTAACACCATGCTCAATTTTATGTCACTGGCTCATTTCAAGCAGCCACGGAAGAATCTGTTCAATATCCCCCAGGATGCTGTCTGAAACTGCATTTGTCTGGTAACTGACACTCTCTTTAGAAGAGTTGGAGAACTTGGCATGACAGCAAGGCTATAGCATGGTAGAGCCATCACAGTTTCATCATGTTGCTGGGTTGTCAAAGTATAGGGTACAATAAGTAACACGTGTAGCATTGCAAGCTCCTGCAATTAATCCTCCTAACATTCTTAATAGGTAGGGGTAGCACTTGCTGAACATCCAGATTACATGTGACCAGATGCAGAGTCCTCCATGTGGATCTCAGATTTCTGGAAGTTGCCATGATGGCTTTGTTCTCAGGCAGATAGTCAAGAGACCGGATGGCTTGTGGGTAACAAAGCATATTCATACTGCCATGAATATTGGACCCCTCTCCAAGGAGCTGAGGGCCGCTACAATGAGCCACATCCTTCTTCTAGAGTTGTGACTGAGAAAACAATAGGAGTCTTGAAGGGGTGCTTTTGCTGCCATGATGGACCAGGAGGCTTGACTTCCAAGCATGTATCCTCAATAGTTGTAGCTTGTTGTACCTTTCACAACTTTCACTTGGATATGGCACTCCCTGGCGAGGTAGCCCAGCTGCTTTGGAGGCAAAGGAGCACGGAGTGGATTATCAGAAGGACCATCCACATAGTGATTCAAGGAATCAGAACTCAATTCATAAATTAACCAATCTGATCTGTTTAATACCCTCCTTTTGTCACCATGGCCTTCTGAGAAATGACAGCTCCTTCAATGCAGTACACATCCTAGAACCTCATAGCACCTCAGATCTTCCTGTGCCTACCTGACCGTGCAAATCTTTATAATAACTATGAACACCTAAACACGAGTAAGCACACCTCTTTTATTGCAACCAAGTCTAGAATGATCATTCGCCAATTTCTTTTCATACTGTGTTTAATCTAGGTGTCTAAACATGTCCTTTCTCCCATTCTATTGCTTCTCTGCGTTGCAACTTGCGGACCTGTTTCATGAGAGGTGGTTGGCTGTCCTTGAGGAGTAAAAGGCTCATGGGATTGAGGTGACCATCCTCTCTTGGCTGCTAGGAACTGGAAAGGAGCTGCTGTGGGCTTCATGTCTTGAGGATCTACCTGGGCATCCTCCTGCGTGTCACTTGCATGATGTTCAGGGGATAAGCTGGATGCCTGGCATTTGCTACTGTCCTGAGAAACCGCACCCTCATGCAGGTTGTCCCCAGTTGTTACCATTCTACTGAGCCTTGATTCTGTTTGTCCACTGATCAGCAGAATGGCTGTTCTAATCGGTGCTACCAAATTCTGAAAGCCCTGAGAAACAGCAGCTACATTGTGCCCCGAATATCTGAAAGGTGTTACATAGGATTCTGTCAATGTTGTCTCCTATTTCCACCAGGGCTGCTGTCTGTGCTTCCATGGAGGATAGAGTCCCAGCCCACTTCTGAGGTGAAGTTCCACATGCTCCATTGACACCTGCAACAAAACAAAATTCTCCAATTGAGAGATGCATGAACCTGTATCACTTCTGTCAGTTGTCACACATCCTCGAAGATTGTATGTAGGTAGGATGTTCCTCAAATAACCTTTTTTTCAGTGAGTGCCCATGGGTTCTGGGTCCCATGACTCTGAAGCTATGGGAAGCTTTCTTCTCAGCCTCTGCTGGAATGGTGGAACATCCTTATTCAGTCCCCACTCCTCTTGCTCCCTTGTGTCTGTGAATCAATCAATGCCACATCCTCACTTATACTATTGACATCTTCCCAGGTGTAAGTATCTGAATTGATGCATGGGAGTAAGCAAGCAAGTGACGCTGTAGGGGGTTTTGCACAGGCGTGTTCGGGTCAGTCAGCTTTGCCTCTGACTACCTTCCTTGAGCGGTTCGAATTGCTCGCCCCCTGTGTTCTAGACACCAGATTTAGATATAGGCAGCGATACAGAGAAGACTCAAGTAGACAGGTGGTTGGATGCAAACAAAAGCAAGATTTTATTGGAGAGGAAAACTTGATACAATCTTATGGAAAATCATTGATGTACACTTCTACAGGCAAAAATTACAAGAGAGTCATAATAATACTATACTTATACAGGGAATGGAGAACACACGGCACATCGAGGGAAAACAACTATCTTAACAATCCCCTTTTCCTTATCCCACCCCCTATGCCTAACCAGGTTAATCTATGAGGGGTCAGAATTCATGCTCACCAATAAAAAGAGTTTGCTGGACTCAAAAGAGTGGTTGGGTTCGGGTTCGCTCTTGGTGCTCTTTGGAGCCTGCCGTCGTCACGTGGGCTCCGGGTGCTGCAAGGGCGTTGTCCAGGTTCGAGTACCCCAAAGTTACAGTCTCTGCTTGGGTACTTTATCTTGCAGGGATGATTCTTTGCCGACAGCTTGAGTTTGCCTGAAGATGCTCGCAGGTCAGCTGAGGCTGAAGGCCCGATAAGTCGAAGCCTACCCTCAGTTGACCTTCCCTGGGTGGTCTTCCTCCTCCTCCCCTCGTCGCGTCCCGCTTCGCCTGGCCTGAATTGCCCGTGTTCGCCCGACCCGGTGTCAGGGCGAGTCTAGATGGAGTTGGAGAGGGCACGGGCAAAGGCCAGGGGGTAAGCGCGGGACAGGGGAAAAGGCGGCAGCCACGAGGGCGAAGGACCGGGCAGTGGTGATACCGACAGCAGTCGAGCAGCATTCTTTTTCTTCTTCGTCCAACGACTACCCCCACTTGCTACCTGGGGGCCTTCAATTATACCTTTGTCGAAAAACCTTATCTGCCTGCCAAATCAGGTTAGTTCTTTGTTTTATTTTTGGCGAGCTAGTTAAAATAATGGTAACAATCTATACTGACGGGTTGTTAGATGGCCGGTAATTGCTTCTACCGGCCCGATAATGGACTCGTATTGTCCTGAAAGTCCTTGATAGGCTTGTCCAGCCTCAATGGATGTGTTTAATCTGTTTCCGATTATGTATGCAGACTGTTTGATGGCTTTAACTGTAGGCCTCATTGAATTCAGATCTGCCTCTGATTCGGCCTAATACATAATTCACAGATTGTCTAGGTCCCAAATCACAAAGTGCTGTTCACAGGAAACCTGCAACCTTAGTTTCGATTTACCTCAAACAGCCTGGGTTGCAGAATCCATTTTGGAGACCCGCAGGCTTTCTGCCACGAGGCACGGACGCCAATTTGGGCACCCTTTTTAATTTCAAAGAAATGTCCACACAGGGTTCCTTTTATCGATAATAACCTTCGGGGAAATGCACAAATTTTGTGAATCTTACATTCCTCCCTGTGATACTAAAACTTGCTTGAAGTATCATATTTTTCCAAAGTGAGCAAAACTTTTCTGACCCTCCATAGACAGCCTTCCCCTGTAATTATCTATCTAATATACCCACGACACATGCACTTCCCATTCCACGAAAATGTAGTGTACATCAGCATACAAAGAGTAAAATTACAGGCTTTACACACACATCCAAGCATGGAGGGGGTCCTACACCCCTGCACCACTTGGTACACATATCTTTATTAAACCGCATCGCAAAAGAAAACAACAAAAGAAAAACCTTTAATTGAAAATAACAAACACAAAGAAACCACATTTCTTTAGTCAAAATACAGGGAAAAACTTAAACCAGCGCATCTTCCTCCACCTTTACATAATAACATAAGAACATAAGAAGTAGGAGCAGGAGTAGGTCATACGGCCCCTCGGGCCTGCTCCGCCATTCAATAGGATCATGGCTGATCCGAACTTAGACTCACGTCCACTTCCCTGCCCGCTCCCCGTAACCCCTTATTCCCTTATCAGCTAGGAAACTGTCAATCTCCATTTTAAATTTGTTTAATTTCGCAGCTTCCACAGCTCTCTGAGGTAGCAAATTCCATAGATTAACTACCCTCTGAGTGAAGAAGTTTCTCCTCATCTCAGTTTTGAAAGGGCAGCCCCTTATTCTAAGATTATGCCCCCTAGTTCTAGTCTCACCCATCAGTGGAAACATCCTCACCGCATCCACCCAATCAAGCCCCCTCATAATCTTATATGTTTCAATAAGATCGCCTGTCATTCTTCTGAATTCCAATGAGTAGAGGCCCAACATACTCAACCTTTCCTCATAAGTCAACCCCCTCATCTCCGGAATCAACCGAGTGAACCTTCTCTGAACTGCTTCGAGAGCAAGTATATCTTTTCTTAAATATGGAAACCAAAACTGTACGCAGTATTCCAGGTGTGGCCTCACCAGTACCCTGTATAACTGAAGCAAGACTTCCCTGCTTTTATACTCCATCCCCCTTGCAATAAAAGCCAAGATTCAATTGGCCTTCCTGATCACCTGCTGTACCTGCATACTAACCTTCTGTGTTTCATGCACCAGGACCCCAGATCCCTTTGTAATGTAGCACTTTGCAGTTTCTCACCATTTAGATAATAACTTGCTCTTTGATTTTTTCTGCCAAAGTGCATAACCTCACACTTTCCAACATTATATTCCATCTGCCAAATTTTTGCCCACTCACTTAGCCTGTCTATGTACTTTTGCAGGTTTTTTATGTCCTCCTCACTCACTGCTTTCCCTCTCATCTTTGTATCATCGGCAAACTTGGATACGTTGCACTCGGTCCCTTCCTCCAAATCGTTAATATAGATTGTAAAGAGTTGGGGTCCCAGCACTGACTCCTGCGGAACACCACTAGTTACTGATTGCCAACCCGAGAATGAACCATTTATCACAACTCTCTGTTTTCTGTTAGATAGCCAATCTTCTACCCATGCCAGTATATTGCCCCAAACCCGTGATTTTTTATCTTGTGCAGTAATCTTTTGTGTGGCACCATGTCAAATGCCTTTTGGAAGTCCAAATCCACCACATCCACTGGTTCCCCTTTATCCACCCTGTTTGTTACATCCTCAAAGAATTCGAGCAAATTTGTCAAACATATTCGTAAACACCATGCTGACTCTGTCCGACTAAATTCTGCTTATCCAAATGTCCTGTTACTGCTTCCTTAATAATGGACTCCAACATTTTACCAACCACAGATGTTAGGCTAACTGGTCTATAGTTTCCAGCCTTTTGTCTGCCTCCCTTTTTAAATAAGGGCGTTACATTAGCAGTTTTCCAATCTGCTGGGACCTTTCCTGAATCCAGGGAGTTTTGGAAAATTACCACCAATGCATCCACAATCCCTACCGCTGCTTCTCTCAAGACCCTAGTGTTAAGTCTGTGTGTCCCAGTTATGCTTATTATAAATCACTGGACACAGACCACAAGAATAACTTTAACAGGTCTTTACTATTCGGTGGTCAGGGCTGAACTGCCCAGCAAATCCCTACACAACACTTATATACCGGTGTGGTCACTACCGGTATTACAGTATACAGCAGCCAAGAGAAAGTAGTACATCTCTTAAGGTAGTTCTCTTAAGGTGGAACAGGTTACATACACCACAATCCTCCCTTTTTAGCTTAACAGTTATATCCCCATTTAACATAACATAATAACATATAGACATATATATATACAACTTCATGCAAAACAGTTCAAAGATTCAGTCTCTGAGGAGGCCTCCTGATTCGAGTTGGATAACGCCTTTCAGGGGTCTCTGATTCTCGTTGCTGGGGTGACTCATCTAGTTGGTCTCTTATGGATTGGACATCATCATCAGGTACATTCACTTCTGAGGTAGATGCTTCAGGTTCACTAACTTCTTCCACGGTTGTCTCTGCCATAACCATGGGTTCGACCTTGTTCTCGATTCTACCAATTGGTCAGCATGACGCCGTATTACATTTTACCAATATCTACCGTGTACATCAGGGGTCCTTGTCTGGCCCGAATTGTTCGAGATTGCCATTTCTCGTTTTTATAGTCCCGGGCTAACACTGGTTGTCCTATTTCGAAACTCCGAGTGGTCTTGTTATTTATATGCTGGAACTGTTTGTTTTCGACTTCCCTCCGCACATTTGGTTTTAACAAGTCCAACCTGGACCGCAACCTCCTGTTATAGAACATCATGGCAGGACTTTGGTTTGTCACTGCATGAGTGGCGTTTCGATATGCCAGTAGGAATTTGTCCACCTTGTGTTGTAGTGGAATCTGATCTTCGCTCATGGCCTTTATTGCTTTTTTGAACGTTTGTACAAATCTCTCGGCCAACCCGTTTGTAGCCGGATGATATGGGGCAGAGGTATAATGTTTCACCCCATTCTTCTTCATGAATTTCTGGAATTCTTCTGACACGAACTGCGGTCCGCTGTCTGAACATATTTGTTCTGGCAATCCATTTCTTGCAAATATCGTTCTTAGCACCGCGATCGTCTTTTCCGAGGTAGTGGTAGTCATCTTAATCACTTCTGGCCATTTAGAATGTGCGTCCACCGCAATTAAAAACATGGAGTCCATGAATGGACCAGCAAAGTCAATATGTACACGTTGCCATGGGGTTGAAGGCCATTCCCATGGATGCAGCGGTGCAATCGGAGGTGCATTTTGCACTTTTTGGCACCCTGAGCAGCTTTTCGTCAGATCCTCTATCTGTTGGTCAATACCCGGCCACCTCAGATAAGCCCTAGCAAGGCTTTTCATCTTGACTCCCCCCAGATGACCTTCATGCAGTTCCTTTAGAACTCTCTCTCTTAACTTAGAAGGAATAATCACCCTTGTTCCATACATCAATGTTCCTTGACAGACGGACAGCTGTTCTCGTCTTGCTGAGAATGCCGGTAACAGTGGATCACCATGTGCTGGCCATCCCTTCACTGTCACTTCGTAGACCCGGGACAGTGTCGGGTCGTTCCTGGTTTCTCTTTCAATACTTGCATTGGTGACTGGTAAACATTCGATGATGGTCGAGTGAAATAACTCAACAGGGTCAACCGTCGGTGCCTCCTCCTCTGTAGGTAGTGGCAGGTGCGACAGCCCATCAGCATTACCATGCTGCTTTGTACCTTTGAATTCGATCTGATATTGATGTGCCCCTAGGAAAAGGGACCATCTCTGGAGTCTCTGTGCTGTCATCACCGAAACACCCTTCTTAGGGTTAAAAATGGATACCAACGGCTGGTGGTCTGTTAGAAGCGTAAACTTTTGGCCCTGCAGGTAATGATTAAACTTCTTTACTCCCCACACAAGGCTGAGAGCCTCCCTATCTATCTGAGCATAGTTGCGCTCAGCGGAGGTCAATGATCTGGATGCGAACGCAACTGGCCTCTCCAGGCCATTTGGCAACTTGTGTGAGAGTACTGCCCCAATACCATATGGAGAAGCATCACAAGCCAAACGAATAGGCAGCGTTGGGTTGAAGTGAGCCAACACTTCCTCTGAGGTGATCAATGCCTTGCTTTTGTGAAAGGCCCTCTTACAGTCCTCGCTCCACTTCCATGGTACTCCCTTCTGCAAAAGAGCGTTCAGCGGGTGCAGCACCGTGGATAAATTTGGCAGAAACTTATGGTAATAGTTAATCAACCCTAGGAACGACCTCAACTGGGATATATTATCTGGAGCGGGAGCCTTCACAACAGCTTCGATCTTGTCAGGAGACTTATGAAGCCCCTCCTGGTCAATGACATGACCACAGTACGAGATCCGCTTCTGAAAGAACTCACATTTCTGGCGATTAACTCGAAGTCCATATTCTTTCAATCTGGTGAGCACCAGTTCCAAATTTGCAAGGTGTTCCTCGTCATCATCTCCTGTAATCAGAATATTGTCCAGGTAACATTGTGTGCCTGGAATTCCCTGTAATACCTGCTCCATGGCCCTCTGCCAAATTGCTGGAGCCAATGCCACTCCAAAAACCAGTCTATTATACCGGTACAAGCCTCTATGCGTGTTGATCGTGCGATACTGGCGTGACTCTTCCTCAACTTCCATCTGTAAGTACGCCTGTGCCAGGTCTATCTTGGTGAAGTGTTCCCCGCCAGACAACGAAGCGAAGATATCCTCAATCCGCGGAAGCGGATACTGCACCGTGTGAAGCACCGGATTAACAGTGATCTTGAAATCTCCACAGATGCGAACCTTCCCTGGTTCCCCCGGCTTGTTGCTCAATGAGCGCTTCATGACGGGGACAATGGGCGTGGCCCACTCACTCCAGTCTACCTTAGACAGTACTCCTGAATGTTCTAGCCCTTCCAGCTCAGCTTCCACAGCAGGTCGTAACGCATAAGGTACCGGTCTGGCTTTGAAAAATTTCGGGTTTGCATGTTCTTCAACCTTGATGTTTGCCGTAATTCCTCTCAGTGTTCCCAGTCCCTGTTGGAACACCTCTTTAGCATCGTCCAATATTCTGGACAATCGTTTAGGTTTGACATCTTTTTTACCGGAATCTACCGTTAGTGCTTTTAAGGAATGCCAGTCCATATTTATTTTCCTAATCCACTCCCATCCCAGTAGTGGTGGCCCTCCCTCAGGTAGCACATATAAGTCCATTCCTCGGCTTTCTTTGCCCTTGTGGACCACCTTTACCTCTATCTTCCCGATGGGGTATACTCTTTGCCCCGTGTATGTTTTCAATACAATCTCCGTATCCCATAGGGGAATATGTGGGAATAACCTTTTGTAATCTTGCTTATTCATGACCGTCAATGCCGATCCAGTGTCCAATTCCATCTTCACTTGGACTCCTGCTATCTGAAGTGTGACCCAGATTGTTTGGAGGTCTGCTTCATTTAGACTACCCAGTTCATTACTGCTGGAGTCTGAATTTGACTTCTGTTTGTTCGAACTATTCTCTGTCACCTTGTGTACCTTTCTGTACTTTTCCTGCGGTGACTTTTTGTTGCTGGTCTTCTTTCCTGAACGGCATACTTTAGCTATGTGACCAAGCCTGCCACATTTTCTACATTCCTGATTTTTGAACCAGCACTGGTTCTGATCGTGCGTTGTCTTTCCACAACGATAACATTTTACTGTACCCAAGACCATTTGATTGGTGCTGAGTTCCGGTGACCGTAGCTGCATTTCCACAGTGCCTCTCGCTGCGGCTTCGTGCGATGCTACAATAGTGACAGCTTTATCAAGCGTAAGATCATTCTCCTCAAGCAGTCGCTTTTGTGTTCCTTCTTTTAACAATCCACACACAAATTTATCTCTCAGCGCATCTGCTACTCCTGTTCCAAGCTAACAGTACTTTGATAGCTTACGCAGTTCAATTAAAAATTCAGCGTTGCTTTCGTCTTTCAGCTGCGTTCTTCTGTAAAATTTAAATCGTTCCGCTATCATCAGCGGCGTGGGGTTTAAATGATTTTTCAGGACAGTAACAATATTCGCGAAAGTCTGATCAGCCGGTTTATCTGGTGACAGAAGGTGCTTCAATACCCCATATGTCTTCGCACCCATTGAGTTTAATAAGGTTAGTGCTTTCTCATCATCTGGTACCTTATTTGCTTTACAATAAACTTCCATGCGTTCTACATACGTGGTCCAATCTTCGATATCGCTATCGAAGGTATTAATGTTCCCATGTTTAGGCATCCTTGCAAGTTTTTAAATTTTTCTTTTTCTCAAAATGGCGGCTTCCCGCGCTCGTCTTCTTCCCCCGCCTACTAAAAATGGCGGCTTCCCGCACTTGGCGGTCTTTCCCGTGCTCGTCTTCTTCCCCCGCCGACTACAATGGCGGATTCCCGCGTTTGCCTTCTTCCCCCGCTGGCTGCAATGGCGATTGCCGTGCTGCTGCCGTTCTCGCCTCCCCAGTGGTTCTCAATTCCCCGACGCTGCTTTTACTCCCCCGCGGTTCCCGTGGGCTTTCACGCTTCCCCTGCTGTTGCACCTCTCAGCCCCGCATGCAGCCCAGTCCTTTACACCAGCTGCGTTTGAGTTCTCCGCGGCACTCGTGCCTTAAGCTGCCCCAGTCGCTGCGCCTCTCAGCCTCGATTGCAGCCCGGCCCTTTTCACCGGCCGTGGTCGAGTTCTCCGCCCTTTTTCCTCCGTTTTCCCTCCCCCACTCCACAGTCAACGCGGCCGACTTTCTGCTCGTGTCGTTGATCGGCTTACCCACCACCGTGGTAGAAGGGATGATCACTGCCTATCGCTGATGGAGGGCTTCGTGGTCAGAATTTTTCTTTTTAACCCGGGTTCTCGATGCCTCCCGTGCGATGGTGCTCAGCAGGATGATGAGGGCAGATGCCTCTTCTCGACGCCCGTTCTGAGGACGAAGCTGCCTTGGATGTAAAACTGCCGCAGGGTAAGATCGGACTCGTCGCCACTGTTAAGTCTGTGTGTCCCAGTTATGCTTATTATAAATCACTGGACACAGACCACAAGAATAACTTTAACAGGTCTTTACTATTCGGTGGTCAGGGCTGAACTGCCCAGCAAATCCCTACACAACACTTATATACCGGTGTGGTCACCACCGGTATTACAGTATACAGCAGCCAAGAGAAAGTAGTACATCTCTTAAGGTAGTTCTCTTAAGGTGGAACAGGTTACATACACCACACCTAGGATGTAAGCCATCAGGTCCAGGGGATTTATCCGCCTTTAGTCCCAGTGTCTTACTGAGTACCACCTCCATAGTGATTTTAATCATGTTTAGCTCCTCCCCCCCTATAACCCCCTGTTTGTCCAGTGTTGGGATATTTTTAGTGTCCTCTACTGTAAAGACTGATACAAAATACAAAATGTTCTTACCAAAAGCTCTGGTTTCGGAATTCTGACCACCGACCTTTTCCCTTACACTGGATGCAAACTAAATGCGGCACTATTCCTAACTGGCAAACCACGAGAATGTGGGAGGCCAGCCTGATCCACGAAGGGACCTCTATATTATTGAAGAGGTTCCACCAGGGTGGAGTCACAATATCCAATATCTTTGTCCCTATATCTACTGTTTTCTGCTCAAGAGTGTAGAAATGTTTCTGTGAAACTATAACGGCTTTTAGAATTTTGGTCAAATGTTCAGGGAGAGGGGGAATTTTGTAGCCAAAGTGCGCTACGTACTTCTGCAAGTTCATAAAATTCTCCTTCACAGTGAGGTGAACAGTGGAGAGTTCAGGGAAGGGGATGATTCGCTCCAGGGCCACTCGAACTTCTGCCTTGAGTTTAAAACAGAAACTGCTGTCACGAACCGGGCACCAGCTGTACTGTCCGTGCTGGTAGTGGGACACGCCAGTGGTGACACAGTATGTCCCACCTCCTATATATTCTACCTGCAGGGGAACATGGCCTTGTGCCATTGCCTCCATGGTGCAATTTATAGGCTTCGCGTCAGCAGCTCTGAACCCACACTGCGGTCTTGAGAAGGCATTCAAGTGCTGGGGGCACAGGACTATGTGTGCTCCCCGGCTCCGGCACCCTGAGAGGTCAGTACCTGTCATAGCGTGCTCCCACTTAATGACGAAAGGCGGGACCGCTGTGAACCGAATGTGTGCACTCCACTGAATGACTCCAATGTTCTCTACCCTGTATACCGGGGTGGGTCGGGCTGTCCTACCCATGACCAGCATCCTAACTACTACTCCCATGATTGTGTGGTTGGATGCCCACAATCCACAGGGACTGGATAGGCTTCGGAGGCTAGCTGGAGTTGGCACGGGCTCAATGTGTTCTCAAAAGGGTGGAGGGCTGCGAGGTGCTTGTTGCTAATCCAGGAGGGGACCAAACCTTGTTTTAAATCCTCCAGGTTACTGCGGCCCTCGCCCAGTAACCACGCCCCGTATAACACGCACACCTCATTCTGTGCAGCTTGGTCAGAAGCATTTCTGTCCTCCCTTATGAGAGCATTTACCGCCTTTGCGTGCTTTTCCAACTCGGCTATGATCTCTTTTAAATGGACCGTCATGGCCTGGTCCTCATGCAACTCCGAGCCCACTACCTTATTCTCATCCAGTAATATCCTTTTTAACTGTGTTTTTAAACCATTTATCTGGGTCTGCAGCTCTATATCATCCAAGCTGTTGATGACAGAGGACCCAGTATTAAACGCAGTAAAAGCATCATTCCATACTCCCCTTCTTTGTCTCCCTGGTCTTATGTTCATTAATAAATAGACATTCTTATTATGAACAAAGCTAGCTTTTGCTAGTTACTTTATTGAGGACATGTGGACTAGGTACTGTATCTGTAGAGGCTTCCATCTTGACTGCTGCCTTGTGGGTAGCCTAGTACCTCATGGGTAATGTAGTCTTAATATACATACAGCTGGGTAGTGTAGTCTTATACATACAGCTATATACAGCTCTATGGCTCCACCTAGTGTCCACTATTAAATGACATGTTATTGATCATTACATCCCCCTTTCTTTGAGGTTTAACAAAATCAATATCAATCAACTTTCAAGAAAACAATAAAGATAATATCAGTAACACTTTTGTTAGTGCTCTATAAACATAAACATTTTCAAAACAGTCAACACATTTTCAAAGCTTTACATTGTACTCAAAGATTAAGTCTATCAGGCTCTTTTACTTCACGTGTGGATCTTCTCAACACGGGTAAGTCTGATGTGTCTTCATGAGATTGTTCTGGCGGTGAATGACAAGATGCAGTTGCGGCATTGTCATCAATCTGCTGTTGTATAGATCGAGGTCGCCTTGCGATCTTTGCTTGGAGAGGGTTTCAGTGTTTCCTTCACTCTTCATGCCATAGCTCTCAATGTAGTCAATGCACTCTCGAAAAACTGCTGGCAGCTGGATCCCATCATACAGCATAGTCCTCTCAGCAGCCTCGGCTAATGGAACACCAAAGATTGGCCTGAGGGAAGAAGGAGTATCCACCGGAACTGCTTCCTGCTCTGGTGCAGGCTTCTTCTTTTTCTTTTTCTCTTTCCACTGCTTAACAACATCTGCTGCGGTTATATCTTTGGACTTTTTCTCCTTGTGTTTTTCCGCTTTGTGCTTTTCTTCCTTTGGCTTCTCTTTGACCTTGAAGTCTTTTTCTTTCTTCTTGGAGAAACTAGGCTTTTTGAAGACATGGATACCCTTTGGCCTTTTCATCCTTGATGGGCTCTCTGCTTCATCACCTGAGTCATCTGGTCTGCTTATGGCACAGTTTATATGGTAGACTCTCTTGACCAGTTCTAAGTCTTCACAAGCTTTGTCACCTAGTATCGAATCTAGTCTTTCAGCCACAACAGAAAACATGAGATGATGCACTTTGTCTTTGGCTGTCACTTTAAGTCTGCATACACCTAAGCTATCTATTTTCTGTCCATTATAGCTCTTCAGTAGTACTGACTTTTTCTGTATTTTGGGCTTTTCTTTCATATGTTTTATGTCACTCATACTGATTAAGTTTGCTTTTGCCCCAGTGTCCAGTTTCAATGTAACTAATGCTCCATTTATCTGCAGTGGGATCATCCATTTGTCCACTTTTACTGCATTGACTTTATGTTCAGCATTGTCCATTTCTGAGGGCTGCACATTTTCTGTATCTTTTTTGATATCGTCACATGACACCATTCCTACAAAAAATGTCTCACTTAAATCAGTGTCCTCAATCACATTAACTTGTTGCCCTTTCATTGTTTTTACTTTTGAAAAGCATTGTTTGGCAAAGTGATTCTTTCCATTAGACTTTGTGCACATTTTTCCAAACGCTGGGCGTTGTTTTAACTGGTGTTTGTAACCATAGCGTTTACAATTAAAAGTTTCATCCTCCGATTGCTTTTCATTTCTGTTCTGCCCATGTTTCTTCCCCTTGTAGGACACAACACCGACAGCAGCATTATCACTCATTACAGTCGCATCATTATTGATTTCACTGAAAGTCTTCGCGTGCTTTCGAGCTAGCTCGCTGGCTTGGCATATTTTCACCACATTTTCCAAATTTAGTTCAGTTTCTCTCAACAGACATTCCCTGACTTTTTTATCATGAATACCAAACACAATCTGGTCACAAATCATGGATGATTTCAGCTCAGAGAAATTACATGTCTGTGCTTTCAGTTTCAGATCAGTTATAAAGCTATCAAAAGTCTCATTTTGTTGCTGTGTCCAAGAACGGAAGATGTATCTTTCATACGTCTCATTCTTTTTGGGAGAGCAATGTGCATGAAATTTTTTTTAGCACATCTTCTAATTTTTCTCTGTTCTCCTCTGGATTAAATACAAATGTATTAAATACCTCTATCACCTGTGGGCCTGCAACCGTAAGCAGCAACGCTATTTTTCTTGCATCTGGCTTCGTACCGAATCCGATGGCAGCAATGTAGAGTTCGAATTGTTGTTTAAATATCCGCCAATTGTAGTCGACATTTCCCTCGCGATTCAAATGCTCTGGTGGCTGCAAATTCTCCATGTCGCTTTTCACAATTTTTTAGCAGATATTTACAACTCTTGGTATTCTGGTACCATCTTATGTTCATTAATAAATAAACATTCTTATTATGAACACAGCTAGCTTTTGCTAGTTACTTTATTGAGCACATGTGGACTAGGTACTGTATCTGTAGAGGCTTCCATCTTGACTGCTGCCTTGTGGGTAGCCTAGTGCCTCATGGGTAAAGTAGTCTTAATATACATACAGCTGGGTAGTGTCGTCTTATACATACAACTATATACAGCTCTACGGCTCCACCTAGTGTCCACTATAGAATGACATGTTATTGATCATTACACCTGGGTTACCCAAAAATTCCCGGCGTGTGGTGTAGAGTTCAGTCTTGTCCACGTGGGCAAAATCGAACTCATAAAATTTCTTGAACATGTCCTTTAATAGGGCCTGGTATAACTGCTCTGTTTCTTTGGGGCACCACTCTGGTAAATGTACCTCGGTGAGATTTAAAATCACGGAGGCTACCGCGTAGTGTACCCCCTAGTACAGCATCTGATCGGTGGGGACTAGTACCAATCCATTCCCTGGTCCCTTGGTGGTGGTGGGGCAATCTTCCCTGGATAACCTCGCCGCCTGCGCCGTGGGCGGGGTCTTACGGGGGCGGGTTACCAGCTCAGTGGCATTGACCGGGATCTGGGAATACGGGACCACACACACCTTCTGGCTGGCCTCCCACCTTATCCCCTCCCTGGCGTCGTGCCACTGCCGGTGGAAAATAATGGATTTGCCTGCGGGGCAGACCTTCTCTGACCCCCACATACAGACGTAAATCCTTTGGTCCAGTTCGCACCACTTGTCCCAGCACACACTCAGTCCTCCATGAGTCCCGGTAATTGTCCGATGGGTGTTATTCCCCAGGCACTCCCATTCGACTTTGGGGTTCCTTATGTCCTTGCTCAACTTATGGAGCCACCACCATCGGTCCAGTGCAATGTGTCCTTTGCATGTTAAACATATTCGCTTTCCAACGGTGACGCTGAACCTCATGGAAACGACTCGCACTCGGGGGCACAGGAGGGAGGCTTCCCCGTACGTGAATCCGGTTTGGCTGGAGAACTGAGATGAATTGGACCCCAACCATCCTGGCCACCTTCCCTCATGAAAGTAGACAGCGGTCTCCTCTGCATCCCATTCGCCACTCCCATTGATCGCCAGGGGCGCCTTGTCTCCCGAACACCCATGGATGTGGGAGCCTTGGACGTTACCCCTCCTCTCCTTGCTCATCCCGATTAGGGCGAATAGGACCACGATCCAGTCCATCCCGAACCTCTTTCTGCAAAACGATGTAAAAAAAACATGCAGCCAGGTCCCAAAGAGATACTCTGGCTTGGTGAGGCATGGTCAGGTCCCGCGACCTCAACCCAAATATTTACACTCTCGGCAGATTTGTTATTCAAACTACCCATCACCTTATTTAACCTAAGCTAAACACCCAAACTTAAGTTTAATAATTACACCTACTTAAACTTAAACTTAAACTATACTATATACATCCGCCACCCATCTCCGGGCGGCCAGGCTAATCCCTGGTCGGACTGCGGCTCGCCGCTACCCCCGGCGTGACCGCACCGTCCTTCATGGTTGGTCCCTCGCAGCCCAAGGCTGCTGGCTGAGGACCTCTGTCCTGGGGCCTCTCCCTGGCTCGAGGGGCGGCCCTGGGGAACTGGAGGGCTGGTGACCATGGCTTTCTCGGCTGGGGCGTCCACGGGGACTTTCTGGGGGCTTTGGCGGGTGGGGCTTTCTTGGCCGCTGGGCCTTTTACCCGAACCGCTGCTCCCCCAGGCTTGACCCCTCCCGAACCTGGGCTGGGGTAGGTAACTTTTCGCAGCCTGCTGCTGCAAGCTGAGAGTCTCCGCCCCCCAGGTCCCATTGCTGGGTCCGGGGCAGGGTTTTTGACCTCAGGTCCCTCCCTCTCTACACCTGGGTTAGGGGCGGGGTTTTTGCCCTCAAGTCCCTCCCTCTCGTCTGGATCCCAGAAGAGTGGGGGCGTGTCCCAATCGACTGGCTGGATGGCCCCTCCCTTCAAGCAAGCCACAGCGCCTGCCTCTGTGGTCTGTGAACTTGCTCGTGCTGCAGGCTGAGGATCTTTATCCTCAAACCTTACCCCAACTGGCTGTTTTCCCCTTTCAGGCTGAAACAGTTTACATTGGTTGATGTAACCAGCGGCCTGTTTTAAAACCTGTGTGGAGGGCTCGCCCGCTGCCCCGAGCTGTAAGGGGTTTTTGCTCGGTCTCTCTCTCTGGTGAGACCTCTCTCTCTTTTGCACAGTAATTTACTGAGCGGTTCGACCCACTGACCCCTTAGGTTCTGTACACTGGTCTTTGAGGCAGGAACTACAATGCAGGGAATACTCTGTAGACCAAGTTTAATGAAACAAAGTGAAATTTTATTGCATAAAGGAAAAAATTGAATGTAAGCCAAATTAAGGTACATGGGAGGGAAAAACACAATCATAATACAGTACTAACCAATATATCCACAGGCATATTATACTTTACAAGGTTCACCATGAAATAGGGAAACACACGGAACATCGAGGGACAACAACTCATTGTTAATTATCCCCCAAAATGCCCACCCCCTAAACCTAACTAAATCAGATTACGAGGGGCCAGAAACATGCTCACCAGTCCCAGTTAGAAAATAGAGGCTTTGAAGTCTGCGTTTTGGTCCTCTCAGGCGTCCTGTCTCCACGTGGTCAGCGGAACGCAGCGGGCTGTGACACACTCTTTTCTCCCTCGAGGTAATGGACTCAGACAGGCTGGATGTTAGCAGGCCTGGATGTCGGCGTGGAGAGAGCCCAACTGTTTGACCATTTTCATAAGGTCTCTTCTTGGAGGGTCACCGTCTTTTCGTCTCGTCAATGGCCCGGGATTTGTCGATGATCTCCCGATAGCTACCCCGGGCCTGGACGCTGACTCAACCTGAACCACCAAGGGCTACTCTGAGTCTTCAACACGTCTCCGATCCCAATCGTCTACCGAATCATCTTCTTCTTCCAAGTCTGAACGGCCTCTCTACCGAACCCTCACTCCTAACTGCACCTTCTTCGGACCCCCGAACGATCTCTCGAAAATGATCTCTACAATGTTCTTTCTCGATCAACTCTCTCGATCGTCTCCCGATAGCTACCCTGGGTCTCCAGTTATACTTCTCATCGAGGCCCTTATCTCCCGCCATATCAAGGTTAGTCTTTGTTTAAATTTTGGCGGGCTTAGTCATTGTGTTTAAAGTACTTTCGGGATGGCCGGTAACAGCCATCTCTGGTCTGGAATGACCTTGTATTGTCTTCAATGGGTCTTGATGTCCCCCTTTGAATTTGATGCTGTTTCCCTTTGTCTGGGTAAACATTTTGATGGCCTTTATCTACAGACCGATCTGATTGGATCTGCGTCCAATCCATATGTATGGGGTTCTGTCTGGTTTCGCATTCTCCGAAATTGCATTCCAGAACTTACTGTGGGTTGAATCCACAAAAGCTGTCTGTGGACTGCAGGAACCATTTAAAAATGTCCCAAAAAGCTGGTCACGGGGTCTGGCGGCCATTTTGTGTGCCCCATTTTCTGGGCTTCTTTTAAAACAGTCTTTAAAAAATTAAGGCCTTTTCTGCCAATAGACCCTTATAGGACAATGTTCAATTTTGCGAATCCTACAGAGCAGACCCTCCAGGGGCTGTCTTTTCTCTTTTCTCACCGGGATGGTTTTGCAGACGGGGCCTTGGATCCGGACCCGCTTTGGGTCCGGGGCCAAAACTACCCCCCGTGTGCCTCCCTTGTCCCGGACTGCGGCTTCTGGGCCTGCCCAATAGGGATCCCTGGATTCTCCTTCCCCAGCCCTATCTATGGCCCTTTCTCCAGCGCGCACGGTCAGACCGAGGAATTTCACCTCCTGCTGGCCGATCTGCGCCTTCTTGGGATTCACTTTGAAACCCTTCTGTTCTAACAGCTCCAGCAGTTCGGCCAATAGTGGGCCATGCTCCTCTTTCGAATCGGTGAACAGGAGCAGGTCATCCACATATTGTACCAACTGTCCGGGCTGGCTAAAATCCTTCAAACTGTCTGCCATGCACTGATGGAAGATGCTGGGGCTATTATGGAAGCCCTGAGGCAAGCAGTTCCACGTGTACTGTTGCCCTTTGAATATAAAGGCAAACTTGTACTGATCCTCCCTCCTTACAGGGATGGACCAAAACCCATTGGAAATATCCAGCACCGTGAAAGTGGTCGCGGATGCTGGAATACTTCCGATCAGGTCGGCAACTGCTGCTACTGTGGGCGCACAGGCTGGGATGTTACTATTGAGCACCCGATAGTCCACCGTGGCCCTCCAGAATTGTCCGGTTTTCTGGCCGGCCACAACGGAGAGTTTACATGGGTGGCTATTGGCCTCATAACTCCCTGCCGTACTAACGAGGACATGGCTGCTTCCATGTCCGGCTCTGCTTCCCTGGGGAAGTTATACTGTTTCTGTGGTCAGGCCATGGGGTCCCCATCTACTCTGACCTCGAACCCTGTGACCCTCCCGCAGTCATGTTTGTGAGTGGCAAATGCGGCCAGGTGGGCCTGCACAAATGCCTGGAACTCTGGTGGGGTGTTGCTGACTGTTGTGTCTCAAGGGGTTTTATACCCTTACCTATATAACAATTAAGAAGGACTCCGGGGTGGAGAGTTTAGTTAACGGCCATTTTATTTACAATGTGCTTCTTCACTCAATGCACTACATTTCCCATAGTGCATTGCAAATCACCACTATGGTATTCCATGTGGGACAATTCTAATACACATTCAAAATACAGAACATATTTCCTCCCCCTTAAAATAGAATGTCCACAAAACAGAATAACTGAAAATGACTATAACTTTGGAAGAGAGGGTAGACTGCCTTTACATTCCGCTAACCCTGGGGATTATTCTGCCCCATGCACACAGGTTAGCACTAACGGTAACTAAGGCGCTCTGGAGGCTGCCTTTCTCTTTGGGGGTAATGCCTTGTCTCAGGAGCAGGCTCTGGCTGGCTCTCCCGTGACCCTGCAGGCATGGCTTCCTCCCTCGATGGCACAAGAGTGGATGGTGCCACCATCTCAGGGTCAGACGACCAGTCCCTGCTGGAGCCCCCAGCAGGTCCTTGATCCTTTGTTTCTTGGGTTACCTGTGGCGACTGTCTTGGCAGTAACTGGCCTACATGCCGTCTCCATGTTCGGTCGTCTCCGGTGTGGACTCGGTATGAAACGGGGCCCATCTTTTGAATGATCGTAGCCAGGACCCACCGCTTCGGGGTGGTGTAGTTATGCACGAGAACTTTGCCCCCCACCACAAAGTGTCGTTCTTTGGACCTCTGAGCTCATCTGCTGACTTGATCCTGCTGATCGGCGTGCACCACTGCTTCTGTGGACGTTGGCCTCAGCAGGTCAAGGTGTGTCCGTAGCTGCCTTCCCATGAGTAGGTAAGCAGGAGATGCTCCAGTCGTAGCATGAGGCGTGTTTCGGTATTTCAGCAAGAAAGCATTCAGGCACTGCTTTAGAGGAGCATCACTTCTTGCCGCTTTCAACGTGTGTCTCAGCGTTCTGACAAATCTCTCCGCCAATCCATTCGTGGATGGATGATACAGCACGGAGAATGTGTGCTGGATTCCATTACTCTTGAGGAACTCCTCCATCTCCTGGGATGTGAACTGTGTTCCATTGTCGGTTACGATCTGTTCCGGCAAACCAAATCGCCTGAACATCTCTCTCAGAGTCTCAATGGTTTTCTCCGTAGTGGTAGTGGACATTACTGCAACCTCCGGCCATTTGGAATGGGAGTCCACCGCGACCAGGAACATCGCTCCTTCCACTGGTCCTGCGAAGTCCAGATGGATCCGTTGCCATGGTGTCGCCGGCCATTCCCATGGATGCAGTGGCGCTGCTCTTGGCGTATCCCTGGTTGTCTTGCATGATGGGCATGATTTCACTTCAACTTCAATTTCATGATCCAGACCAGGCCACCAGAAGTAGCTTCGTGCTAGCTCCTTCATCCGAACAATACCACAATGTCCTGAGTGCAGTTCGTTGAGTACATGTTTCCGCAGCTTTGGTGGTATGATCACTCGCATGCCCCAAAGGAGGCATCCTGACGTGACAGACAACTCCTTCCCTCTTGACAGGTAAGGTAGGAGCTCAGGTGGTGCGTCTGACACCCGTGATCCGTCTCCTCGCATCACCCGATCCAGCATCTTGGATTGCGTAGGGTCCACTCTGGTCTCTTTCTTGACCTGCTGGGCCGTGACAGGGGCATTGCTCACCATGTCAAAGTAGAAAATCTTCTGCTCACAGCCTTCAGAGGGCACAGGCAGCGGAAGTCTTGACAATCCGTCCGCATTGCCATGTGCTGCTGACCTCGGTATTTGATGTTGTAATTGTGAGCGCTTAACATCAGTGCCCAGCGCTGCATCCTGCACGCTGCCAGGGAGGGTATTCCTGTGTGTGGACCAAAGATCGATGTCAGAGGACAATGATCCGTCAGCAAGGTGAATTTCCTTCCGAACAAGTAGTGATGGAACTTTATGATTCCAAAGATGATGCCCAAAGCCTCTTTTTCGATTTGCGGGTATTTCACCTGCGCCTTGCTCAGGGACCTTGACGCGAATGCAATTGGCTTCTCTTCGCCTGAGGGAAAGATGTGGGACACGACCGCGCCGACGCCATAAGGCGATGCGTCACAGGCCAGCTGAATCTGCAATGATGGGTCAAAGTGCGTCAACACTCTGGGGTCAGTCAAAGCTGCTTTGGCTTTCTTGAATGCAGCTTCGCACTCCTTCGTCCACGCCCAGGCCTTGCCCTGACACAGCAACACATGTAATGGCTTCAACAGTGATGCCAGCTGTGGAATAAACTTTCCGTAATAGTTCAGGAGACCTAAGAATGACCGCAGCTGGCCGACATTTGTAGGTGCAGGAGCGTCGGCAATGGCTTTCACTTTCGACGGTGCTGTGTGTAGGCCGTCCGCGTCGATGACATGGCCTAGGTACTCCACTGATGGCTTGAAAAATTCGCATTTGTACTTGCGAACGTGTAAGCCATATTCTTCAAGTCTTCCCAGTGTCTTCGTCAAGTTCTGCAGATGCTCGTTGTCGTCCTTTTCTGTGACAAGGATATCGTCGAGATAACATTGTACCCCTGGAATGCTGCTTAAGATCTGGTCCATAGCCCGCTGAAACAAAGCTGGTGCTGACGTTATACCAAAGGGTAGGCGGCAGTACCTGTAGAGGCCCTTGTGGGTGGTGATGATGAGGTACTTCTGTGAGTCCTCTTCTACATACATCTGCAAGTAGGCTTGGCATAGATCAATCTTGCTAAACTTCTGACCGCCTGCTAGACCCGCGAAAAGATCTTCAATGATGGGGAGGGGGTACTGTTCAGCTGAGAGCACAGGATTCACTGTTACTTTGAAACCTCCACATAAGCGAACTGCGCCGTCACTCTTCATCACTGGTACCACGGGCGTGGCCCACTCACTGTGCGAAACCGGCACCAGGACCCCTATCTTGACCAGATGCTCCAGGTCAGCCTCCACCTTTGGTCTGAGGGCATAGGGAACGTTCCTGACCTTCATGAATCGTGGCTGGCTGTCAGGCTTCACCTTGAGTTTGACCGTAATCCCCTTCATACTCCCCAATTCTCCGTCAAAGACAGCCGCATGCTTTGTCAACACTGCCGCTAGCCCCGCCTCTTCGACTGACACCGCATTCACTTTTTTCCAATCCAGGTGAATTTTCTCCAACCATGGCCTGCTCATCAGGGATGGATAGCCACCCTTGACCACGTAAACTGGCAGCATCACGGTTTGTCCATTAAGCTCCACCTTCACCTCCGTCTTACCCAGCATTGGGACTGTTTCCCCAGTGTAGGTCTTTAAGATGAGCTTGGCCGGCGTCAGTGATAGGTGGTTCAGTTTTTCTTTGAATAGCTTCTCTGAAATCAAGGAGACAGCGGCCCCCGTATCCAGCTCCATGTTGACCGGTATTCCCTCTAGTAGTGGAGTGACTCCATAGCCTGATGAGCCTCCATTCACCGTTAACACATGGAGATTCAGCTCCCCATCAGAGTCTGTGTCACTGTCTTCCTGTTCTTGCTTCACCATGTGTAGGTTTTTCTTCTTAGAACCCCAGTTGGATGTGTTTCCTTGTTTGTTTTTGTGTGTCTCTGTGTAGGATTGTTTGCTTTGCCCTTTACACACATGTTCAATGTGTCCTTTCTTTTCACATTTCCGACAGGTCAGGTCTTTACACCAGCAGTCAGATGGCTGATGACCTGACCTTCCACATCTGTAATACTCTCTGGCACCCCTTGCATGCTTATCCGGTGTAGCTGCTACCCTGTGTACTCTTGTTACAGCCCCCAACAGCTGTGCATCTTTAGCTGCTAACTCCATAGACACAGCGAGCTCCACTGCTGATTTAAGCATCAGTTTGTCAGTCATGAGCAAGCGCTTCTGTGTTGCTTCACATCTTAATCCACATACAAACCTATCATAGACAGTGTCATTTAGAGTTTCACCAAACTCACAATGCTCAGTTAGCTTCTTTAGCACTGCAACATATTCGGCTATGGACTCACCCTCCCCTTGGTTTCGTTTGTGAAACCTGAATCTCTCGGCAATCAGCAGCGGCTTGGGTGCGAAATGTGTTTCCAAAACTTCCACAATCTGATCATATGTCTTAGCGCCGGGCTTATTCGGGTGCATCAAACTCCGTAACAAGCCAAATGTTTTTGCTCCGATCACACTGAGGAACGTTGCCACTTTCAGGTCATCTTTATTGCCAGTTGCAGTCACGAAAAATCTGAAACGCTCTGTATAAGCACGCCATTGCTCCGCTGTTTCATCAAATGGTCCAAACGCTCCGGTTAGCATAGCCATTTTGTTTTCTTTTTTTTTCTTTACAGTCCTTTTCCTCCACTTTTTTTTATTTTTACAGTCCTTTTCCTCCACTTCGTTTCACTTTATCGTTACTCTCCCCCTTCTTATTTGTGTAACACACGAACTGCCACCTTTACGAGGCGATTGCATCAGCACTAAACTGCGGGCGCGCCATTAAGAAAAGACAGGACTTCTTACTTTAAATATCGCCGATTCCAATGCAAAGTGATGCGCAAGTCCGTCATCCTCGTCGCCAGTTTTATTGTGTCTCAAGGGGTTTTATACCCTTACCTATATAACAATTAAGAAGGACTCCGGGGTGGAGAGTTTAGTTAATGGCCATTTTATTTACAATGTGCTTCTTCACTCAATGCACTACATTTCCCATAGTGCATTGCAAATCACCACTACGGTATCCCATGTGGGACAATTCTAATACACATTCAAAATACACAACACTGACCATGAGCCCGAGGTTGTAATGCTCTTTGGGCTTCATGGTGCAGAGGGTCCCCTTCCCTTCCTTGCTCGGGATAACTACGATCTCACCGTTCTTTACCTTTCCTGCCCCCCAGAGGCAGTGATTCCTTAAATCCACAAGGATCCTGTGACCTACGATAAAGTCGGCCCCCAGGAACCCTCTTCCACCCTCCACTTCCCAATTCATCAGGACGCACGTCCACATGGAGCAGAGCGGTCCTATCTGAATGGCGAGCAGGATGGAAACTGAGCCAGCCTGTTCCTTGTCCGTGAACCCCGATAGACTGTATGGGACCCTGCTAGAGAGAGGTGAACTGGTGGGGTTAGCTGAGTAGATCATGGCGCGTGATGCCCCCGTGTCCAACAGATCGGTCCCCGCTACCTTTTCCACCTCCATTTCCATCATGGGTCTCCTCCACTCGTCATATCGGAGCGAGCACAGATACACAGGCTGTGCTGGCTCTAGTCACTGTTGTGGGTGGGATGGGGCTGATGGGGTGATGGCACCGGTGGCGGCTGCTACTCTTCCCTGGCCAGTCAGTAAGGACCTCATGGCGTCCAAAAGTGACTCAACCTCTGCGGAAGGGGCCCCTACCCCTGCCTTTTGGGCCAGGGCTGTGGGATGCTTTCCCTTGTTATCCTTCCAAGGGTTCTTACACTCCTTCTGCCAGTGACCATCCTTCCCACACCCATAACAATTTGTCTTATTGTTGGGGGGATTACTCCCTTCCTGGTGCCACTCTTTCCTACCTGGTCCAGGTTATACCTCATGCAGCTTACCCTTGGGTGGGTGTGCATCGGCTCCCCTACCGTTTCTTTAGGCCAGATGAGCTGTCTAATTACCATGATCTCTGTGGTCTGGGGATCTTTGGGGTCGAACCAGGCTTCTGCCTTGGCCCGGATCTGTGGCAAGCTGTTCACCACTAGACAATGGAGCCAATGCGTCAGGGAATCCCGGTTCAGGAATCCCCAGACCCGCGTCCCCGGGCAGGCTTTCCGGTATACCGGCCACAACCGGTCCGCAAAAGCCTGCAGGATCTCCCCTGAGAGCTGTACCGTCTTCTCCACACGGGAGAAATTACTTCCCTCATCCATCCCCATGGCCTCCAGAACCGCGTCTCTAAGCTCCTCGTACCCGCTCTGTCCCCTCTTATACTCTTCAGAGAGGGATTGGAGGAGATTACTCTCCAGGGAGAATAGCAGCATCTTGGCCTTTTCAGCGTCATCGTAGCCGTTGACGCTGGCGACCTGCTCTATTTCCCTGAAGTGGATCGAGGGGTCTCCCTTGGCAGAAAGCTTTGTGATATGGTTGACCATAATCCTAAGCTGTTGGGTGTTAAAGGGTAATACGAACTGGTTTTGGAGGGGTCCCTCATCTTCGCCATCGGCGGGTGGGCCGAACCTCCGATGCCGTGCTGGGCACATCGGCTCCGGTTCCGGCTTTTTGGGCGGGTGTTGCTCTACCTCCGCCTCCACCTCTGGCTCCACTCTGGGATCTACCCCCTCTTGTTGCCAAACCTCGCTGAAACTTGGCGTTATGGGTGGTGGTCGTGAGGTCCCCTCTCTTTCAACCGGTTCGTCCCTAGACACTACCGATGGCACTGGAAATGTTCTCCCCTCGTTCCCCATAAAATCTGCCTGACCTGCCTTTGGGCTTATGAGGCATACCATGCCTTTTGCCTTCCGGAGGGCCCGGCCCAGATTTTCTATTTTCTCTTGGCAGGGGCCGTGGTCTGCCTCCTCAAACCCCTGTTCATTCGCATACTTGTAAGCGGCTTTTACCTCCTGTACTTGCTCTTCCTGTTCCCTAACCTTTTTCTCCCGCGACCTTGACTCATTTCCCTTGGCCTCGGTGAGTTGGCACCATAGGTATTCCAACTGGGCCTTGTGTTCCCTTACTAGATGTACTCTTTCTTGGTTCAAAGCCTGCAGAGCTACTAACAACTTTTCCCCCGCGAGAGCCTTTGTTATGTCTGACATTTGGTGATAGGTACTCGATTGCCTTGGCCTGAGCACATGGAGTTTGATAGTGCTGTGATCATTGTATTGTGTATAGGTGTTCGATTGCTTGTGCCTGGGAGTGTGTGTGTGTGGCAGCCATATTAAAAGCAGCATGAACTGAACTCACTGACGGTCTCTGGATTATCTTTGCAAACGCAACAGCCTTTTCCTGGATCTCCAGGGCTGACTCCCTTAACTCAATTGCCTGTGCGGCAACGAGCCCATCCAGAAGCTGGATCTGCTTTTTAAAGCACATCAGCCAAACTGCTTTCTCTAAGGACTTCTTGTGTTCCTTTCCCTCTGTCCATTTGGCTGCTGAAACTATCGGATGCCCAGCCTTCAACAGAGTGGTGATCCACTTCTTAGTGATATTCACCTTGCTAAACACATAATCGGAAATCCTTTCCTCCATCACGGTTCGCTCATCAGAACCACTGTCTACCGTATCGCAACCTTGTTGCCGGTGTCCTGCCGCGGTTGCCATTTCTGTAGGGGGTTTTGCACAGGCGTGTTCGGGTCAGTCAGCTTTGCCTCTGACTGCCTTCCTTGAGCGGTTCGAATCACTCGCCCCCTGGGTTCTAGACACCGGACTTAGATACAGGCAGCGATACAGAGAAGACTCGAGTAGACAGGTGGTTGGATGCAAACAAAACCAAGATTTATTGGAGAGGAAAACTTGATACAATCTTATGGAAAATTATTAGTGTACATTTCTACAGGCAAAAATTACAAGAGAGTCATAATAATACTATACTTATACAGGGAATGGGAAACACACGGCACATCGAGGGAAAACAATTATCTTAACAATCCCCTTATCCTTATCCCACCCCCTATACCTAACTAGGTTAATCTATGAGGGGTCAGAATTCATGCTCACCAATAAAAAGGGTTTGCTAGACTCAAAACAACGGTTGGGTTCGGTGTTCGCTCTTGGTGCTCTCTGGAGCCTGCTGTCGTCATGTGGGCTCCGGGTGCTGCAAGGGCGTTGTCCAGGTTCGAGTACCCCAAAGTTACAGTCTCTGCTTGGGTACTTTACTTTGCAGGGATGATTCTTCGCCGACAGCTTGAGTTTGCCTGAAGATACTCGCAGGTTGGCTGAGGCTGAAGGCCCGATAATTCGAAGCCTACCCTCAGTTGGCCTTCCCCGGGTGGTCTTCCTCCTCCTCCCCTCATCGCGTCCCACTTTGCGTGGCCTGAATTGCCCGTGTTCGCCCGACCCGGTGTCGGGGCGAGTCTAGATGGAGTTGGAGAGGGCACGGGCAAAGGCCAGGGGGTAAGCTCGGGACGGGGGAAAGTGCGGCAGCCACGAGGGCGAGGGGCCAAAGGACCGGGGAGTGGTGATACCAACAGTAGTCGAGCAGCAGTCTTCTTCTTCTTCGTCCAACGACTACCCCCACTTGCTACCTGGGGGCCTTCAATTATACCTTTGTTGAAAAACCTTATCTGCCCGCCAAATCAAGTTAGTTCTTTGTTTTATTTTTGGTGGGCTAGTTAAAATAATGGTAGCAATCTATACTGATGGGTTTTTAGATGGCTGGTAATTGCTTCTACCGGCCCGATAATGGACTCGTATTGTCCTGAAAGTCCTTGATGGGCTTGTCCAGCCTCGATGGATGTGTTTAATCTGTTTCCGATTATGTATGCAGACTGTTTGATGGCTTTAACTGTAGGCCTCATTGAATTCAGATCTGCCTCTGATTCGGCCTAATACATAATTCACAATTTGTCTGGGTCCCAAATCACAAAGTGCTGTTCACAGGAAACCTGCAGCTTTAGTTTCGATTTACCTCAAACAGCCTGGGCTGCAGAATTCATTTTGGAGACCCGCAGGCTTTCTGCCACGAGGCACGGACGCCATTTTGGGCACCCTTTTTAAGTTCAAAGAAATGTCCACACAGGGTCCCTTTTATCAATAATAACCTTCGGGGAAATGCACAAATTTTGCGAATCTTACAACGCAAGGGATAATCTGGAGGGAATTGGAGCAGAGGAACACAGGACCATATCCTGCACTGTTGTATGGTCTGATCCTCTTCAATGACCTGCTCGCCATCATTAACATAATTGTCATAGCCCACCAAAAAGAATTTTCTGCAACACCCCCCATTATCCTCCTCTTTAGCATCATCTGCCCAAGTTGCTGTTATAGATCTACAGTAAAGGAGGGTATAAGCTGTGAATGAGTGAGCCTAACCTCTTGAGAGGAAGAGGACAGTGAAGGGTGAGGGGGCTTCTGGCTGACTGCTGTTTCACAGGGATGCCATGATTTGGGTCTGCACTCACTGATTTGTAGCCTGCACGGTTTCACTGATCTCACCATCTCCCATTGCTAGAGTTGAGTGCCTTCTAATCAACTCTACGGCTTGCTCCTCATCAGCAGTGGGGGTTCAGCTCTATAGCCCCTGCTTTTCATGGATATTTTCTACAAATTTTTCCTATAACAAGATTGCATGAATTAAATTAAGTCTCCCATGTCTCCCAGGTGTGCCAGTATTATCCTGTTACAATGGAGAAGGGGATTTTAAGGCTCTACATGCATGTAATTCTTGTCTTGGAATTCGGCAACATATCCTCTGTTCCCCTGGGCTCCACAAAAATAACCTGGGCCCCTACCATACTGTTTCCCCTGTCCTCCCTCCTCCCGAAATGAACCACCCCTGACTTACTTTTGTCTGGCCCACAGCCCATCGGCCCTATGCTAATGAGGCCTGACCCTTAAAATAGATCGCGCCTCCCGTTGGGACTATCAGGCGGCTGGTTCGCTCAATCTGCCTACCGGCTGCCCAAACACTGCTCGAGGGGAAGTCCTAACCCTTGGTAGACATCACTTCTGAAAAATCTCAATAATCCCCTTACCTAGATGATAGTTAAAAAGCCTTGCATTTATATATCACCTTACATGACCTCAGGACATCCCAAAAAGCCAACAAAGTACTTTTGAAGTGTAGGAAATGCAGCAGCTAATTTGCACACAGCAAGATCCCACAAATAGCAATGTGATGATGACTAGATAATCTGTTTTGGTGATGTTGGTTGAGGAATAAACATTAGCCAGGACACCAGGAAGAACTCCCATGCTCATCTTCAAATAGTGTCATAGGATCTTTTACATCTACCTAAGAGGGCAGACAGGGCCTCAGGTTAATGTCTCATCCAAAAGACAGCACCTCAGTATTGCACTGGAGTGTCAGCCTAGATTTTACGCTCAAGTCTCTAGAGTAGGGCTTGAACCCACAGACTTTGGATTCAGAGGTAAGTGTGCTACCAACTGAGCCAAGCTGACACTCCATGATGTTATTATCAAATATCACAGGAAACTTTCTGATTATCTTAGAAAAATTGTAGATTGCTTCCCAAACAATTCTTCATGCACAAAATCAATTAAACCCAGTTGACAGAATGTAGTAAAGAAATAAACATTTCTGTCCATGGGGATCAAATGCACTAGTTGATTAATCAATTGGTTCAAGATCTTTGCACTGGGAATTTCCAGGGTATGCCCTCCCTCTAATGATGACACAGGGAAGACTTGCAATTCTCTTTGTAGGGTACTGCAAGCATGAAAACATTTAAGTTGCTTAATACAACATTCTATAAAACAACAAATACATACCGTAAAAGATCTATGCCTATGATTTACCATGTGATGAATTTCTGTCTCTGCAAATATCATGGGGAATGGCACAGAGTTGAGATTGTGGTGCTTCCTTACAAATAGGAAGGGAGAGGTCGAGGTGGAGGAAATAGAGAGGGAGGAAGCACCCGAACACAGGGTATTCTCCTTGTGGCCAGTTCAAGGGCATTAATTGCAGATGCTTCAGAACTTGCTGCTTGCTTCTCCTTTTGGTCAGAATGATATAATGGGACAGGAAGAAAACAAAATGTTAAAAAAATACAGGGTATAAAGACCTCGAAATGCATTAAAAGCAATTTCAGTTTCTAGATAATTATTGCAAGCCATTCATGCTTTGTTCTCATGGTTTATGATGTCATCAGAACTCCTGAATTGAATTAAATCCTTGGAACTCATTCCTGGCCCACATATCTATAAATAGACAGCTGCTAGGATGGAATAAATTCTATCTTCGGAAATTGTTCAGATCGTAGGAATGCTTGCTTCCCGCAGCATCTAAATTCCAAAACTTAACGTGGCTGAGTAGTTCAGAATTCAAAATAATGGAAGTCAAAAGCATAATTTAATGAGAACGATTCAGAGTTAGTGGCAGATTGCAAGTATTCCTCTCCTTTTATGGACTTTTAAAAAAATATCTGCCTCTTCTCAGCCAAAGAACATAAACTATTATGATTGGTTAGTTTGAGAAACCATTGTGTTTCAACTCATGTACACTAAGCACACAATTCAATTGTAAGATTCGACAAGCCTCATGTTACAATGTAATCTCACGCTCACTGCACTCATTGAAAACTCTACGCTTCTTCCCACTGACCAATATTAATGGAAGTTTTTCACTTAACCGAATAAAAGGTTTTCTGAGTTTTTCCCTTCCACAGTTGTCAGAGATCTTTACCACGGTGCTGGACTAGCATCCTGAAGGTACAAGACACCTCCGTCACAGGATACATTAGAACCTTGGAGGACCATATGATCAGGTAGTAACAGCTTTTGCCATCAGAAACTTTTGGAACAGTAAATAGTAAAGATTCAAAACAATTAACCAAAATGTAGGAAGTATTAACAAACACCATGGTCATAATGGAAAGAACCTTAAAGTGAATAAAGGTTTAAAAGATAATGAAGGGAATTGATTATGTTCAAGTAGACAGTTTGTTCCAATTAAATAGGTTAGGCAGGACCAGAGGTCACAATTTTAAGCTGTATAAGACCAGATCTAGGTTAGATGTCAGGATGTGGTTCTTTCCCCAGAGAATAGTGGACCTCTGGAACAGGCTGCCGTCTCATGCGGTGGATGCTGATTCGCTGAATTCCTCCAAGCGAGAGCTGGATTTGTTTCTGGCTGGGGTGGAGATCACCTCTTACAGAAGGTAGGTACTGCAGGGAATTCAGGGCCAGATTGATCTCCTGGACTAGTTTCACTTGCCTAAGGGGGTCAGAGAGGAAAATCCAAGGTTTTTTATAACCCAAATTGGCCTGGGTTTTTAGCTGGGTTTATTTGTGTCTCCCAGAATATCACATGGTTTCAGGTGGGGAGGGGAGCGTATATATTGTGATGCACAAGGTATCATAATTATGTGGGACAGGCTAGATAGACCAGAGGATCTTTTCCTGTTCATCATAATTCGTATATTTTTATTAATCCTGATTCAGAACTTACTCCTTAATTATGTGCTTCAACCAATAATAGGAAAAAATAGAAAGAGAACTGTTTCTACTTTGAGTCTGATTAGAATCTCAGGAATCTATCAGCTTGCCATTGGGGAAACCAGTGGCTGAGTAGCCCCAGGCCAAGATTTTTTTTTAAACCACCGAGAAGGTATATTCGGAGATGACTCGTGTAAGAGAAAATCTCATCCACATAAACACTTGTACCAAAAAAAAATCTATTCCAGTTAAAATAAATAATAACGTTCCTTTTTTAAGTATCCCTTTGCTGTGCAATTACCAGAATAATGGACAGAAGGTAGGAAGTTGTTTGAGAAGAAAAAAATAGACAGAAAAGGATCCCCCCACCCACCAAATGCTGCATAAAGTATTCTACGCATAAAACTGGCCTCTGTTGATGTTGGCACCCTTTGGTTTGTAATGTCATGTGAATCAATGAGCAAATGCCTTGAGGAAGAGTTCATAGAGTGCATTAGGGACGGGCTCCTTGAGCAGTATGTAACTAAACCAACCAGGGGGCAGGCAATCTTAGATCTGGTCCTGTGTAATGGACAGGATTAATAAAAAATGTCCTAGTAAAGGATCCCCTTGGAATGAGTGACCATAACATGGTTGAATTCCAAATTCAGTTGGAGGGTGAGAGAGTTGGATCTCAAACCAGCGTACTGAGCTTAAATAAAGGAGACTATGAAGGTATGAGAGCAGAGTTGACTAAAGTGGACTGGGAAAATAGATTAAGGTGTAAAATGGTACATGAGCAGTGGTGTACATTCAAGGAGATATTTCACAACTTTCAAGAAAAATATATTCCACTGAGGAAAAAGGGGCGTAAAAGAAAAGACAGCCATCCGTGGCTAAGTAAAGTAATAAAGGACAGTATCCGACTGAAAACAAGGGCATATAAAGTAGCCAAATCTAGTGGGAGGATAGAAGATTGGGAAGCATTTAAAAGCCAGCAAAGAATAACTAAAAGATTAATTAAGAAAGGGAAGATAGATTATGAAAGTAAACTAGCAAAAAATATAAAAACAGATAGCAAGAGTTTCTACAGTTATATAAAAAGAAAAAGGGTGGCTAAAGTAAATGTTGGTCCATTAGAGGACAAGACCGGGAAATTAGTGGTGGGGAACATGGAGATGGCAAAAACGCTGAACAAATATTTTGTATCAGTCTTTACAGTAGAGGACACTAAAAATATCCCAACACTGGACAAACAGGGGGCTATAGGTGGGGGAGGAGCTAAACACGATTAAAATCACTAAGGAGATGGTACTCGGTAAGATAATGGGACGTAAGGCGAATAAATCCCCTGGACCTGATGGCTTACATCCTAGGGTCTTGAGAGAAGTAGCAGTAGGGATTGCGGATGCATTGGTGGTAATTTTCCAAAACTCCCTGGATTCAGGAAAGGTCCCAGCAGATTGGAAAACTGCTAATGTAATGCCTGTGGCAGAGCCACTAAGGGACTCCAATCAATTGTACATAATTCCCTTTAATAATATGTTGGCTGCAGCCTGAGTCTGTATCTTTCTTTTCACTGTTTACATGTACAGGGCGCGATCACTTTAATAGCGCGGGTAAACGCGATGACGTCACGCCGTTCATCACGTGATCCCCCACCAGCGGGAAAAACGTGATGACACCATGACGTCAGCCATGGGACCACCCTAACAGTCCTCATGGAGCCTCTGAACTGAATAGACCTATATTCGATGTTCTGCTGTAGTTATCCGTTAATCTCTGTTACTTTTCATTAAACCTCCTTTATTTGATCGCCTGAGTGGACCTCAGTCTTTTGGATAGGAACTAGACATTCCTACATTGGTGACCCCGACTTTTTCGAATGGTTTTCGCAGAAGTTACTGAACATGGAATCGAACACCGTTGCTTTGAAGCTACCAAAGTTCTGGGAGCAACAGCCAGCCGCGTGGTTCATCCAGGCTGAAGCCCAGTTCGCAATCAGGAACATCGTTGTAGATCAGACCCATTACTATCACGTGGTCTCCGCCCTCGACAGCGCCACAGCCTCGCGGATCGTCAGCCTACTTGGTAATCCACCAGAAGATCGCAAGTATGATACGATAAAGGCGTGGTTGTTACAGGTCTTCGGGCTCACGAAGTCGAAGCGAGCCCGCCGGCTGCTCAATATGCCCGACCTCAGGGACCCAAACCGTCCGAGCTCATGAGCCAAATGCTCATGCTCCTGGGCTCCGAACCGGAATGCTTCCTCTTCAAGGAGCTATTCCTCAGCCAGCTACCGGAGCAAGTTCAAGCTGCCCTAGCCAGGTCGGAAGTCACCGACTGTGCAGAGCTGGCTGCCGATGCGGACAAGATCTTCGTGGTGACACAGCAGTACTGCGCTGCCACGAGGCGCCCATCCCCCACAGACGCTGCTCCAGCTCCTCAACCTGTGGGGTTGTGCTTCTACCACGCCCATTTTGGCGCGAAAGCAAGATGCTGCCGCCCACCCTGCAGCTTTTCGCTCAAAAAAACCCAGCAGTCACTCTGTCAAAAGAGGACCGGTTATAACGAGCGCCCCATGGCTGCGATGGCAATCGGTAATTTGGGAAAACTCCTTTTCATCAACGGTTCCCTATCTGGTCGAGGTTTCCTTTGCGACACCAGGGCGCAGTGTAGCATCCTACCCACGTCAAATCTTGATCTACAAGTTGGGGGGCACGGCCCCTCCCTCCAGGCGGCTAATGGCAGGGCCATTCGGACCTTTGGAAGCCGACGGTTCCAGGTGTGCTTCGGCGGCCAGCGCTTTTACTGGGATTTCATCACGGCCAAAGTCTCTCAAGCCATCCTCGGGGCGGAGTTTTTGTGCGCCAACGGCCTCCTGGTGGATGTACGGCACCGCTGGTTGATCAATGCGGCCACTTTTCACTCCATCCCGTGCTACCGTGGTGCGCATCGTCTCCTGCGCGTCCCCACCTCCGGATGACTTCACTCGCCTCCTCGGAGATTTCCCAGACCTGACCAGACCCACTTTCTCTTCCACAGCCACGAAACATGGTGTCGAACATCACATCACCACTACTGGCTCCCCGGTCTACCCACGGGCCCGGCGCCTCGAACCTGGCAAGCTCGCGGCTGCGAAAGCAGAGTTCGACACAATGGAGCGGCTAGGGATTATTCGCCGGTTGAATAGTCCCTGGTCTTCACCTTTCCACATTGTTCCGAAACCTGGCGGCGGATGGCGGCCTTGCGGCGACTACCGACGCCTGAACGACGCCACTACTCCTGATCGGTACCCGATCCCTCATATTCAGGATTTCTCTGCACATTTGGTGGGAAATACCATTTTTTCAAAAGTCAACCTTGTCCGTGGCTACCACCAGGTCCCCGTACACCCGCAAGACGTCCCGAAAACTGCAGTGATCACCCCATTCAGCCTGTTTGAATTTCTGCGGATGCCGTTTGGATTGAAGAATGCTGCACAGGTTTTCCAGCGCTTGATGGACTCCGTGCTTCGGGACCTCAAGTTTCTATTCGTCTACCTCGACGACATCCTCATCGTCAGCCCTAATAAAGAGGAGCACATCTGCCATTTGCGCACCCTCTTTAGACACCTCAGTCAACACGGCTTGATCATCAACCCGGCCAAGTGCCAGTTCGGCCTGCAGCAGATTGATTTTTTAGGCCATCGCATCACATCAGACGGCGCAATTCCCCTGCAAACGAAGGTGGATGCAGTTACTTCGTTCCCGCGCCCGCAGTCCGTCAAGGCCCTGCAGGAGTTCCTCGGGATGGTAAATTTTTATCACCGGTTCGTCCCTAATGCAGCTCTGCTCATGCAGCCCCTGTGCAAGGCCCTCAAGTGCAAGTCCGGCAAGGATCCGATCAGCTGGACGGTTGACATGGACCGGGCGTTCGTTGACACAAAAGGCGCTTTAGCCAATGCAACCATGCTGGCACACCCGCTCCCAGGTGCCACCATCGCCCTTACCACCGAGGCGTCAGACTACGCCATCGGCGCAGTGCAGGAACAGTGGGTGCATGGGACGTGGCAACCGCTGGCGTTTGTCAGCCATCAACTATGGCAAAACGAATGAAAATACAGCACGTTCGACTGGGAGTTGCTGCCCCTTTTTCTGGCCATCCGCCATTTCCGGTTCTTGCTAGAGGGACGTCCGTTCACGGCTTTTGTGGACCATAAGCCACTAACGTTCGCTGTGGCCAAGGCCGCCGAACCATGGTCAGCTCGGCAACAACGTCAGAATTCACCACTGACATTCAGCATGTGTCCGGTAAGGACAACCTGGTGGCGGATTGCCTCTCCCGCGCGACCGTTCATGCAGTCCAGCTCAGCATCGACTATGCCCTCATGGCTGCGGATCAAGCCTCGGATCCAGAGGTCTAATCTTACAGAACCAACCCCTCTAGCCTCCAAGCGGCCAGCGTCAAATTCCATGCCGCGGGCGCTACGCTACTCTGCGACGTCTCCGTAGGAGATCCTCGCTCTATCGTCCCGGTCGCCTGGCGCTGAAAAGTTTTTGATGCCATCCACGGGTTGCCACACCCTGGCATGAAGGCCTCGCAACGGTTGATGTCGTCCAAATTCGTGTGGCGGGGCATGCACATGGATGTTCACGACTGGGCCAACACCTGCGTGGTCTGCCAAAAGGCCAAGGTGCAGCATCACGTCAAGGCTCCATTGGCCACTTTCGCCATTCCGGAACGTAGGTTTGATCATGTGCATGTGGACCTGGTGGGGCCACCTCCGCCTTCGCACGGGTTTACTCATCTTCTTACAATGGTGGACCGTACCACACGATGGCTGGAGGCGGTTCCTCTGTCTTCCACCACTTCCGCAGACATCGCCAGGGCATTCATCTCCTCTTGGGTCGCCCGCTTCGGGGTACCGGCGGACATCTCGTCCGATCGTGGGCCGCAGTTTTCTTCGGAGCTCTGGAATGCTGTGGCTCAGGGGCTCGGCATCAAGCTACATCGCACCACTGCCTACCATCCACAGGCGAATGGCCTGTGCAAACGGTTCCAAAGGTCGCTCAAAGCTGCACTGCGAGCCAGCCTTCAAGGTGCTGGCTGGGTGGACAGGCTTCCATGGGTCCTTTTGGGTCTTCGTACGGCACCTAAAGAAGATCTTCAATCGTCCTCGGCGGAGCTCGTATATGTCCAGCCGCTACGCATACCAGGAGATTTCCTTCCGTCTCCAACAGAGCCATGGTCCGCATCCCAGCAGCTCATCAGCCACCAGGAGGCAGCCAGAAGTTTTGCTCCAGTGCCTACGTCGCATCACGGCTTGCAGAGCTCCCACGTCCCAGCTGAGCTGAAGATCGCTGACTATGTGTTTATCCGCCACGACGCTCATCGGGACCCGCTCAAACCCCCTTACACTGGTCCTTTCCACGTGATAGAGCCGGGAGACAAATCTTTTTCCGTCGATGTCGGAGGTAAACCGGACCACATTTCGGTTGACCGGTTGAAGCCGGCTCACTTGGACCTTGACCGCCCAGTCGAGATCGCACAACCGCCGAAACGTGGCCGACCGCCCACAGTTGCCGTGCCAGATCAAACACAACCGCCCACCAGCTCGCCCGCCGTCCATCAGCTTCCACTTCAAGGCTACAGAAGTCGATCTGACAGGCTTGTCGGGCCTCCTCGCCGTTTTACTTTTGCTATTAAAGACAATTCTGGGGGGGCACATGTGGCAGAGCCACTAAGGGACTCCAATCAATTGTATATAATTCCCTTTAATAATATGTTGGCTGCAGCCTGAGTCTGTATCTTTGTTTTCACTGTTTACATGTACAGGGCGCGATCACTTTAATAGCGCGGGCAAACACGATGACGTCACGCCGTTCATCACGTGATCCCCACCGGCGGGAAAAACGTGATGACATGATGACGTCAGCCACGGGACCGCCCTAGCAGTCCTCGTGGAGCCTCCGAACTGACTAGACCTATATTCGATGTTCTCCTGTAGTTATCCGTTAATCTCTGTTACTTTTCATTAAACCTCCTTTATTTGATCGCCTGAGTGGACCTCAGTCTTTTGGATAGGAACTAGACATTCCTACATGCCCTTATTTAAAAAAGGAGATAGACAAAAGGCTGGAAACTATAGACCAGTTAGCCTAACATCTGTGGTTGGTAAAATGTTGGAGTCCATTATTAAGGAAGCAGTAACAGGATATTTGGATAAGCATAATTTCATCGGACAGAGTCAGCATGGTTTTATGAAGGGGAAGTCATGTTTGACAAATTTGCTCGAATTCTTTGAGGATGTAACAAACAGGGTGGATAAAGGGGAACCAGTGGATGTGGTGTATTTGGACTTCCAAAAGGCATTTGACAAGGTGCCACACAAAAGATTACTGCACAAGATAAAAAATCACGGGATTGGGGGTAATATACTGACATGGGTGGAAGATTGGCTATCTAACAGAAAACAGAGAGTTGGGATAAACTCGGGTTGGCAATCAGTGACTAGTGGTGTTCTGCAGGGTTCAGTGCTGGGACCCCAACTCTTTACAATCTATATTAACGATTTGGAGGAGGGGACCAGGTGCAACATATCCAAGTTTGCTGACGAAACAAAGATGGGAGGGAACGCAATGAGTGAGGAGGACATAAAAAACCTGCAAAAGGACATAGACAGGCTAAGTGAGTGGGCAGAAATTTGGCAGATGGAATATAATGTTGGAAAGTGTGAGGTTATGCACTTTGGCAGAAAAAATCAAAGAGCAAGTTATTATCTAAATGGAGAGAAACTGCAAAGTGCTACAGTACAAAGGGATCTGGGGGTCCTGGTGCATGAAACACAGAAGGTTAGTATGCAGGTACAGCAAGTGATCAGGAAGGCCAATGGAATCTTGGCTTTTATTGCAAGGGGGATGGAGTATAAAAGCAGGGAAGTCTTGCTTCAGTTATATAGGGTACTGGTGAGGTCACACCTGGAATATTGCATACAGTTTTGGTTTCCATATTTAAGAAAAGATATACTTGCTCTCGAGGCAGTTCAGAGAAGGTTCACTCGGTTGATTCCGGAGATGAGGGGGTTGACTTATGAGGAAAGGTTGAGTAGGTTGGGCCTCTACTCATTGGAATTCAGAAGAATGAGAGGCGATCTTATCGAAACATTGTGAGGGGGCTTGATCGGGTGGTTGCGGGGAGGATGTTTCCACTGATGGGTGAGACTGGAACTAGGGGGCATAATTTTCAAATAAGGGGCTGCTGTTTCAAAACTGAGATGAGGAGAAACTTCTTCACTCAGAGGGTAGTAAATCTATGGAATTTGCTACCTCAGAGAGCTGTGGAAGCTGCGACATTAAATAAATTTAAAAAGGAAATTGACAGTTTCCTAGCTGATAAGGGAATTAGGGGTTACGGGGAACGGGCAGGGAAGTGGACGTGAGTCTAGGTTCGGATCAGCCATGATCCTATTGAATGGCGGAGCAGGCCCGAGGGGCTGTATGGCCTTCTCCTGCTCCTACTTATGTTATTATGTTCTAAATGGTGGCACAACACATGGCTTTCCATAATGCATCAATGAGTTCTGCAAATGAGGTCACCTATCCCAAGTAGAAGAACTCTTAACCCAGTTTGGAACCAAATAATATTGAAAGCTATATACCGAAATCCAGCTAATTGAAAAGGGTAAACCTTTCCCTGTACATCTTTGGACAGAACAAATGGCTACTGAGATTGCTTAATACTTTATATTGGGGCAATTATAAACTTAAGTGGCCATTTGACACTTATGAGGCTGAATATTGTCGGCGCTCAGAGGGCGGGTTCGGAGACGGGTCCACTGTCAAAATAGCAGTGATTGACACCGGGGCGGATGTCCGCTCTGAACCCGTCTGCTTGTTAATTTCCAAGTGCCGGCTCTGCCTGTGGTTTGCAGACTCGGCACTAAGCGACGGGTCAGGTAATTGAGGGATTTAAGCAACATTTTACCAGGTCCTAATGATTTTTCCATGTTTTTTACAAGGTTCCCGACAGGTAAGTGTGTCGGGTTCTCAATAACTCTGCATTGCTGTGAATAGTTGACAGCTGCAAAAATGGTATAAAAGCTACCATTTCACAGCTGTTAAATTCCCAATCTTAGAGGCTGGAGCCTTCAGGATTTGGAATACACTTTTCAACTTTAGGGAGGTTTGAACTCTCTATCCAGTGTCTCCTCCTTGGAGCATCCTCTCTCACCATTGATAGATTGCTTCTGTCATCTCAACTTCAGCTGTCATCTATTCCATCAGCATCAGTGCCTTGAAAAAATCTCACCTTGGTCTTCAGAATCCCACCACAATCAACCCCAACACCAGCAGCACCAGGCACACCAACATCACCAGGCACACCAGCAGCACCAACAACACCAACCTTCACCGCAATCAATTGATGCTGCACAGGGCAGAGGGCCTCAGCACCCGACCACATTGCTGCCCAGAATGCCAGGGATGGCCTAACCATGGTCAGATTTACTTCACTTGATGTTGTACACCCTGGCTGCCATATGATGTGCCAGGTTGGCACCACCCCACACCAACAACATAAAGCATCCCTACAATGCCCAAGCCATTCCTTTCACACTCATCACCATTGCGGGAGGTACCGTTACCTCTCACCCTTCACTGCAACTCACTAAGCCACTTCCAAAGGTGCACACAAATCTGTCCAAGAATGCAAAGTATTGAAAATAAAGATTTCAATATTTGACAACACATTAACAGAAACTTTACATAACTTGGCGATAACACCCAAGTGCCTACCCTTGTGTATTGTTAGTTGGTATGATTGGACAAGGATGAGGGTGAGTTTGAGGGGTGGCTAGTGAGATGGGGAAGTGATAATGTAGATAGAGAGGGATGGGTGGAGGTGCAAGGTAAGTTGGTGTGAGTAAGGATGTGCAGGAGTAGGGTAGGGAAGGCAGAGTGATGGGAATGTGATGAGTGGCACAGCAGGATGAGGCTGAGTGTGGCTTTGCAGTAAAGTTTCGTGATCTACTGAGATCACTGAAAGGTTTGCGCCACTGCAGCCTGGTCCTCCTGACGACATCCCTGCTTGTGCCGTCCTGTGCAATGTGCAACCTGGCTGCATTGGTCTCCTGGGGAGATCTCTTCTGCCCATTGGAAGGGAAGAGAACCTCAATGCTGCAGAACACTGAAAGCACAACTGTTAAAATGATTGTGGACATGATCCCTTTAAGGAAGCCGGGTGATGACACGTCATCAGACCTGCTTCCTATTAATTGGCCGGGAACCCCGCAGGGCGGGCTTAAAAAGCCCCATCAATGGAAAATCGTGTTGGAGGCCAGTATTGAGACAGATGCGGGGTCCCCACATGCCACGGACGTTGCCCGCCATGGACCCGCTGAGGTTGGAAAAATCCAGCCCATGGTGTGCGATCTAGTCTCCAAACCTTATTTATGGTTTGGATATAGGATGGACCAATATTAAGATGGAAAGATGAGGTTAGAATATAATTGTGATTCTGTTCTTGGAAAAAAAAGTATGGAAAGTCCACTATTAGGATTCACAACTCATTATCATAGTTGGCAGGCATTAAAGTGATGAGAAACATACAAATGCTACTACTGAAAAGGACACTCAAAACAGATTTCAAAGAGAGGTTCAAACAAAATTAACACCTTTTATAAATCTCTATGTTCAATTTAGCCTGACATGATGGCCTAATATTTACTTTTAACTGCATTGAAAGCTTAAGTTTGGACTTCCAAAATACTCATAAGATCTGTACCTCCCACATTTTAGTAAGTTATTTCCTCATATTCACGACAATTTGTATATTGTACCAGAATATTCCAGGTGTAGATATCTTTAATGAATTGCATTTGTGGAAACTGATTAATAACAATTAAGTGAGTATAAAAGGACATACTCTAAAACAACAACAACAACTTGTATTTATATAGCACCTTTAACGTAGTAAAATGTCCCAAGGCGCTTCACAGGAGCCTTATAAAACAAAAAACTTTACACCAAGCCACATAAGGAGATATTAGGACAGGTGACCAAAAGCTTGGTCAAAGAGGTAGGTTGTAAGGAGTGTCTTAAAGGAGGAGAAAGAGGTAGAGAGATTTCGGGAGGGAAGTCCAGAGCTAAGGGCCTAGGCAGCTGAAGGCACAGCCGCTAATAATGGAGTGATTAAAATCAAGGATGTACAAGAGGCCAGAATTGAAGGAGTGTAGAGATTGTGGAAGACTGTAGGGCTGTGAGGTTACAGAGATAGGGAGGGGTAAGACCATGGAAGGATTTGAAAAAAGAATGAGAATTTTAAAATTGAGGTATTGCTGGACCAGGAGCCGATATAGGTCAGCGTGCACGGGGTGATGGGTGAACGGGACTTGGTGAGAGTTAGGATACAGGTTTTGGATGAGCTCAAGTTTCTGGAGGGTGGAATCTGGGCCAGGAGAACATTGGAATAGTCAAGCCTAGAGGTAATAAAGGCTGAGGCAGGGACGGAAATGGGTGAGTTTGCCGAGGTGGAAATAGGCAGTTTTGCTAATGGAGCCTGCTCTTAGCTCATCATTTGTATCTTCAGCCAGGAAACTATCTCCTCCATCTGAGTCAGAAGGTTGTGGGTTCAAGTTCCACTCCAGAAACTTGAGCACAAAAATCTAGGCTGATATTCCAGTGCCGTACTGAGGGAGTGCTGCACTGTCAGAGGTGCCGTCTTTCAGTTGAAACGTTAAACCAAGACTCTCTCAGGTCGATGAAAAAGGTCCCATGGCACTATTTTGAAAATGAGCAGGGGAGTTGTCCCCGTTGTCCTGGCCGATATTTATCCTTCAATCAACATCACTAAAAACAGGTTGTCTGGTCATTATCACATTGGTGTTTGTGGGAGCTTGCTGTTGTAAGATTCGCAAAATTTGTGCATTTCCCCAAAGGTTATTATCGATAAAAGGGACCCTGCGTGGACATTTCTTTTGAAATTAAAAAGGGTACCCAAGATGGCTTCCGTGCCTCGTGGCAGAAAGCCTGCGGGTCTCCAAAATGGATTCTGCAGCCCAGGCAGTTTGAGGGGAATCAAAACTAAGGCTGCAGGTTTCCTGTGAAAATAAATTTGTGGTTTGGGACCTAGACAAACTGTGAATTATGTATTAGGCCGAATTAGAGGCAGATCTGAATTCAATGAGGCCTACAGTTAAAGCCATCAAACAGTCTGCATACATAAACGGAAACAGATTAAACACATCCATCGAGGCCGGACAAGCCCATCAAGGACTTTCAGGACAATACGAGTCAATTATCGGGCCGGTAGATGCAATTACCGGCCATCTAAAAACCCATCAGTGTAGATTGCTACCATTATTTTAACTAGCCCGCCAAAAGTAAAACAAAGAACTAACCTGATTTGGCAGGCAGATAAGGGTTTTCGACGAAGGTATAATTGAAGGCCCCCAGGTAGCAATCTGGGGTGGGTGGGGTTGTCGTTGGAAGAAGAAGAAGAAGACTGCTGCTCGGCTGCTGTCGGTATTGCCGCTCCCCAGTCCTTCGGCTCCTCGCCCTCGTGGCTGCCGCTCTTTCCCCCGTCCCGTGCTTACCCCCTGGCCTTTGCCCGTGCCCTCTCCAACTCCATCCGGACTTGCCCCGACACTGGGTCGGGCGAACACGGGCAATTCAGGCCAGGTGAAGCGGGACACGACGAGGGGAGGAGGAAGACCACCCGGGGAAGGCCAACTGAGGGTGGGCTTCGAATTATCGGGCCTTCAGCCTCAGCTGACCTGCGAGTATCTTCATGCAAACTCAAGCTATCGGCGAAGAATCATCCCTGCAAGGTAAAGTACCCAAGCAGAGACTGTAACTTTGGGGTACTCGAACCTGGACAATGCCCTTGCAGCACCCGGAGCCCACGTGATGATGGCAGGCTCCAGAGAGCACCAAGAGCGAACCCCGAACCCAATCGCTGTTTTGAGTCTAACAAACCCCTTTTATTGGTGAGCATGAATTCTGACCCCTCATAGATTAACCTAGTTAGGTATAGGGGGTGGGATAAGGATAAAGGGATTGTTAAGGTAGTTGTTTTCCCTCGATGTGCCGTGTGTTCCCCATTCCCTGTATAAGTATAGTATTATTATGACTCTCTTGTAATTTTTGCCTGTAGAAGTGTACACTAATAATTTTCCATAAGATTGTATCAAGTTTTTCCTCTTCAATAAAATCTTGGTTTTGTTTGCATCCAACCACCTGTCTACTCGAGTTTTCTCTGTATCGCTGCCTGTATCTAAGTCCGGTATCAAGAACCCAGGGGGCGAGCAATTCGAACCGATCAAGGAAGGTAGTCAGAGGCATAGCTGACTGACCCGAACACGCCTGTGCAAAAACCCCCTACACTGTGCTCAAATTGGTTGTCGCATTTCCTACATTAAACTAGAGACTACACTTGAAAAGTACATAGTTAGCACTTTGGGACGTTCTGAATTCGTGAAAGGCTCTATATAAATCTAAGCTTTTCCTTCTTTTGAAAATTCTGAAATAAATACAATACAGATGCCGTCATATAACCAGCTAACTGGAGTGCACTAAGATAGTGAATTAATTTACTTTCCATATCCCCTTCTGTTCTTCCGACAGCAAAGCATTTTGGATATAATTTTAACCTGATCCACCTGGTGGGAACCTGATGGAATCGGATCGGCCGTTCATTTTACACCCTGCTTGATTTTACTTTCCATTGACTTGAAATGGAAAGCAAAATTGACAGGAGTTAAATGGCCGGCTGATCCCATCCCATCAGTTTCCTGTCAATTAGGTTAAGTTAAAGTTACTCCTTTAGTTTCTACTTGGCACAGACGGTAATGCTGAGAACAGAGACCAGCTTGAGGAATAACACAGGAACTATACTCGTAGTACAGCTTGCCACTGCTTTGCTAGTCACTTGGGTGACCAGAAATAGGATTATGCGGCACGTTCTGCAACTTGGACCATTTTAAAGAGTAAAACCAAAGTTTATGATATAAGAAAGACTCAATGGTCTGGCAAGAGGGATGCATGAATTTCAGTCAGTCCCTTTCATCTTCCAGGTTGGCAGCTGCAGCTTGAACATCTTGTGACCGTGCATGTTCTTAGCTAAACAAACACCTGACAAGAAGAAGATAGAATCATAGAACTTTACATCACAGTGGGAGGTCATTTGGCCTATCGCTCCAGTGTCAACTCTCTAAAAGAACTACAGGAAACTTTCGATTAACCGGCCCCTAAATAATCGGAACGCTCTACCCACCGGCAAAATTCAGGAGTCGGTTCAGGTAACTTTTTTTACTTTTAGTTACTTTTTTTACTCTATTTGTTGCTTTGCAAGGGTGTAGCTGAAGCTGTTGCTAAGCTACAGAGATGCTTGCAACTTGTGCTGATTGTTTTGAAGCTGTTGCTAAGTAACAGGGTTTGTTGCTTTATACGGAGCTCTGAGCTCCGTATCTTTTACTATAGCGTTCGGTTATCCGGAATTGTTGATGATCCGGCAACACGTTGGTCCCGTCCGTGCCGGATACCAGAAAGTTTCCTGTATTCCTCTGCACTTTCTCCTTAACCTTTTCTCCTTTACTCTTTTTCAAATATTTATTCACTTCCCTTTTAAAAGCTATCATGGATTTTGCTTCCACCACTCTTTCTGGTAGGAATTCCATACCCTGACAACCGGCCATGTAAAATAAATTCTCCTAACCGCTTCCTTCATTTCATTGGTGATAAAGCTTAAATTTATGCCCTCATGGAAATGCTTTTTCCCTATTTATCTTATCAAAGCTGTTCATAATTTTGAACATCTGTATCAGATCCCCTCTTTAACTTCTTTGTACTGATGGAAAGAGCTGCAGTTTCACTAATCTCTTCTTATAACTTTCTGCCTCTTATTCTTGGCATCATGTTTGTGAATGTCTTTGCACCTCTCCATAGCCTTGACATCCTTTGTAAAGTAAGGCACCCAAAATGGACACAATAGGTTAGATTTTCCTCTACGGGCGCCCACTAGGCACCCAAAAGACATAGCACTGCACCTGAAAGGAAGCCATTTGTTTTTCCACCCATGGACCATTTGAAAAGCCCATAATACTCCAAGTACTGGTCTGCCCTGCCACCAGTCCCCTGCTTGGACATGTATCTGAAAATCAGGGAGGAAATCTGTTAGATCCGTGTATCTTAATGTTGTGTCCTTCAATAATCAGACAAAAGGCTGCAGGGAACGATCAACAGGTGTTTACTGAATGAGGGTTCAAACTGCAACTGACTGTACAGATCACTACTCAGGGTTTATATACAGGTGTGTCACTGCCGGTACTACAGGATACAGGAGCTGTAAAAAGTAGTTCTCCCCCTTAAAGGTACATCCATTACAATTCCTTCCCTTTTAGATTAACAGTACCATAACACTCATTTAACAATTAAATATCAAACTAATTACAATTAACACTTTTAACATACAACATTAACTGAAAATAGTCTATTTATAAATTCAGTCTTTGGGGAGGCTTCCTGATTCTTTCTGGATAACGCCTTTCCCGAGTGTCTCGCTCTTGGTGCACAGGTGATTCTAACACCCTGTCGTCAGTTGATTCATCAGCTTCCAATGCTATTGTTTCTGAGGTAGATGCAACCTGTACGTCGGGTTCCTCACCAGGTACGTATGGCTGAGACATGGGGTTGACTCGTTCCTGTGACTCTAGGATCTGGTCAGCATGGCGTCTCACAATGTTCTCCCCAACATCCACTGTGTACATTAGTGGCCCCTGCCGTGTGCATATCATTCCTGGTTGCCATTTCTCTGTTCGATAGTCGCGGGCCAAGACTGGTTGCCCTACATTGAAGCTCCTTGTCGGCTTCTCATTGATGTGCTGGAATTGCTTACTCTCAACATCTCTTCGTACATTTGGTCTGAGCAAATCCAGACGAGATCTCAACCTTCGGTTAAAGAACATCATGGCTGGGGCCTGGTTGGTGACTGCATGTGTCGCATTTCTGTAGGCTAACAGGAAATTGTCCACCTTATGCTGCAGTGGAATGTCGTCATCGCACATGGCCTTTAATGCTTTTTAAAGGTTTGTACGAACCTCTCAGCCAATCCATTTGTGGCTGGATGATACGGGGCGGATGTGTAATGCCTTACCCCATTCCTTTTCATAAATCTTCGAAACTCTTCGGACACAAACTGTGGTCCGTTATCAGAGCAAATCTGCTCTGGCAAGCCGTTCCTGGCAAAAATGGTCCGTAGGACTGCAATAGTTTTCTCCGTGGTGGTGGAGGACATTTTGATCACCTCAGGCCATTTCGAGTGCGCATCCACGGCTACTAAAAACATTGAGTCCATGAATGGACCAGCAAAATCAATATGCACCCGTTGCCATGGAGATGAGGGCCACTCCCATGGGTGTAGAGGGGCATGTGGTGGTGCATTTTGGACCTTCTGGCAGCCTGAGCAGCTCTTTGTCAGGTCCTCGATTTGCTGATTGATCCCCGGCCACCACACATAAGCCCTCGCAAGGCTTTTCATTTTCACCCCTCCCAGATGACCTTCGTGAAGCTCATTGAGCACTCTCTCCCTTAACTTGGGTGGAATTACCACTCGGGATCCACACATCAAGGTCCCCTGGCATACTGACAGCTGTTCTCTTCTGGATGAGAATACTGGCAACAGTGAGTCGCCATGTGCTGGCCATCCCTTCACCGTCAAGTCATATACCCGAGACAGTGTCGGGTCATTTCGGGTCTCCTTCTCTATATCAGCGTTAGTTACTGGCAAGCATTCAATTATAGTCGAATGAAATATTTCGACAGGATCTACTGCTGGTGCTTCCTCCGCAGTAGGCAGTGGCAGGCGTGATAGCCCATCAGCGTTTCCATGCTGTTTCGTGCCCTTATACTCGATTTCATATTGGTGCGCCCCTAGAAAAAGGGACCATCTTTGTAGCCGTTGCGCAGTCATCACCGGAACGCCCTTCTTTGGATTAAAGATGGAGACAAGTGGTTGGTGGTCAGTCAGCAAGGTGAACTTCTGCCCGTGCAGATAGTGATTGAACTTTTTCACTCCCCACACTAGGCTGAGGGCCTCCCTGTCAATCTGGGCGTAGTTACACTCGGCTGAGGTTAGTGACCGAGGCGCAAAAGCTACTGGCCTCTCCGAGCCGTCCGGGAATTTGTGCGACAGCACCGCTCCAATGCCATAGGGTGAAGCATCACACGCCAACCGAATTGGTAGTGCTGGGTTGAAATGAGCCCACACCTCCTTTGATGTGATCAATGCTTTGCTCTTCTGGAAAGCTCGCTTACATTCGTCACTCCACTACCCCCGTTTGCAGTCGGGTGTTCAGTGGGTGTAGTACGGTAGACAAATTCGGCAAGAACTTATGGTAGTAGTTCACCAGCCCGAGGAACGACCTCAGTTGTGACACATTTTCTGGTGATGGAGCCTTGACTACTGCCTCAATCTTTTCAGGGGACTTATGTAACCCCTCTTTATCAATAATGTGGCCACAATACGAGATCTGCTTCTGGAAAAACTCGCATTTGTGGCGATTAGCTCGGAGCCCATATTCCTTCAATCTAGTGAACACCTGCTCCAGGTTGGCGAGGTGATCACTGTCATTTTTGCCCGTGACCAGGATGTCGTCCAAATAACACTGGGTCCCTGGAATCCCTTGCAGGACTTGTTCCATTGCCCTTTGCCAAATAGCCGGAGCTGATGCTACACCAAACACCAGCCGGTTGTATTGGTAGAGACCTTTTTGAGTGTTGATCGTGAGGTACTGTTTCGAGGCTACTTCTACCTCAATTTGCAGGTACGCCTGGGCCAGATCAATCTTAGTGAAGAGTTTCCCTCCAGATAGCGAGGCGAAAATATCTTCAATCCGTGGAAGCGGATATTGTACCGTGTGGAGGACTGGGTTCACTGTCACCTTAAAGTCCCCACAGATGCGAACCTTCTTTGGTTCCCCAGGCGTATTACTCAACGACCTCTTCATTACAGAAACGATGGCTGTAGCCCACTCGCTCCAGTCCACTTTGGACAGTACTCCTGAACGTTACAAACCTTCCAGCTCTTCTTCGACGGCTGGTCGGATCGCATAAAAACTTTGGGCTTGCATTTTCCTCTATTTTGATCATCGCTGTTATGCCTTTTAGTGTTCCGAGTCCCTGCTGGAACACTTCTTGTGCGTCAGTTAGCATTTTTGACAGTCGTCCAGGTGTGATGTCTTCATCCTTTTTGGCATCTACAGTCAGTGCTTGTATGGAATGCCAACCTAGCTGTATCTTCCGGATCCATTCACGTCCTAGTAGTGGTGGTCCTCCATCTGGCAATACATATAGGTCCATTTTTGGTGTTTCCTTGCCGTTATATATAACGTTCACCCTTATTTTTCCTTTGGGATAGACTTTTTGCACTGTGTACGTCTTCAAGACAATCTTTGTATCTCTCAAGGGTATATGTGAGAATAGCCGCTTGTAGTCCCTTCGGTTTATGACTGTTAGGGCTGATCCTGTGTCCAATTCCATTTTCACTTGGACTCCTGCTATCTTGAGCATGACCCAGATAGTTTGGTGATCCTCCGTTTTGATCACTTTATGTAGTTTCAGACAACCCAGCTCCTTGCTTCCGGAGTCTGTATCACTCTTCTGTTCGTCTGAACTACTCTCCGCCACCTTATGTACCTTCTTGTACTTCTCCTGTGGAGATTTCTTGCTGCTGGTTTTCCTTCCCGCCCTGCAGACTCTTGCTATGTGTCCTAATTTTCCACACTGTCTGCACACTTTGTCCTTGAACCAGCAATCATTATGGTCGTGTGTTGTTCTGCCGCAGCGATAGCACTTCACTGTTCCGTATGACATTTCATTTGTGCCATACTCTTGCGGTCTCCGTTGTATTTCTGCAGTGCCCCGTGCTGCTGCTTCGTGTGACATTGCAATGCTGAAAGCCTTTTCCAGCATAAGATCCTTTTCTGATAGAAGCCGTTTCTGGGTTCCTTCACTTTGAAGCCCACACACAAACTTGTCTCTTAAAGTATCTGCTAGTCCCGTTCCAAACTGGCAGTGTTTCGATAGCTTGCGCAGTTCCGTTAAATACTCAGCATTACTTTCATCTTTATGCTGGTTCCTTTTGTGAAACTTAAATCTTTCTGCTATCAGCAGCGGTGTGCGGTTTAAGTGGTCCTGCGCTGCTGCCAATGCCGCTCTCGGCGGTCCTCGTGGCAAATGGCGACGCCCTGTGGGTTTCGTGCGCTGCTCCTGCGCTGCTGCCAATGCCGCTCTCTGCAGTCCTCGTGGCAATGGCAGTGCCTTGCGTTTTCCTGCGCGCCTCTCTCCCCCGTTGACGCTGCTCAGCCCTTGAACACCGGCTGCGCTCTGCTCTCTCTCATCTCTCTCCCCATTGACGCCGCTCAGTCCTGAACACCGGCTGATGTTTTCAAAATCCTTTTCTACTGGTTTCTCTGGGGTTACTAGGTTTCGTAGTAAGCCATACATTTTTGCACCCATTGAATTCAACAATACCAGCGCTTTCTTGTCATCTGGCACTTCATTCGTCTTGCAGTATACTTCTATGCGTTCGACATATGTCGTCCAATCTTTGACTTCATTGTCGAATGCTGTGATACTGCCACTCTTCGGCATTTTTGGGTGTGGTTAGACTGGCTTAAAATGGCGTCTCCCGTGCTTTCCTTTCTTCCCCACTGCGGCTTAAAATGGCATCTCCCACACTTTCCTTTCTTCCCCGCTGCGGCTTAAAATGGCGTCTCCCGCGCTGCTGCCAATGCCGCTCTCGGCGGTCCTCGTGGCAAATGGCGATGCCCTGTGGGTTTCATGCACTGCTCCTGCACTGCTGCCAATGCCGCTATCTGCGGTCCTCGTGGCAATGGCAGTGCCTCGCGTTTTCCTGCGCGCCTCTCTCCCCTGTTGACGCTGCTCGGCCCTTGAACACCGGCTGCGCTCTGCTCTCTCTCGTCTCTCTCCCCGTTGACGCCGCTCGGTCCTGAACACCGGCTGCACCCTGTGCACTCTGCCCTCTCTCTCTCCCCTGTTGACGCTGCTCGGCCTTTTTCTGTGCCACTCGGTCGGCTCTAGCCACCGCTGTCCGGGAAGGGTCTGCACAGTACCTGTTGCCAGCCCATTTCACTGGACCACCGTGACTGGAAAGCCAAGCCTGGCTCGCGACAGCCTCCCCTGCGATGCTCAAATCTCCGCTGGATGACTGGGCGGTTGCCCGTGGTCGATGCCCGTGCTTCTGGACTCGACCTCCTTCCACTGTTCTCCAGGAGCGAATCCCTGGGAGGTGATGCAGAGTTGAAGGTAGGTTCGAATCTGCATCGTCCCCAATGTTAGATCCGTGTATCTTAATGTTGTGTCCTTCAACAATCAGACAAAATACTGCAGGGAACGATCAACAGGTGTTTACTGAATGAGGGTTCAAACTGCAACTGACTGTACAGATCACTACTCAGGGTTTATATACAGGTGTGGTCACTGCCGGTATTACAGGATACAGGAGCTGTAAAAAGTAGTTCTCCCCCTTAAAGGTACATACATTACAAAATCTGTGCATAGCTGCAGGCATCTCTATAGATCACCTGGGGTGAGGAGTGATGATTAAATTTGAATGACCTGCGTGCAACATCTTCAACCTGCCCCCAGGACCCTCCAAAGATTTGTACAGGTTTAGCTTTGCCCCTTTGCTATTATACTCTATGCCCTATTTTGAAATCCTGGGATCCCATATGTTCTTTTTACAGCTTTTATTAACTTGTCCTCCCAGTGTTGAAGATTTGTGTATTGACCCTCTAAGTCTTTCTGATTCTCTATTCCGTTTTGCCATTTAGTGGAATAGAGGTCAGATTGCTTGTCAGAGCTGGTTCATAAATCAGGACCTAGGTAATTGGTTGCAAGAGATTAGCTGTTCTCTCATTGGCCTTTTTTTTATCTTGACAGTTGGGCTATTGTGTAAATTAAGAAAATATATGGAAGGAATTGATATACATTGTGCCCATTGCTTGGGCATAAAATGGGTCCAATGATGACAATCCGTACAGATGTTTGGACCACTGCTAAATTCGTTTGGCCCAATTTTAAGGTGCCTGGACTTCTGCCTAAAACACGCATTAGACCCCTTACATATGTAAATGAGGGGCCTATGTAGGGTTCTCAAAATTCCCACATTCCCCAAAGTTATGGATAAAGGGACCCTGTATGGACAAGTTATTAAAAAGGGTACCCAAAAGAAAATGGATTCTGAAACCTCGTGACAGAAAACCTGCAGGATTTTTAAAAGACAGGGCCCTGCAAAAGGCAGGCCCACTCAAATCCTGAAATGAAACCTAACATGCATGGATCTGTGAAAGACTTTGTCATTTTCTAAAGCCAGACAGCTAGATAAACACAGAATATGCATTCTTCATCTTGAAAACAGATCAACTCAGGATAGACCTAATCTTGAGGCCATTAACTTTCTGCATAAATAATTGGTAACAGCTCAAAGTAGCTACCAAGCCAGGAAAAGATGATTAAATATCATAAATAACAAACAGCCAGGATATTGAAGCCATTAAACAAGGAGACAACCGCCCCAAAAACAGTTAAAGTGGATGACTGGAATCACTTAAGACGAGCCTGCCAAAATTAAACAAAGAGCTAACCTGATTTGGCGCGCAGATAAGGGGTGAAGAACCGGGTATAATTGTAGGCCCACCAGTAGCCAAGGTCTCTTGCTCTTGCTCTTGCTCTTGCTCTTGCCTCTCTCGACACCGGGGATGCCCATTACAACACCGGGGGCCAAATGCGGGAAGGAGAACGGGACCCGACTCAATGCACACAAGACACACAGGGCCGCAAGTGGGTAGGCGAGACGAGACGAACAGCAAAAACCGATAAGCAGAGAAGGGCAGCATAAAGAAGCGTTGGGGACAAGCGGGCACAATAAGCCAGTGTTCGAAGCATGGGTAGAAGGATAAAGCTAACACAATAGACCGCCAACCGAACCCCAACCGCAACAAAACCGTCGGCGACCAAACCACCACTGTAGTGATCAATAACATGTCATTCTGTGGTGGACACTAGGTGGAGCAGTAGAGCTGTATAGAACTGTATGTATAAGACTACATTACCCATGAGGCTAGGCTACCCACAAGGCAACAGTCAAGATGGAAGCCTCTACAAGATGCTGTACCTAGTCCACATGGCTCAATAAAGTAACTAGCAAAAGCTAGCAGTGTTCATAATAAGAATGTCTAGTTATTAATGAACATAACATGGTACCAGGGTGGTGAAGATTTGCTGAAAATTGTGAAAAGTGAAATGGAGAATTTGAAGCCACCAGAACGTTTGAATCTCACAGAAAAAATCGACTACAACTGGCAGACTTTTAAACAGCAATTCGAACTCTACATTGCAGCCATCGGATTCGGTACGAAGCCAGACGCAAGGAAGATAGCGTTGCTGCTTACGGATGCAGGCCCACAGGCGATAAAGGTATTTAATACATTTGTATTTAATCCAGAGAACAGAGAAAAGTTAGAAGATGTGCTAAAAAAATTTGATGCACATTGCTCTCCCAAAAAGAATGAGACCTATGAAAGATACATCTTCTGTTCTCGAACACAGCAACAAAATGAGACTTTTGTTAGCTTTATAACTGATCTGAAACTGAAAGCACAGACATGTAATTTCTCTGAGCTCAAAGCATCCATGATTCGTGACCAGATTGTGTTTGGTATTCATGATAAAAAAAGTCAGGGAACGTCTGTTGAGAGAAACCGAACTAACATTGGAAAATGCTGTGACAATATGCAAAGCCAGCGAGCTAGCTCGAAATCACGCGAGGACTTTCAGTGAAATCAATAATGATGTGAATGTAATGAGTGATAATGCTGCTGTCGGTGCTGTGTCCTACAAGGGGAAGAAACGTGGGCAGAACAGAAATGAAAAGCAATCGGAGGATGACATTTTTAATTGTAAACGCTGTGGTTACAAACACCAGTTAAGACAATGCCCAGCGTTTGGAAAAATGTGCACAAAGTGTAATGGAAAGAATCACTTTGCCAAACAATGCTTTTCAAAAGTAAAAACGACAAAAGGGCAACGAGTTAATGTGATTGAGGACACTGATGTAAGTGAGACATTTTTTGTAGGAATGGTGTCATGTGACGATATCAAAAAAGATACAGTAAATGTGCAGCACTCAGAAATAGACAATGCTGAACATAAAGTTAATGCAGTAAAAGAGGACAAATGGATGATCCCACTGCAGATAAATGGAGCATTAGTTACATTGAAACTGGACACTGGGGCAAAAGCAAACTTAATCAGTATGAGTGACATTAACAATATGAAAGAAAAGCCCAAAATACAGAAAAAGTCAGTGCTACTGAAGGACTATAATGGACAGAAAATAGATAGCTTAGGTGTATGCAGACTTAAAGTGACAGTCAAAGACAAAGTGCATCATCTCATGTTTTCTGTTGTGGCTGAAAGGCTTGATTCACTACTGGGTGACAAAGCTTGTGAAGACTTAGAACTGGTCAAGAGAGTCTACCGTATAAACTGTGCCATAAGCAGCCCAGATGACTCAGGTGATGAAGCAGAGAGCCCATCAAGGATGAAAAGGCCAAAGGGTATCCATGTCTTCAAAAAGCCTAGTTTCTCCAAGAAGAAAGAAAAAGACTTTAAGGTCAAAGAGAAGCCAAAGGAAGAAAAGCACAAAGAGGAAAAACACAAGGAGGAAAAGTCCAAAGATATAACCGCAGCAGATGTTGTTAAGCAGTGGAAAGAGAAAAAGAAAAAGAAGAAGCCTGCACCAGAGCAGGAAGCAGTTCCGGTGGATACTCCTTCTTCCCTCAGGCCAATCTTTGGTGTTCCATTAGCCGAGGCTGCTGAGAGGACTATGCTGTATGATGGGATCCAGCTGCCAGCAGTTTTTCGAGAGTGCATTGACTACATTGAGAGTTATGGCATGAAGAGTGAAGGAAACACTGAAACCTTCTCCAAGCAAAGATTGCAAGGAGACCTCGATCTATACAAGAGCAGATTGATGACAATGCCGCAACTGCATCTTGTCATTCACCGCCAGAACAATCTCATGAAGACACATCAGACTTACCCGTGTTGAGAAGATCCACACATGAAGTAAAAGAGCCTGATAGACTTAAACTTTGAGTACAATGTAAAGCTTTGAAAATGTGTTGACTGTTTTGAAAATGTTTATGTTTATAGAGCACTAACAAAGTGTTACTGATATTCTCTTTGTTTTCTTGAAAGTTGATTGATATTGATTTTGTTAAACCTCCAAAGAAAGGGGGATGTAGTGATCAATAACATGTCATTCTGTGGTGGACACTAGGCGGAGCAGTACAGCTGTATAGAACTGTATGTATAAGACTACATTACCCATGAGGCTAGGCTACCCACAAGGCAACAGTCAAGATGGAAGCCTTTACAAGATGCTGTACCTAGTCCACATGGCTCAATAAAGTAACTAGCAAAAGCTAGCTGTGTTCATAATAAGAATGTCTAGTTATTAATGAACATAACAACCACCAGAAGAACAACCATTTTCTGCAAGGTAACGTACCCAACAAAGACTTTACTCCCTATCTCTAATGGAGGAAAAGAGGGTACTTTACACAGACGACTCCATCGCCGCGCCCTGGGACCACGTGACGACGGCAGGCCCCAAAGGACAACAAGAGCGAACCCCAAGACCACAACCAGCTTAATCGACAGGTTTTGAACCATCAAAAACGAACCCCATTGGTGAGCATAAATCCCTGGCTCCTCGTAGCTCAATCTAGTTAGGCATTGGGGGTGGGACAAGGGTAGGGGGATTTTTAATCTGATTGTTCCCTCGTTGTGCCGTGTGTTCCCCATTCCCAACTAAGTGTACTTTTATATGTCTGTAGTTATCCTAGTAATTTCCAGTGTTGTTATATTGTTGTGCCTTTAATAAAATTTACGGTTTTCTTGCACCAAACCACTCGTCTACTCTATTTCTGTATCACCGCCTGTACCTAAGTCCAGTGTCTAGAACCCAGGGGTGTGGGAGCGATTCGAATCGCTCAGAGACAGTCAGGGGCAGAGCTGACTGGGCACACACCACCCCCTACAGAAATGGTGACCGCGGCAGGACACCGGCAACAGGGGTGCGATACAGTAGACAATGGTTCAGAAGAGCAAACCATGATGGAAGAGAGGATTTCTGATTATGTGTTCAGCAAGGTGAATATCACGAAGAAGTGGATCACCAATCTGTTAAAAGCTGGGCGTCCGGTAGATGCCGCAGCCAAGTGGACAGAAGGGAAGGAGCACAAGAAATCCCTAGAGAAGGCAGTCTGGCTGATGTGCTTCAAGAAGCACGTCCAGCTTTTGGACAGGCTCGTTGCAGCACAGGCAGCCGAGGTAAGGGAGTCAGCCCTGGAGGTTCAGGACAAGGCTCTAGCAGGGGAGAAGTTGCTGGTAGCATTGCAGGCCCTGAATCAGGAAAGGGTACAATTAATGGGAGAACATAAGGCCAGTTTGGAATACCTACAGTGCCAGGTCACCGAAGCCAAGAGCAGTGAGTTGAGATTGCAGGAAAAGAACGCCCACCTAGCAAGACAAGTAAGAGAGCAGGAGGAGAAAGTAAAAGAAGTAAAGGCAGCCTATAAGTTGGCAAGCAAACAGGGGTTTGAAGATGCAGATCATGGCCCCTGCAAGGAACAGATAGAGAATCTGAGCCTTGCCCTAAGGAGGGCAAAGGGCATGGTGTGCCTCATAAACCAGAAGGCAGCCCAGGTCGACTTTACAGGGAACCTGGGGAGAACGGTTCAGACACCACAGGTAGTGCCAAGGGACGACCCGGGTGAGGAACAAGAGGTCCCACGACCACCACCCGTAGCGTCAGGTTTTAGCGAGGTCTGGCAGCAAGGGGGGGTGAAGTTAGGGGTAGAAGCGGAGGTGGAACAACCCCCGCAAGAGAGGCCGGAACCGGGGCTGATGTGCCCAGCCCGGCATCGGAGGTTTGGCCCACCCGTTAATGGCGAGGACGAGGGACCCCTCCAAAACCAGTTCGTATTACCCTACAGCACCCAATAGCTTAGGGCAATGGTGAGCCATATCCCAAAGCTCACCGAAAAAGGGGACCCCTCTGTCCACTTCAGGGAAGTAGAACAGGCAGCCAACGTCAATGAGTGCGATGATGCTGAGCAGACCAAAATGCTGCTGTTCTCTTTGGAGGGTAAGCTCCTCCAGTCCCTCTCTGACGAGTGTAAGAGGGGGCAGTGCAGGTATGAGGAGCTCAGGGATGAAGTTCTGGAGGCCATGGGGATAAATGAGGGAAGTCCTTTCTCCCATGTGGAGAAGACAGTGCAGCTTGCAGAGGAAACCCTGCAGGCTTTCGCGGACAGGTTATGGCCGGTGTATAGGAGCGCCTGCCCTGGGGCAACTAACCGGGGATATTCCTGAACCGGGATCAGCTGGCCCACAGGTCCAGGCCAAGGCGGAAGTCTGGTTTGACCCTAGGAATCCCCAGACCACCGAACTTACGGTGATCAGACAGTTGACCCTAGCCTATAAGAACGGTAGGGGAACCGATGCACACCCACCCAAGAGGAAGGTGCATGAGGTGAAACCCGGACAGGGTAGGAAAGAGTGGCATCAGGAAGGGAATAACCCTTCTAGCACAAAGCTCAATTGTTACGCGTGTGGGAAGGATGGACACTGGAGGAAGGAGTGTAAAAACCCTTGGAAGGATAACAAGGGAAAGAATTCCACAGCCCCAGCTCAAAAGGCAGAGACAGGAATCCCTCCCACCACGGTTGAGTCATTTCTGGACGCCATGAGGTCCCTATTGACTGGCCAAGGGAGAGTAGCAGCCACTACCGGTGCTCTGACCCCATCAGCCCCATCCAACCCACAGCCCTGACTAGAGCCAGCGCAGCCTGTCGACCTGTGTCCCCTTGAAAACGATGAGGGGAGCAGGCCCTGTGTTAAGATACGGGTGAAGATGGTGCAGGGGAGATATTCGGTGGACACTGGAGCTTCCAGCACGGTGGTCCATTCGGAAGACCCGACCAATTCACTCAGGTCTAAAAAGGTCCCATTTAGCCTAATGGGATTCACAGGGAACAAGCAGGCTGGGGAAAGGTCCAAACCTTTGGCCGGATCCTTCCATACCACGTGGGAGGGTAACCAAAAGACTGACGAGGTGGCCTAGCAGGGGGCCAGGGAAGAAGAGTTCTGGGATCCCTGTAGGGCAGGCCCAGTAGCCGCAATCAGTGACAAGGGAAGCACACAAGGGGTAGCAAGGCCCCGGACTTAAGGCAGGTCCAAACCCAAGATCCCGTCTTTAAGGCCGTCCCAGTAGAGAGAAAGAATGGGGAGTCCATCGAAGGCCCGTTCGGGGCAGCGGACGAGACTTTAAAACAGGCTGCTAGTTACATTAATCAATGCAAATTGTTTAAGCCCAAGAGAAGGGAACAGCCAGTTAGGGCAAGGTCTGAGGATAGAAATCCTCAGCCTGCAGCAGGAAGAAACTCACAGGCTGCACAGGCAGGTGCAGTGGCTTGTTTTAGGGAAGGGGCCATCCCACCCACCATTTGGGACACTCCCCCACTCCTCTGGGATTTAGATGAGGTGGGATGTGAGGGCGAAGACCCTGCCCCTAACCCAGGCTTAGACGAGGTGGGACCTGAGGGCGAGGACCCTCAGTCACCAGGCTGCGGAGAGCCACCCGCCCCTGACCCAGGTTTAGATGAGGTGGGTTGTGGGGGCGAAAACCCTCAGCCTGCAGCACCAGGCTGCGAAGAGTTACCTGCCCCTAGCACAGGTTTAGGAGAGGCAAAGCCTGAGGATGAAAATCCCCAGCCAGCGGCAGTGGAAAGTTCACAGACCGCACAGGAGGGGGCAGTGGCTCGTGTTAAAAAACCACCAGCCAGAAAACCCCCACCAGCCAAAGTCCCTAGAAGGTCCCCATGAACGCCACGGCCAAAGAAACCGTAGTTACCGGCTCCCCATTTTAAAGGGACAGCCTCCCGAGTCAGGTGGAGACAGAGGTCCCCAGCCAGCAGCCACAGGCTGCGAGGGACCGAAAGTACAGGACAATGTGGCCACACCGAAGGGAGCGGTGTGCCGCAGCCTGAACAGGGATTAGGCTGGCCGCCCGGAGACAGGCGGCGGATGTACATAGTTATGTATTCTAAGTGTGTTATTGTTAAGTTTGGGTGTTCAGTTAAAGTTTAAACGAGGTGATGGGCAGTTTAAATAGTAGTAATATTGTTAAGAGTGTTTGTATTGAGTCGCGGTCGCGAGACTCGACTATGCTTCACCCAAGCCAGAGAATCTCCCGGGGACCTGGCTATATGCTCATGTGTCTCTTTGCAGGAGGGGATTTCAGGATGAAGTGGGGCGTACTTCTACTCGCCCTGATAGGAATGAGCATTGGAAAGCAAGGTGACGTGGAGGACTCCCACATCTATGGGTGCTCAGGAGAGAAAGCACCAGTTGTGACTGCTGGGAGCAGTGAACAAGGCGCGGAGGAGCCCGCCATCTATTCCCATATGGGAAGATGGCCCGGGTGGTTGGGATCTAACTCCACCTGGTACTCCAGCCAGACCGGGTTCACCTACGGGGAAGCCTCCCTCCCCTGCCCCAGCGTACAGGTTGCGGCCTCACGGGTCGGGGTCACTGAGGGGAAACGCGTGTGCCTGACTTGCAGAGGACAGATTCCCCTGGGAAGGTGGTGGTGGCTCAGAAAACTGAGCAAGGACATGGGGGACCATACAGCTGACTGGGAATGAATGGGGTACGACACCCACCGGACGGTCAATGGGACCCGAGGGGGGGTCTAGAGTATGCTGGGATAAGTGGTGGGAGTCAGAACAGGGAATTTATGTCTGCATGTGGGGGTCGCAAAGGGCCTGCCCCATGGGCATATCCATCATCTTCTCCGCATCATGGCAGGATAAGGGGAAGGGGGTGGAATGGGATTCCCACCTACACACTTGCATAGTCCCGCGTTTCCAAGCCCCAGTTAAAGCCACTGAGCTAGTGGCATGCACCCAGAAGCCCCTGCCCATGACTCAGGCAGCAAGGACACACAGAGAGGGGTGCCCTGCCACCACCTAGGGCCAGGGAATGGGTGGTACTAGTGCCGGTGGAACAGGTACTATACCAGGGGGTATACTACGCGGTAGCTTCCGTGATCCTGAACCTTACCGAGGTACATTTACCTGAGTGGTGCCCCAAAGAGACAGAACAGCTATGCCAGGCCCTGATAAAAGACATGTTTAGGAAATTCTACGAGTTCGATTTTGCCAATGTAGACAAAACAGAACTGTACACCACACACCATGAGTATTCTGGTAATGTGGGGAGACAAAGAAGGGGAGCCTGGAATTATGTTTTTACAGCGTTTAACACAGGGTCTTCTGTCATCAACAGCCTGGATGACATAGAATTGCAGACACAGATAAACGGTCTAAAAACACAACTGAGGAAAATTTTGATGGATGAAAATAAGGACCAACGACATAGGTAGGAAGAGGGATGAGGTCCTGCAGCAAGAATTTAGGGAGCTAGGTAGCAGATTAAAGAGTAGGGCCTCAAAGGTTGTAATCTCTGGATTACTCCTGGTGCCACGTGCTAGTGAGTATAGGAATAGGAGGATAGAGCAGATGAATGCGTGGCTAAAGAGTTGTTGCAGGAGGGAGGGCTTTAGTTTCCTGGAGAACTGGGCCTGCTTCTGGGGAAGGTGGGACTTGTACAAGTCGGACGGGTTGCACCTGAACCAGAGCGGGACAAATATCCTTGCGGGGAGGTTTACTAGCACTGTTCGGTGGGGTTTAATCTAAAATGGCAGGGAGTTGGGAACCTGAGCAAGGAGACAGAGGAAAGGAAAACAGGGATAAAAGCAAAAGATAGGAAGCAGAAAAACAAAAGTGGCAGTCAGAGAAATCAACGGTTTAAATCAAACGTGGCCACAGTAAATAATAATTCTAATAGGTCTAAGAGCGTTAAAAAAACAAGCCTGAAGGCTTTGTGTCTTAATGCGAGGAGCATTTGTAATAAGGTGGATGAATTGGTTGCGCAAATAGAGGTAAACGAATATGATTTGATTGGGATTACGGAAACATGGCTCAAGGATGGCCAAGATTGGGAACTCAACATCCAGGGGTATTCGATATTCAGGAAAGATAGGCAAACAGGAAAGGGAGGTGGGGTAGCATTACTGGTTAAAGAAGGGATTAATACAATTGTAATGAAGGATATTAGCTCTGATGATGTGGAATCTGTATGGGTAGAATTGAGAAATACTAAGGGGAAAAAAACATTAGTGGGAGTGGTATATAGACCTCCAAACAGTAAGGTGGAGGTTGGGGATGGCATTAAAAGGGAAATTAAAGAAGCGTGCAATAAGGGCACAGTAGTCATCATGGGTGACTTTAATCTACATATAGATTGGGCCAACCAAATTAGTAACAATACTGTGGAGGAGGAATTCCTGGAGTGTTTACGGGATGGTTTCCTGGACCAATATGTCGAGGAACCAACCAGAGATCAGGCCATCTTCACCTGGGTATTATGTAACGAGAAAGGATTAATTAGCAATCTTGTTGTACGAGGCCCCTTGGGTCAGAGCAATCATAATATGATCGAATTCTTCATTAAGATGGAGAATGAAGTAGTTGAATCAGAGACAAGGGTCCTCAATTTAAATAAAGGAAATTACGATGGTCTGAGGAGCGAGTTGGGTAGGATTGATTGGGGAATGGCACTCAAAGGGTTGACGGTGGATAGGCAATGGCAAACATTCAAAGACCGAATGGATGAGCTACAGAATTTGTTCATCCCAGTTTGGCATAAAAATAAAACAAAAAAGGTGACTCAACCGTGGCTAACAAGGGAAATTAGGGATAGCATAAATCCAAGGAGTGGACATATAAATTGGCTAGAAAAAGCAATAATCCTGAGGATTGGGAGCAGTTTAGGAGTCAACAAAGGAGGATAAAGGGATTAATTAAGAAAGGGAAAATAGAATACGAGAGAAAGCTATCAGGGAACATAAAAACTGACTGTAAAAGCTTTTATAGATATGTGAAGAGAAAAAGATTGGTGAAGTGAAGCGTAGGTCCCTTACAGTCAGAATCAGGGGAATTTATAATGGGAAACAAGGAAATGGCAGACCAACTAAATACATACTTTGGTTCTGTCTTCACAAAGGAGGACACAAATAACCTCCCAGAGATGCCGGGGAACATAGGGTCTGATGAAAGGGAGGAACTGAAAGAAATCAGTATTTGTAGGGAAATGGTGTTAGGAAAATTGATGGGACTGAAGGCCGATAAAACCCCAGGGCCTGATGGTCTACATCCCAGGGTACTTAAGGAAGTGGCCCTAGAGTTAGTAGATGCATTGCTGGTCATCTTCCAGAACTCGATAGACTCTGGAACTGCACCCATGGATTGGAGGGTAGCTAATGTTACCCCACTATTCAAAAAAGGTGGTAGAGAAAAAGCGGGGAATTATAGACTGGTAAGCCTGACATTGGTAGTGGGGAAAATGCTGGAGTCTATTATAAAAGATGTAATATCAGAGCACTTGGAAAGCAGTGACAGGATCGGACAAAGTCAACATGGATTTACAAAAGGTAAATCATGCTTGACTAATCTGCTGGAATTTTTTGAGGATGTAACTGGTAAAATAGATAAGGGAGAACCAGTGGATGTGGTGTATTTGGACTTTCAGAAGGCTTCCGATAAGGTCCCACATAAGAGATTAGCGTGCAAAATTAAGGCACATGGGATTGGGGGCAAGTTATTGACTTGGATAGAGAACTGGTTGACGGACAGAAAGCAAAGAGTTGGAATAAACGGGTCGTTTTCCGAGTAGCAGGCAGTGACTGGTGGGGTACCACAAGGATTGGTCCTAGCACCCCAGCTGTTCACAATATATATTAATGATCTGGATGAGGGAATTGGATGTAATATCTCCAAATTTGCAGACGACACAAAGCTGGGTCGGAGGGTAAGTTGTGAGGAGGATGTCGTGAAACTCCAGTACGATTTGGACAGGTTGGGTGTTTGGGCAGGAACATGGCAAATGCACCATAATGTGGATAAATGTGAGGTTATCCACTTTGGTGGCAAAAACAGGAAGGCAGATTATTATTTGAATGGCAACAGATTGAGAGAATGGGAAGTGCAAAGAGACCTGGGTGTTCTTGTGCACCAGTCGCTGAAGGTAAGCATGCAGGTGCAGCAGGCGGTTAAGAAGGCAAATGGTATGTTGGCCTTCATAGCAAGAAGGTGCGAGTACAGGAACAAGGATGTCTTGTTACAGTTGTACAGGGCCTTGGTGAGACCGCATCTTGAGTATTGTGTGCAGTTTTGGTCACCTTACCTGAGGAAGGATGTTCTTGCCATGGAGGGAGTGCAGCGAAGATTCACCAGGCTGATACCTGGGATGGAAGGAATGACATATGAGGAGAGATTGGGTCGAATGGGCTTGTACTCGCTGGAGTTTAGAAGAATGAGAGGAGATCTCATTGAACTTATAAAATTCTAACAGGACTAGACAGACTAGATGCAGGAAGGATGTTCCCGATGGTCGGGGAGTCCAGAACCAGGGTCACAGTCTAAGGATAAGGGATGAGGAGGAATTTCTTCACCCAGAGAGTGGTGAACCTGTGGAATTCTCTACCAAAGAGGGCAGTAGAGGCCAATTCATTAAATATATTCAAGAAGGAGTTAGATATATTTCTTAAGGCTAAAGGGATCAAAGGATATGGAGAGAAGGCAGGAACAGGGTACTGAATTTGGATGATCAGCCATGATCTCATTGAATGGCGGAGCAGGCTCGAGGGGCCGAATGGCCTACTTCTGCTCCTATCTTCTATGTTTCTATGTTTCTATCAACATTACATGGGTTAATACAAATTAATCTATGAATTTGTGCTCCGGTTCAATTATTAGCTACTCCAATTTAAACAGTTGGGGGCATAAATTGAGTCACCCCCCCCTTTGGGGTGCTAAGTTCGCCAGGGCACTACTTTTAGCGCCCCAAAAAAGTTAGCGCCCCCGCACCCGAAATTCAATGGTTGCGCCCCAAGCAGGAGGCAGGGCACTGCTGGAAGCACTCCCCTCCCTCTTGGGGTGCTCCATCCCAATATCCCGGCGCTACGTACCACATCGCCATGTGCAGTACTGCAGGCCTTCCTCCCCTTATTAAAGGGTAGGAGCCTTCCACAGCGTGACCCGGGGCCCAGCTGAGCCACCAGGGATTGGAGTGCTCGATCGCTGACGGCAGAGGGGGCAGGTGCTGGCAGGCAGCCAGCAAAAAAAATGGCCACCTGGCACTTCCCCTGACCCTGTCGGACATATTGTCCGCCGGTGCGTCGGGGATAACCTAACTTTGCGAGCAGGCGCTGCGGACGGTGATGACATCATTGTCGGAGGTGCAGCGCCACGGGGCGCTACTGGCTACCGCCACCGCTACCCTCCCACTGAATTTCGCGGGAGGTGTTAGCGGCGCCCTGCCCTTAGGGTGCTAATGGGAGGCGCAAAGCAACTGAATTTTGCCCCCTTAATATCACGATAAAAAATGGAAATTCTTCGCTCCTGCCATTGAAGGGTGAAGATATATGTGTACTGGTCATTTTCTGTGAAGCTCAGATACCTCTTTATAAACTTCACTCTACAGTTTAATTGTTATTGATGGAACAGAGCATTTATACCTCTTAATAGGATTAAGGATGTTTCCGATGTTCCAACAGACCAGCAGTACTCGGTCCTCATATTATGCGTATCCTTCTGAATGTGTATCTAAAAACCAAACAGGTAAATGAATGAGTTAAAATAATGCTGACAGGAATTTACCTGAAAATGTTAATGAGTACACAGAGAAAATTAAACTGACTGGAGGTTTCCAATTTTGTTAGTGGACTGGAGCGTTTTGAGAGTGACCACTTGAGATTTTTGTTTTATTGTGTTTCAAGCACAATGATAAGTGGACACTTTCACTTTTGACTGGTCTTGAGTGTTCAGTAAACTAAGGTTAGGTTCATTACTTAGAATGGGACTATGAGGATGTTTTTAACCCTTAAGTGCCTAGGGACGTTTTACTACATTAAAGGTGCTATGTAAATGCAAGTTGTTGTTCTTCTTCCTACTTGGTGGAAACTGAGTGGGTTGACAGTTAAAATCATCCAACTTACTTACCTGCCCTAGAGCCATCGGAAGCTGACAGGTTCCGATTTTTATTTGATCTCCTGAGCATGCAACAAGGACACCTACCCAAAACCAGCAGGGTCCTTTTTAAAATATGCATGTCAGGTCCTGATGACATTATTGGGACTAGATTGCAATTTTTACTAGGCGGCCTGAACGGGAAGTGGCAATGAGTTTTTCGCCAGGCCAGCCGAGCAGTGAAGATGATCTGGGGTCAGAAAAGGCCCAAATAGGTAAGTTTAAAATGTTTTTGTTCTTTACTTTCCTCGTGGGGCCAGGAAGAGCAAGAGTGCTCCTCCGGGCCCCACTAGGAAAGCTTAGGTGTTCCCTGTCGCAAACCCGGCGCCCCACCCCTGATCACTGTCGGCGGGTGATCTCTGAACACATCATTTTCCACTGCTTCACTCCAATTCCGAACTGGAATGGGTGGGAAGTTGGCTGGTGTGATTAAAAGAAACCTCCCCTTTAAAATCAGACGGGTCTCATTCTCCTGTGGGCGGGAAATTAACTCGCCAGCTTGGTTTCCTGCTGGCAGTTAAAATCCAGGCCATAATATATTTGTTATATTGACTCTGAAGCAATTCAATAGCACAATGATTATTCTGGCAGAGTCTATTTTGAAGTCATCATTTTAGACTCCATTTTGTTGAGGATAGTGATAGATGAGGGAGCCAACACAAGTCTTCCTTTTTTGAAAATTTTCTTGCCTCAACCTCTTTGAACTTTAGGTTCATCATCAAATCTTCCCATATTAATTTCACTTCATCTTTGCTTCATGCCTATTAAGCTACCGATTCTTGAAAGACATTTCCCAATTGGGAACACTGTACATTTGTTAGGTCAGTTATAATTAAAATCTAGGACATTTCTTCTCTTCCCTCTTCCCCATCAAAGTTTTTCCCTTTTTCACCTTAGATGATTACTTAAATCTATATACAGTTGTCCGTTTTCTTCCCTTTCCAGTCAATGATTCAGACTCCATCTGGAATACTGCATTCTGTTCTGGGCACTGAACTTCAGGAATGATAAACTGGCCTTGGATGGGGTGCAGTGCAGATTCACCAAAATGATACCAGGGCTTAAAGGGTTAATTTATGAGGACCGGCTGCATAAACCTGACTTGTATTCCCTTGAGTTTAGAAGGTTGAGGAGTGAGCTAATTGAGGTATTTAAAATGATTAAGGGATTCAATAGGGAAGGTACAGAGAAACTATTTCCTTTGATGAGCGAGTCCAGAAAAATGGGGCACAACCTGAAAATTAGAGCTAGGCCATTTAAAAGTTGAATCAGGAAGCACTTTTTCACACAAAGGGTAGTGGAAATCTGGAACTCGCTCCCCCAAAAGGCTATGAATGCTGATTCAATTGGAGCTTTCCAGACTGAAATTGATAGATTTTTGTTAGGTAAGGGTATCAAGGGATATGGAACAAAGTCGGGTAAATGGAGCTGAAACTGATCAGCATAGATCTAATTGAATAGCAGAACAGGCTTGAGGGGCTGAATGGCAGACTGCTGTTCCTATAAACAAAATGCAGGTGAGTCAGTCCTAAAAGCTCTTGACTGTCCTGTTATGCGGCTGCTATATAACTGTCTTGCCGCTTGATAATGCTGGCATAAGGGAGAGAGCAAGGTGCTTGGCTCTGCACTTACATCAACCACTTGGGTTTTGTACTGCCAAATGTCTCCTTATAACTTGACCCATTTGCTGTCATGGCAGTCTCTTTACTGGGCTTTGACGAGCTGCCAGTTTTCTGAAGTTGCTTAGTTTTCTCTGTGGAGCTCTTTACCTTACCAATAGTATTAACTGCTGTATGAGCCCCACTCCTTTGAGCCTGAAGCAGCACATTTTGACTTGTATTTAGAATTCTCAGGAACATAGAAAGCTCTAGTGCCTGCACTATTAGCGAGGACAGAGTCTTTACAGTGAGCATAGATCGAGCGGATGCAGGTTTCCCTGCATATAGAAACTGCAGGCAGCCTGACTAGACGGCAAAGGCACCATGAATGAAACTGTGCAGAAGAAAAGAAAAATCATATTTTTAGTACATATTTTTAAAACCAGCCACCAAACAGTTACACACAAAAATGAGCCCGAGTCCAGAGTATTATAGTTTGTTAAACACTCAGTGAATGCTCACCCACAGTGCAGACACTGTTCCCTATCACTGGAGAAGGAAGAAAGACTGATGGGAAAGGATGCATCTGTTGTATATGGGGCCCGCCAGGGTTCCAGGCTCCTTCTGACATTTACTGGCTCCTGTTTTCTGTGTGTTGATCTAACTCCATAGTAAATATCTCAGCAAACTGGGAAAGAGAGACAATGATTTTTAAAAAAAAATCTCTCTATATAATCATTATTTTTAAAGTTAGGGTATCATTGCTTCACTTTTAATTTTTTCCAATTACTGTATTTCATTCAAATCATTTTTCTCTTAAAATCCATTTACATTTTAATGTAGTAATCTACTTACTGACAGTCCTATTCCTAAGCCAGTCTGTGTAAACAGAGATGACTGGTTGATTTAGATGAGAAATTTACCAGTAATTGACAGGTACATAATTGGAAAAGCGACTCCATAACCTTAATCTGAAATACAATATTTATATGTTAAGATTTTAGTAAAATACTGTGCTATACATGGTGTAATTGGTACTGTCTCACCATTTTAGAATTTACTAGAAATTACCAGCAAAGCTTTTTTGGTCTACCTGAACCTACTGTCAGGAGAACATCAAATTTGTTATCTTGTTCAGTGTTCAACTGAAAATTATAAACTCTGATAACTTTCAGGGTGAAAATGACATGCAAGTATATATTAGTAAAGGATTATGAAGCACCTGGTCCATTGCCTTTATTTTCTCTGCAACTATGAATTAGCCATCCCATACGCAATATCTTCTTCACTTCCAATAATCCTACTGCTAACCAATGTCATCCATATGATCATAAGTTGCATGGTATGGGAAAGGACATACAAAGGATTTTTCCTACTTCCTACAGCCAATCCATATGAGATTTGCAAAAACTGACCTTTAGAGAGAGCTGAAGTGTGAATGTAACTTGAGAGTGGAATTCCGGCCAAGATATCCTAACCAAGTACAGTAGTCTATTGGGACAGCTGTGGAGATCTGCCCTATCTTATTAAAATATACATTTAAAGCTATCAATATAATTGTAGCTGCATTTCTACAGAAAAAATCTGTAGCAACATATCATAGAATCATAGAAAGTTACAGCACAGAAGGAGGCCATTTCGGCCCATCGTGTCCACGCCGGCCAACAAAGATCTATCCAGCCTAATCCCACTTCCCAGCTCTTGGTCCGTAGCCCTGCAGGTTACAGCATCCCAAGTGCACATCCAAGTAATTTTAAAATGTGGTTAGGCTTTCTGCCTCTACCACCCTTTCAGGCAGTGAGTTCCAGACCCCCACAACCCTGTGTGTGAAGAAATTTCCCCTCAAATCCCCTCTAAATCTTCCACCAATTACTTTAAATCTGTGCCACCCTGGTTTTTGACCCCTCTGCTAAGGGAAAGAGGTCCTTTCTATCTATCCACTTTATCTAGGCCCCTCATAATTTTATACACCTCAATAATGTCTCCCCTCAGCCTCCTCTGTTCCAAGGAAAACAAACCCAGCCTGTAGTGTATGTACCTTTAAGGGGAGAACTACTTTTTACAGCTCCTGTATACTGTAGTACCGGCAGTGACCACACCTGTATATAAACCCTGAGTAGGGATTTGGACTGTTAGTTTTAGAGTAACCCTCATCCAGTAAACACCTGTTGATTGTTCCTCTGCAGTCTCTGTCGATTTATTGAAGGACACCATATATCAAGATTCACGGATTTAACATTGGCGACGAGTGGATTTAAACCTACCTGCAACTCTGCATCACCTCCCAGGGATTCGCTCCTGGAAAGCAGAGAAAGGGGAAGGCGGAGTCCAGAAGTGCGGGCGTCGACCATCCAGAGAGGACTTGAACATCGCAGAGGCTGTGGAGAGCTGGGCTTGGTTCTCCAGTCGTGACGATCCAGCGCAGCGGGCTGGCAGCAGGTACGGCGCAGACGCTTCCCGGACAGTGGCGGCGGGAGCCGACCGACGGCACAGAAAAAGGCCGAGCAGCGTCGAAGGGGTAAGAGAGAGGGTAAAGCGCACAGGGCACAGCCGGGGTTGAAGACCGAGCGGCGTCAACGAGAGAGGGTAAAGCGCACAGGGCGCAGCCGAGGTTCAGGACCGAGCAACGTCAACGAGAGAGGCGCGCAGGAAAACGCGCAGAGTGCAGCCAGTGTTCAAGGGCCGAGCAGCGTCCGCGGAGAAGGGAGATGCAATTTTTTTTTTTTAGCCGTAGCGGAGAAGAAGGGAGAGCGCGGGAAGAAAGGAAAGCGCGGGAGACGCCATTTTGAGCCAGCGGAGAAGAAGGGAGAGCGCAGGAGATGCCATTTTGAGCCGCCTAACCACACCAAAAAAAAAAAAATGCCGAAGAGTGGCAGTATCATAGCATTCGACAATGAAGTCGATGATTGGACGACATATGTCGAACGCATTGAAGTGTTCTGCAAGGCGAATGAAGTGCCAGATGACAAGAAAGCGCTGGTATTGTTGAATTCAATGGGTGCAAAAATGTATGGCTTACTGCAAAACCTAGTAACCCCAGAGAAAACAGTGGAAAATAATTTTGAAAACATAGTGTCAATCCTACGGGACCACTTAAACCCCACACCGCTGCTGATAGCAGAAAGATTTAAGTTTCACAAAAGGAACCAGCATAAAGATGAAAGTAATGCTAAGTATTTAACGGAACTGCGCAAGCTATCGAAACACTGCCAGTTTGGAACGGGACTAGCAGATACTTTAAGGGACAAGTTCATGTGTGGGCTTCAAAGTGAAGGAGCCCAGAAATGGTTTCTATCAGAAAAGGATCTTATGCTGGACAAGGCTTTCAGCATGGCAGTATCACACGAAGCAGCAGCACGGGGCGCGGCTGAGATACAACGGAGACCACAAGAATATGGCACAAATGAAATGGCATACGGAACAGTGAGGTGCTATCGCTGCAGCAGAACAACACACGACCATAAGGATTGCTGGTTCAAGGACCAAGTGTGGAAAAGTAGGACACAAAGAAGAGTCTGCAGGTTGGAAAAGTAAACCAGCAGCAAGAAATCTCCACAGGAGAAGTACAAGAAGGTACATAAGGTGACGGAGAGTAGTTCAGACGAACAGAAAAGGGATACAAACTCCGGAAGCAAGGAGCTGGGTTGTCTGAAACTACATAATGTGATCAAAATGGAGGATCACCAAACTATCTGGGTCACGCTCAAGATAGCCGGAGTCCAAGTGAAAATGGAGTTGGACACAGGATCAGCCCTAACAGTCATAGACCGAAGGGACTACAAGCGGCTATTCTCACATATACCCTTGAGAGATACAGAGATCATCTTGAAGACATACACGGGGCAAAAAGTCTACCCCAAAGGAAAAATAAGGGTGAACGTTATATATAACGGCAAGGAAACACCAAAAATGGACCTATATGTATTGCCAGAGGGAGGACCACCACTACTAGGACGTGAATGGATCCGGAAGATACAGCTAGATTGGCATTCCATACAAGCACTGACTGTAGATGCCAAAAAGGATGATGACGTCACACCTGGACGACTGTCAAAAATGCTAACTGATGCACAAGAAGTGTTCCAGGAGGAACTCGGAACACTAAAAGGCATAACAGCGACGATCAAAATAGAGGAAAATACAAGCCCAAAGTTTTTTAAGGCCAGACCGGTGCCTTATGCGATCCGCCCAGCCGTCAAAGCAGAGCTGGAAGGTTTGGAACGTTCAGGAGTACTGTCCAAAGTGGACTGGAGCGAGTGGGCTACACCCATCGTTCCTGTAATGAAGAGGTCATTGAGTAATACGCCTGGGGAACCAAAGAAGGTTCGCATCTGTGGGGACTTTAAGGTGACAGTGAACCCAGTCCTTCACACGGTACAATATCCGCTTCCGCGGATTGAAGATATTTTCGCCTCGCTATCTGGAAGGAAACGCTTCACTAAGATTGATCTGGCCCAGGCGTACATGCAAATGGAGGTAGAAGAAGCCTCGAAACAGTACCTCACGATCAACACTCATAAAGGTTTCTACCAATACAACCGGCTGGTGTTCGGGGTAGCATCAGCTCCAGCTATTTGGCAAAGGGCAATGGATCAAGTCCTGCAAGGGATTCGAGGGACCCAGTGTTATTTGGATGACATCCTGGTCACGGGCGAAAATGACAGTGATCACCTCACCAACCTGGAGCAAGTGTTCACTAGATTGAAGGAATATGGGCTCCGAGCTAATCGCCACAAATGTGAGTTTTTCCAGAAGCAGATCTCGTATTGTGGCCACGTTATTGATGAAGAGGGGTTACATAAGTCCCCTGAAAAGATTGAGGCAGTAGTCAAGGCTCCAGCACCGGAAAATGTGTCACAACTGAGGTCGGTCCTCGGGCTGGTGAACTACTACCATAAGTTCTTGCCAAATTTGTCTACCGTACTACACCCACTGAACACCCTACTGCAAACGGGGGTACCATGGAAGTGGAATGACGAACGTAAATAAGCTTTCCAGAAGAGCAAAGAATTGATCACATCAAAAGAGGTGTTGGCTCATTTCAACCCAGCACTACCAATTAGGATGGTGTGTGATGCATCACCCTATGGCATTGGAGCGGTGCTGTCGCACAAATTCTCGGACGGCTCAGAGAGGCCAATAGCCTTTGCGTCACGATCACTAACTTCAGCCGAGCGTAACTACGCCCAGATTGACAGGGAGGCCCTCAGCCTAGTGTGGGGAGTGAATTAAGTTCAACCGCTATCTGCACAGGCAGAAGTTCACCTTGCTGACTGACCACCAACACTTGTCTCCATCTTTAATCCAAAGAAGGGCGTTCCGGTGATGACTGCGCAACGGCTATAAAGATGGTCCCTTTTTCTAGGGGAAAACCAATATGAAACCGAGTATAAGGGCACGAAACAGCATGGAAACGCTGATGGGCTATCACGCCTGCCACTGCCTACTGCGGAGGAAGCACCAACAGTAGACCCTGTCGAAATATTTAATTCGACTATAATTGAACGCTTGCCTGTAACTAACGTGGATATAGAGAAGGAGACCCGAAATGACCCGACACTGTCTCGGGCATATGAATTGACGGTGAAGGGATGGCCAACACATGGCGACTCACTGTTGCCAGCATTCTCATCCAGAAGAGAACAGCTGTCAGTATGCCAGGGGACCTTGATGTGTGGATCCCGAGTGGTAATTCCACCTAAGTTAAGGGATAGAGTGATCAATGAGCTTCATGAGGGTCATCTGGGAGGGGTAAAAATGAAAAGCCTAGCCAGGGCTTATGTGTGGTGGCCGGGAATCGATAAACAAATCGAGGACCTGACCAAGAGTTGCTCAGGATGCCAGAAAGTCCAAAATGCACCACCACAGGCCCCTCTACACCCATGGGAGTGGCCCTCATCTCCATGGCAACGGGTGCATATTGATTTTGCTGGTCCATTCATGGTCTCAATGTTTTTAATAGCCGTGGATGCGCATTCGAAATGGCCTGAGGTGATCAAAATGTCCTCCACCACCACGGAGAAAACTATTGCAGTCCTACGGACCATTTTTGCCAGGAATGGCTTGCCAGAACAGATTTGCTCCGACAACGGACCACAGTTTGTGTCCGAAGAGTTCCGGAGTTTCTTGAAAAAGAATGGGGTAAGGCATTACACATCCGCCCCGTATCATCCAGCCACAAATGGATTGGCTGAGAGGTTCGTACAAACCTTTAAGAAGGCAATAAAAGCTATGTACAATGACAACATTCCACTGCAGCACAAGGTGGACAATTTCCTGTTCGCCTACCGGAATGCGACACATGCAGTCACCAACCAGGCCCCAGCCATGATGTTCTTTCACCGAAGGTTAAGATCTCGCCTGGATTTGCTCAGACCAAATGTACGAAGTGATGTTGAGAGTAAGCAATTCCAGCACATCCATGAGAAGCCAAAAAGGAGTTTCAATGTAGGGCAACCAGTCTTGGCCCGCAACTACCGAACAGAGAAATGGCAGCCAGGAACGATATGCACACGGCAGGGCCCACTAATGTACACAGTGGACGTTGGGGAGAGCATCGTGAGACGCCATGCTGACCAGAAACTAGAGTCTGGAACAAGTCAACCCCATGCCTCGCCCATACGTACCTGGTGATGAAGCCGACGTACAGGTCGCATCTACCCCGGAAACAGTAGCATCGGAAGCTGATGAACCAACTGACGACAGGGCGCCAGAATCGCCTCCGCACCAAGAGCAAGACACTCGGGAAAGGCGCTATCCAGAAAGGATCAGGAAGCCTCCCCAAAGACTGAATATATAAATAGACTATTTTCAGCTAATGTTGCATGTTAAAAGTGTTAATTGTAATTAGTTTGATATTTAATTGTTAAATGAGTGTTACGGTTAATCTAAAAGGGGAGGAATTATAATGTATATACCTTTAAGGAGGGAACTATCTTTTACAGCTCATGTATACTGCAGTACCGGCAGTGACCACACCTGTATATAGCACTGAGTAGTAATCTGTACAGATCTATTCCACTGTGAGCCACGTTGACTAAACACCTGTTGTACCGTTTCTCCTGCAGTCTGTGTCTTATTATACACAGACACAACATACAGGAACAAGGATGTCTTGCTACAGTTGTACAGGCCCTTGGTGAGACCACACCTTGAGTATTGTGTGCAGTTTTGGTCGCCTTACCTGAGGAAGGACGTTCTTGCCATGGAAGGAGTGCAGCGAAGATTCACCAGGCTGATACCTGGGATGGCAGGAATGACTTATGAGGAGAGATTGTGTCGATTGGGCTTATACTCACTGGAGTTTAGAAGATTGAGAGGGGATCTCATCGAAACCTATAAAATTCTGTCAGGCCTGGACAGACTAGATGCAGGAAGGATGTTTCTGATGGCCGGGGAGTCCAGAACCAGGGGTCATAGTCTAAGGATAAGGGGTAAGCCATTTAGGACTGAAATGAGGAGGAATTTCTTCACCCAGAGAGTGGTGAACCTGTGGAATTCTCTGCCACAGAGGGCGGTGGAGGCCTGTTCATTAAATATATTCAAGAAAGAGTTGGATATATTTCTTAAGGCTAAAGGGATCAAGGGGTATGGGGAGAAGGCAGGGCCAGGGTACTGAATTTGGATGATCAGTCATAATCTCATTGAATGGCGGAGCAGGCTCGAAGGGCCGAATGGCCTACTCCTGCTCCTATCTTCTATGTTTCTATGTAAGAAGTTCAAGAATCCAGAGTTCTCCCCTCTCACCATCAATAAAAATCTACTGTTAGAGTTCACTGGCTACTTCTTGTGTGCTCACAGAAAATATTAGTCACGTGGGATCAGTACAGGTACTGTACTTTTAATAGTTGTGTTATTTGAATGAGTGGATAAAGTTAATATTTTATTACAGTACTTTAGTAATTACAATTGTACAAAACAGTTTATGAAAAAAATGGATCTTCAGTAACAAAATAAAAAATTCCAATTAATAATACTTTTCTAACAGTAACTGAAAATTGATTTCTCAATATACTATACAATATTTATTCATTGATCTTAGCTCTTTGGGTGTAGGTCAGAGCAATTTTCATACATTTGAAAAAAATAGATAAAAATACCAATTTGCTTGTTTTGATTTCATGACAGTACTGGTTCCCTAACTTTATAATGCTTTATCTGGACACAAGAACAGTAGTTATGATATTTGTGACCTTTATCTATTGGGAATCTATCCATAGTGGCCTAGAAATTCGATTAAGCCCGAAAACGGGCGGTGCTACTGTGGGCCAAGGTTAACAGCCACCGCAAAAAGAGTGCAGGAAGCACAGGTATTTCGGGGCTGCCTGCAGATTAACATGAGCGGAGCGCAGAATGTCCCATGCAACGCATTCTTTCCAGCACTAACATCAGCAGGCGGCTGAAGGTCACGTCTAAAGATCAGTGCGGCGTTCTCGGGCAGTCACCTATTAACAGTGAAAGACTGTGGCATAGATGTCGTTAAACCGTTGCATGAGAAATCAATTGAAATAAATGTTTAACAAAGGGAATCATGAACCTCTTGGTCACGAGTTTACTGGTGTAAATCGTGCAGAAGAGAGTTCAACTACATTTTTAACAATAGACTTTAGAAAAACTGTTTGTGAGAATATGATGTGAAATTTTCCTTAATTCCTTGCCTTTTAAAAGCAGACTTCAAAACTTTGCATTTAATTTTATTACTTCCTAAACTAGAAACCCCAATGTATAAAATTTAAGGAAATGCAGCTTTGATTTTTTTCCTGAGATCCTTACAACTGTAATACAGCATAGTTAATTTTAAAAGTATTTACCACATGTAATGTTTGACTGACCAGGGGGGAGATTTGATGCATCTCATTGGAAGCAGTTTTCACTCCAATTATTAGGCCGAAATTTTCCTCACCTCGGCGGGTCCGGTTTGGCCGGGGTCGGTGGCGGGTCCGCTGAGGCCGGGGTCGGTGGCGGGCCCGGTTTGGCCGGGGTCGGTGGCGGGCCCCGTTTGGCCGGGGTCGGTGGCGGGCCCCGTTTGGCCGGGGTCGGTGGCGGGTCCGGTGCGGCCAGGGTCGGTGGCGGGTCCAGTTTGGCTGGGGTCGGTGGCGGGTCCGGTTTGGCCAGGGTCGGTGGCGGGTCCGGTGTGGCTGGGGCCAGTGGCGGGTCCGGTTTGGCTGGGGTCGGTGGCGGGTCCGGTTTGGCTGGTTTCGGTGGCGGGTCCGGTTTGGCCGGGGTCGGTGGCGGGCCCGTTTTGGGCAGGTTGGTGGCGGCTCCGGTTTGGCCGGGGTCAGTGGCGGGTTCGGTGGGGTCAGTGGCGGGTCCGGTTTGGCTGGGGATGGTGGCGGGTCTGGTGTAGCCGGGGTCGGTGGTGGGTCTGGTGTGGTCGGGGTCGGTGGCAGGCCCGGTTTGGCTGGGGTCGGTGGCAGGTCCGGTGTGGCCGGGGTCGGTGGCAGGTCCGGTTTGGCCGGGGTCGGTGGCGGGTCCAGTTTGGCCGGGGTCGGTGGCGGGTCCGGTGTAGCCGGGGTCGGTGGCGGGTCGGGGTCGGTGGCAGGTCCGGTTTGGCCGGGGTCGGGGGCGGGTCCGGTGTGGCCGGGGTCGGTGGCGGGTCCAGTTTGGCCGGGGTCGGTGACGGGTCCGGTTTGGCTGGAGTCAGTGGCGGGTCCGGTGTGGCCGGGGTCGGTGGCAGGTCCGGTTTGGCCGGGGTCGGTGGCGGGTCCGGTTTGGCCGGGGTCGGTGGCGGGTCCGGTGTGGCCAGGGTCGGTGGCGGGTCCGATGTGGTCGGGGTCGGTGGCGGGTCCGGTTTGGCCGGGGTCGGTGGCCGGTCCGGTGTGGCCGGGGTCAGTGGCGGGTCCGGTGTGGCCGGGGTCGGTGGCGGGTCTGGTTTGGCCGGGGTCGGTGGTGAGTCCGGTTCGGCCGGGGTCAGTGGCGGGTCCGGTGAGGCCGGGGTCGGTGGCGGGTCCAGTGTGGCCGGGGTCGGTGGCAGGTCCGGTGTGGTCGGGGTCAGTGGCAGGTCCGGTGTGGTCGGGGTCGGTGGTGGGTCCGGTGTGGCCGGGGTCGGTGGCGTTTCTGGTGTGGTTGGGGTCGGTTGTGGGGCCCGACCCCACTGCTGGCTTCATTCAGCTCTGGAAAATGAATTTCCATGAATAGGGCTTGTTAAGCCCACCCAGCCTGATCCAATTAGAGGAAGTGGGTCTGGTGACGCCATTCATGACGCATGATCAGCCAGTTTCCTTAGAGGAGCCATGACCAACTTTCATTTGACAGTTGTGCTGTCAGTGTTCTACAGCATTGAGGTGCTGTAAACACTGACAATGACTGCACAGATGCAGAGGGCTGCACCCAGGTTCCCTCGTGTCTCCCTCCATATGCTTTGGAGGGAATCACAGCACGCAGGGAGGCCCTCTTCCCTTCCCATGGGCGGAAGAAACCTCCCCAGGAGACCAACACAGCCTGGTTGCATATTTCAGAGGAGGGCAGAAGCAGGGATGTCATCAGGAGGACCTGGGTGCAGTGGCGCAAACCTTTCAATGATCTCATTAGATCACAAAATGTTGTACAAAGCCACATTCACCTTCATAGAATCATAGAATGGTTACAGCACAGACCTGCTGTGCCACTCATCACATTCCCATTGCTCCGCCTTCCCTACCCTACTCCTGCACATCCTTACTCACACCAACTTACCTTGCACCTCCACCCATCGATCCCTATCTACATTATCACATCCCCATCTCACTAGCCACCCCTCACACTCATCCTAGTGCAACCATACCAACTAACAACACAGGGTAGCTACTTGGGTGTTTTATCCAATGTTCATGTAAAGTTTCTGTTAATGTGCTGTCAAACATTGAAATCTTTATTTTCAACACTTTCCATTCTTGCACAGATTTGTGTGCACATTTGGAAGTAGCTTAGTGAGTTGCAGTGAATGGTGAGACATAACGGTACCCCCCCAACAATGGTGGTGAGCATGAAAGGAATGGCTTGGACATTGTAGGGATGCTTTATGGTGTTGGTGTGTGGTGGTGCCAACCTGCCGCAGCCAGGGTGTGCAGCATCAAGTTTAGTAAATCTGGCCATGGTGAGGCCATCCCTGGCCTCTCGAGCAGCAATGTGGTCGGGCGCTGATGCCCTGTGTCCTGTGCAGCATCAGGTGATTGCGGAGAAGGTTGGTGTTGTTGGCGCTGCTGGTGTGCCTGGTGCTGCTGGTATTGGGGCTGATCGTGGTTGGATTCTGAGGAACAAGTTGAGACAGTATAAAGGGCACCCATGTTGATGGAATAGATGGCAGGTGAAGTAGAGATGAGGTGAGACTGATGGAGAGTGGAAAGTGGAAAGCCTGCAGAATCTGTGCTTGAAATGGACTGAGAAACAGCTTGTGACTGAGGAAAGTGAAGATCTGTCAGGTGGGAGCTTTTACTGCACATTTGAAGCTGTCAAGTAATCAGCTAGAGCAATGGCCACTGAACTCCTGCCTCAGGTTGACAGACGTGGTCACCGAACAGTGTGGTTCTCGTGACCATGAAGTCAAAAAGTAAGTTCAAAAAGCTTGTTAATCGTCTGTCAACTAGATGCTAATAAGATTAATTCGGTCACCCGCCGCTGTCTGTCAGGTCTGCTCAGCACTGACAGACCCGACATTGGGAAAGGCACGTTGCTGCGCGTTGACAGCGGGATCCTGACCCGTTGTCAAAAAAATTTACTTTCCCACCCGACCTGCCACCAATCCCGCCCGCTGACATCCCGGAAAATCTCGGCCATAGTCTGAGCTCTCCATAGTTATCAGTTATCTCAGCAGTTGTTTACTGTATGGTTCATAGCTCACCGCCGCTTTTTCCCAGCTCTATGCACTGCCAATGGCTGCACGCACGGGCGTGCTTTGGAGAGGGCAGTAAGAGGTGCGGTGATGTTCAAAATCGATGAGCGTGCGTCAATTCGGCATTGCACGCCGATTGACGCCACGCTCCAGGTCATTAAAATACTTGGCGGCAATGCAAGCAACGGCAGCACTGCCGACTTGTCCAATATAGCAGCAAGCGGACGAAAGCGAGGTGGCCGCCATTTTTTCTTCAAAACCGCCTTTAACAGCTGGCGCTAAAGGTTCAAATTTCTAGGCCAATCACTTCAAACAGACTTACCTCAGGAATAATAGTGAACCTCACTCTCCAGCACCATATTAAATGTCTAACAATGAATACAATATTGAAACATTGTGGCTTAATATTGGACTTTGCAACTCCAAATTCTGTTAGCTTTAAAAATAGATAACTTGTTCGCATTTTCTCATGATGCTCTTAACTAACAGAAGAGTTTTGTTTTCTTAACATGCTTGCAGCAGGCAATCCATTCAATTGCCTTTCATTGGTATAGTTAAGTCTCCAATGGGACAAAACTACATTACACTATATTAGTGTATGATTGCTTAAAATATCTATATGAAATTTAAAAATCTGGACAAATGAATTTCATATGAAAGAAAATAAATAGAAACTGCAAATATTGGTAATCTGAAGAAAACACAGAAAATATACAGCAGAACCATTAGGGTCTGTGAAGTGAATAAACAGGTTAAAATTTTGGCAACAACTGGTAACTGGATAAGTGCATTAAGCACTGACATGTTAATATTGCAGTGTCATTTAATCCCACAAATGTCCTTAGGACTGTACTTATACAGTAGCAGGATACAGATGTATGCAGAGGAACAATGCTTTATTTTACAAATGAGACTACTTTTAAACAAATGACACATGACCAACAGCAGCTACTTAACTACACAACAGGAGGCTGCATCATTGTACTCCCAGACGCATTAACACACCAAACATCAAACCTCTACCCACATAAGCCTCATCATGAACAATGGTAATCATTTAAAAAATTTACAAAATAATTAATAAAAGTGAACAACTATTTCAATGTATGTGCACAAGGAACATGATGTAGGGTCATAATTCAACTAAAAATAAACAACCAGTGATTCAGGCATCACAACTGATTCTTGTGCTGTTGCTTGGTTATTGCAACCTGAATTTACCTAGTGGTTTATTGTTCAGTAAATTGCCAATTCCCATAGGGCCCAAATTTCTACACACTGAGTTGCAATGCTATTAGCTCAGTGGAAATTTTTTTACCCCTACCGGTGCTCTGGAGAGATAGTTATACGAGGGTTTCCTGGGTCAACTCATTTGCATACTCATTTGAGGAGTCCATGGTGTAAAACCCGTGTAAAACAGGCGTGATTTGCTGGAGTGTGTTGTGTATGTACCTTTAAGAGAATAACTGATCTCAGACTGCAGTACCGGCAGTGACCACCCCTGTATAAAAGGCGCTAGTAAGCCTCTGTAGTTTCAGTTTCCCGATTGACTCCTTTCAGTAAAGGCTTGTTTTGTTCAACTCCTGCTGTCCGTGTCTCAATCATACACGGACATAATACTGGTGACGAGCAGATACGAACTTACCTACAGTCTGCACCACCTCCTGGGATCCATTCCTGCAGCAAAGTGAGCAGAGGTCGAGGCCAGAAGGAAGAAAGAAGCAGTAGAAACGGGCGTCGACCGTGGGCATCCGCCCCTGAGTTAGCGGAGTTGAAGATTGCTGGAGAAGCTGTCGAAAGCGGGGCTTGGTTCCTGTCGACGGTGCTTCAGCTAATCGGGCTGGTGGCAGGTAGTACACTGATCCTACCTGGGCTGCGGCGGTCGCGAACTTGAGCGGGTGGCTTGCAACGGGGCCGAGCAGCGTTGTCGGGAAGAGGAGAGAGAGAGGGTGGAGCACACCGGGCGCGGCCGGTGCTACGAAGCCGGGCTGCGTACAGACCCAAGAAGAGGGAGGCAAGAGTCCCACAGGCTTGTTCCATGACGGGAAAATAATAAAAAAAAGAAATATTAAACACGCAGGAAACAGCGAAGAGCTGCAAGTTGCAACGGAAACCGCGGAAATAACCGCAAGCAACAGCGGGGAAGAAGGCAAAGGCACGGGAGGCGCCATCTTAATCAGCTGGGGAAGAAGGCAAAGCGCGGGAGGCGCCATTTTGTTAAATCGGGGAAGAAGGCAAAGCGCAGGAGGCGCCATTTTAGATTTTCAAGATGCCGAAGACTGGCTGTATCACTGCCTTTGATGATACAATAGAGGACTGGACCACATATGTGGAAAGAGTCGAGGTATATTGCGAGGCAAACGAAATAGCCGATGAGAAAAAGGCATCGGTATTGCTAAACTTAATGGGCGCTAGAACGTACGGCCTATTGCGGGACCTGATTACTCCAGCCAAACCGAAGGCGAAGAGTTTTAACAAAATTGTTGCTGTCCTACAGGAACACCTAAACCCTGCACCGCTGTTGATAGCCGAAAGATTTAAATTCCACAGGAGAACTCAGCATAAAGATGAGAGCAATGCTGAGTACCTTATGGAACTACGCAAGCTATCAAAGCACTGCCAGTTCGGAGCAGGACTGGCAGATACACTACGGGACAAATTTGTCTGTGGACTCCTGAGTGAAGGAACACAGAAGAAGTTACTCTCAGAGAAAGAGCTGATGCTAGATAAGGCTTTCAGCGTGGCAGTATCGTACGAAGCAGCAGCCAGGGGAGCTGCAGAAATTCAACAAAAGCCACAGGAATACGGCACCCACGAAATGACACGGGGATTTGCAAAATGTTATCACTGTGGCAGAACTAACCATGACCAGAAGGACTGCTGGTCCAAGGACAAAATATGCAGGCAATGCGGAAAGATGGGACACATTGCATGAATTTGCAGGTCTGGGAAGAAGACCAGCGACAACAAAAAGGCTACTAAGGAACCGTACAAGAAAGTACAAAAGATGACGGACAGTAGTTCCGAAGACCAGATGAGCGATAGTGAATCCGGGAACAGGAGACTAAGCTGTCTCAAATTTCACAATATAATCGCAAAAGAGGATCACCGAACCATTTGGGTCACCCTCACGATAGCAGGGTCCCAAGTTAAAATGGAATTGGATACAGGATCAGCGCTAACCATCATGAATCGACGAGACTACGAGCGGCTATTCTCACACATACCCTTGAGAGAGACATCCATCGTCTTGACGACGTATACGGGGCAAAAAGTATACCCCAGAGGAAAAATAAGGGTGCCTGTCGAATACAACGGCAAGAAAATACAGAAATTGTATCTCTACATACTGCAAAATGGTGGACCACCGTTATTGGGACGTGAATGGATCAGGAAGATAAGCTTAGATTGGCACTCCATTCATGCAATGACGGTGGACGGTAAAAAAGATGAAGACGTCACTCCTGGACGATTGTCAACAATCTTAGCTAACGCCAAAGAGGTATTTCAACAAGAACTGGGCACACTTAAAGGCGTAACCGCCTCGATAAAAATAGAAGAGAATGCAATTCCCAAGTTTTTCAAAGCAAGACCGGTACCATATGCAATTCACCCAGCCGTCGAGGCAGAGCTGGAGAATCTGGAGAAGGCAGGCGTGTTGTCTAAGGTTGACTGGAGAGAGTGGGCGACACCCATCGTTCCTGTCATGAAGAAAACGTTAAGCAATAAGTCTGAGGAGCCAAGGAAGGTTCGCATCTGTGGGGATTTCAAGGTGACAGTGAACCCAGTCCTTCACACAGTACAATATCCTCTTCCAAGGATAGAAGACATCTTCGCCTCACTGTCTGGAGGGAAGCGTTTTACAAAAATTGACCTAGCACAAGCATATTTGCAGATGGAGGTTGAAGAATCCTCTAGGAAGTATCTCACGATAAACACTCACAAAGGTCTTTACCAGTATCATCGATTGGTATTCGGGGTAGCATCGGCTCCGGCGATATGGCAAAGAGCGATGGAACAAGTCCTGCAAGGGATTCCGGGGACTCAGTGTTACTTGGACGACATCCTTGTGACAGGTGAAGATGACAGTGAACACCTTAACAACCTAGAACAGGTGCTCGCTAGACTACGGGAACATGGGCTACGAGCCAACCACCCCAAGTGCGAGTTTTTTAAGAAACAGATATCGTATTGTGGCCACGTGATTGACGAAGAGGGGTTACATAAGTCCCCTGACAAAATTGAAGTGGTAGTTAAGGCTCCAGCGCCTGAAAATGTGTCGCAACTGAGGTCATTCCTCGGATTGGTGAATTACTACCATAAGTTTTTGCCGAATTTGTCGACAATCCTGCACCCACTGAACGCCCTGCTACGAACGGGAGTAGCATGGAAATGGAGCAATGACTGTAAGCGGGCCTTTCAGAAGAGTAAGGACTTAATCGCTTCAAGAGAAGTATTGGCTCACTACAACCCAGCACTGCCGATCAGACTGGCGTGTGATGCGTCTCCCTACAGCATTGGGGCGGTACTGTCACATAAATTCCTTGATGGTTTAGAGAGGCCGATAGCTTTTGCGTCACGCTCGTTAACTTCTGCCGAGCATAACTATGCCCAGATTGACAGAGAGGCCCTCAGCCTAGTGTGGGGGGTGAAGAAGTTCAATCTCTACCTGCACGGTCAAAAATTTACTCTACTAACCGATCATCAACCTCTTGTCTCCATTTTCAACCCTCAGAAGGGCGTACCGATAATGACAGCGCAACGGCTGCAGAGGTGGTCCCTTTTCCTAGGGGCACACCAATATGACATCGAGTACAAAGGAACTAAACAGCATGGGAATGCTGATGGATTGTCACGCCTACCGTTGCCGACGGTGGAAGAAGAAGACCTTGCAGTGGATCCTGTGGAGTTATTCCACTCGACCATAGTCGAATGTCTCCCTGTGACGAATGCAAACATAGAAAAGGAAACACGGAATGACCCGACACTATCACGGGTCTATGATTTAACGGTGAAGGGATGGCCAGCACATGGCGAACCACTGCTGCCAGCATTCTCGCCGAGAAGAGAACAGCTGTCAGTGTGCAGAGGAACCTTGATGTGTGGATCCAGAGTAGTTATTCCACCTAAGTTGACGGATAGAGTGCTCAATGAGCTTCATGAGGGTCATCTGGGTGGGGTAAAAATGAAGAACTTAGCCAGAGCGTTTGTGTGGTGGCCGGGAATCGATAGAGAAATCGAAGAGATGACCAAGAGCTGTGCAGGATGCCAGAAGGTCCAAAACGCCCCACCACAAGCTCCTCTACATCCATGGGAGTGGCCCTCATCTCCATGGCAAAGGGTGCACATTGATTTTGCTGGTCCCTTCATGGACTCGATGTTTTTAATTGCGGTGGATGCACATTCAAAGTGGCCAGAGGTAATAAAAAATGTCCTCAACCACCACGGAAAAAACTATCACAGTTTTACGAACCATATTCGCCAGGAATGGGCTGCCTGAACAGATTTGCTCTGACAATGGACCACAATTTGTGTCTGAAGAGTTCCGGAGGTTCTTAAAGAACAATGGTGTTAAGCATTACACATGTGCCCCATATCATCCAGCCACTAATGGATTGGCCGAGAGGTTTGTCCAAACATTCAACAAGGCTATCAAGGCAATGTGTAATGAAGATATACCCCTACAACACAAGGTGGACAACTTCTTGTTTGCCTACCGGAATGCGACACATGCGGTTACCAACCAAACTCCAGCCATGATGTTCTTCAATCGAAGACTACGATGCCGCTTGGATTTGGTTAAGCCAAACGTCCGAAGAGATGTGGAGAACATGCAGTTTCAGAATATGAATGAAAGGCCGACCAGGAGTTTTAAGATAGGTCAACCAGTTTTGGCCCGGGACTACCGCACTGAGAAATGGCAGCCAGGAACGATTTGTACACGGCAAGGACCTCTCATGTATACCGTGGACGTTGGAGAGAGCATTGTAAGATGCCATGCTGACCAGATTCTAGAGTCACTGGAAAACGTGAACTCCACACCACGATCCGATACACCTGGTAATGAAATCGATGTACCAATTGCAGCTACCGCAGAATCGGTGATATTGGAAGCAGATGAACCAAACAATGACATTGATCCTGACTCAACCTTGCCAGAGGAACCTGATACCCCAAAGAGGCATTATCCAGACAGAATCAGGAAGCCTCCTCAAAGACTGAACTTATAATTGCTTAAACTTAACCAATGTATCTAGCAACCATAATTGTGGTTGTAATTAGTTATCATTTAGTTGTTAAATGAATGTTATGTACTGTTTATCTAAAAGGGGAGGAATTGTTGTGTATGTACCTTTAAGAGAATAACTGGTCTCAGACTGCAGTACCGGCAGTGACCACCCCTGTATAAAAGGCGCTAGTAAGCCTCTGTAGTTTCAGTTTCCCGATTGACTCCTTTCAGTAAAGACTTGTTTTGTTCAACTCCTGCTGTCCGTGTCTCAATCATACACGGACATAATAGAGTGCATGCCTTTAAAAAAATATTTCAGTCTGCCCACTTCAACATCTGACTGTTGGACAACAAGGTAAGGAAGTAACAGTGCTTGACTTACTCACCTGACTTTCGGATAACTTCATTGCATGTCTCATCAATCTTTTCATCATACTTTTCAAGAGTTGTGCCTACAACAGAAGCATCTGCACCAAGCAGTTAGCTAAGGCAGCAAGGCACAGCAGCAAGCAGGTGAAGAACAAAGTAAAGCTTTATCAATTAGGCCTCTAGTCTCCTTCACCACCACCCCACCCCTCCCCCACCCTGCCAAAGGGAGGAAATTAAAGCCAGGAGGCAAATAAAACAGAAAAGGTAGGAAATAGGTAACAGGTCAGTCAGCAAGTCTAAAGAGAAAAAACGAGGTCTGACATTTTGGGTCTATATTCTTCATTACAACCTACTGTATGTTGTTCATCGTCCCATCTATTCACCTGTTGCTTGAGTTTCCCATACATGCTAAATTCTCTAGGCCCTGAAATTCCTGGGAAGGCCTTGCGAGAAAGAGCGGGGGTGGGGGGCGGGAGGCGCAGATAGGTGGGGAGTGCATCATCCGCTCATCCTCTGTGCCCTATTGGGATTCCTGGAGTTAGGCTATTCAACATATCTTGGGCAAGTACCCACACCATTTCATGTGGGACTGGTGTGCCTATCTGAAACAAGAGAAATTTCACTGCGATACCTCGTCATAGCATCAGGCCTGAAGGGCTTGACAACAGTCAGAAAAAAAAATTGAATTACTGCTGCTGCCTTGCAATTCAAAATTGGCCTCAGAATTTAAGAATGCCTCCCTTCCTCACAAGCATTCTTGACATCAAGCATTGCTAAGGGCATAGATGAGGAAGCCATGTTTCCTACATTAAAACAGAGAGTACACTTCAAAAGTACTTCATTGGCTGTAAAGTGCTTTGAGACATTCTGAGGTTGTGAAAGGCACTATATAAATACAAGTCTTTCTTTTTATGTTGGATGTTGAATTTACATCCATTATAATACACCCACCTTTTTGTGGGCTGGCATATTCTGGGGTCGCTCCCTAAATTGCTGGGATTTCAGATATGACTGAAAAGGGGCAGACCTCGCCCAGATCCAGGTTCCGCCTCCCCACAGAAATTGCACTGCAAAAATACCCTCCCCGTGACCCACAATTTCAGGACTATATTTATTAGCTGATTGCATTTCTGTTTCAGGGAGTATTCTCCCACCCCCCCAACACCAACTACAATAGTCTGCAGGGTCCAGTCTGTACAATGGACTTTCATGTTTTCTGTGTTTGTTCCAGTAACAATTAATTGAAAACTTCACGACAACTGATCTACAATGGATTAAATGTGCTGGCTACATAGTTATTTGGATGGTCAGTGAATGATTCATCATTGGATTTGAGTTCAGTTTGGATTATCAGATATGCAGCAGTAGTAATGCATCTTTAATATGAATGTTGCGTTCGCAAAGATAATCCAGAGGCCGTATGCAGAGCTCAGTTCATGTTGCTTTTAATGGCTGATCCAAACACACTCTCCCAGGCAAAAGCAATCGAATACCTATCCCAATGTCAGACACAATACAACGATAACAGCACTATCAAACTCCATGTGCTCAGGCCAAGGCAATCGAGACCTATTACCAATGTCAGACATAACATTTCCTCCCCCCTTACAGAATTTCAAACATGAAATGTAGTGACAAAGTCCTGTAGGTGGCCAGGGCGAGAACGTGTACGAACAGGCCGAGGTGCGGACTGGTGAAGAGCAGGCTGAGGCACAATATCTGCTTGAGGGTTGGCTGGCTGAGCCACATGTGCATCCCGCCACTCTGGGGGTAAGGCTTGGGGATTAGATCCATATAATCCCACATCAGGGGTTGCTGGCACCTTCCGAAGGCGGCTGGCATGCCACCGAGAGCCGTCAGTGAGGCAGAAAGTGGCTGGTCCAAGTTGGCAGCTGATTTGGAGAGGGGAGGACCAGAATGAGGCCATCTTATTGTTGCGGTGAGGCCTGCGGACTCTGACCCAATTGGAGACTGAGATGTTGGGCGCCTTGGCCCTCTTCGACTGGTCGAAGCGGAGTTTCATCTTCTCCTGCTGTCTAGCGACTGTGGCTTGAGCCGGTGGAGCAGGGCTCTGAGCTAGCGAGGGGCGGAGCCTGCCAAGGGGCAGCATGAGCTCACGGCCTAGCATGAGGGATGTGGGTGAGACCCCTGTAGTGGAATGCTGGGAGGCTCTGTAGTGCAGCAGTGTGTGGAGGAGGGCCTTGTCAAATGCACACCCCTGGGATAGGTGTGCTCTGAGGCCATTTTTCAGTGTCTGGTTAAAACGCCCCACCCCCCCATTTGACTCGGGGTGGTAGTACGCTGTGCGTATGTGACGGATGCCCTTGCTCTCAAGGTAAGAGGAGAGTTCCGAAGAGACCATTTGGGGCCCATTGTCTGTGGTGATGGCCTTTGGATGCCCCCAGCGGGAGAAGAGGGATTCAAGGATATCGATGATGACCCGAGAGGTGACGAAGCCCACGGCAGTGACCTCTGGCCATTTTGAGTGCAGGTCATAGGTCACCACTAGGAACCGTTGATGGTGGGGGACACCATGGATCTCCCCGCAGACGTCCAGCTGCAGGTGCTCCCAGGGCTGAGAGGGCCAGGCAGGGGGTTGCAGGGGTGGAGGAGCTTGGTGGCCAGTCTTGCCACTTACAAGGCAGGCTGCACAGTCCTTGACCAGTGCCTCGATTTCCCTGTCGATACCCGGCCACCACACTAGGTCTCGGCATCGTTGTTTGAGCTTCACTATGCCCAAGTGGCCCTCGTGCGCCATGGATAAAACACGCGCACAAGGGGCACTTGGGACCACAGTGCAGAGCCCACGTGCAACAGTCATTCCAGCAGGAGAGCTCCTCTTTAACTCTGGAGTAGGCAGACAGTTCCTCAGGCATCTTGCGAGGCCAGCCATCTCTGATGAAGGTGCACAGCTGGGAGAGGGTCGGATCCTGTTCAGAGGCCTCTTTGAGCTCCTGGAGAGAGTGTGTGGTTTGGAGGGGTGTGTGCAGCATCTGGACGATATCCTGTTCCACATGTTCAAACCCGACGAGTGGGGCTGGGGCAGAGGCAGTGCGGGAGAGCAGATCTGCAACAACATTGGGCCAGAAATTCGTGAACGGGGCTTGCCGCGCGTGCAAGGTCCCGATTTGCACTTACCCGACGCGCCTGCCGATCACCTCCAGGGACGCCTGGAATTCCATTTTGAATCTGAAGAATCCCGGGCAGCGTTTGACGTCACGCCGCCCAGGAGTGCAGCCAGCGCGAAGCCTGGAGCGCGCTGTGCAACTGAGACACGCCCCTTGAGGTCTCAGTTTAACAGGACATGCCCCCAATGTTTCTGCCAAGCTGCTAAGCATTTTTACATGCAAAGCAGCAATTTAAATAGGTTTTTGGAAGTTTTTTGAAGCTTTTGGTAACTTTTATAAACTTTTAAAAACGTTTACATTATTTTGAAGAATCTGAAGTAGTTTTAAACAGAATTAAAGCAATTTAAAGACTTTTAAAAGCCCTAAAAGAATTTTTTAAATTCCATTTATTTATTTAGCAATGTCGTCGTCATACGTGTCTTCACACTGTTCCCTTTGGGGAACTGTATGAAGTGGTGGAAGGATTTATGGCCATGATTAACGCTCATTCCGTGACCGTAACCATCTTTGAACCAACCATTAGGGCGGTTAGTCCTATGGCGGGAGGGTTTTACGGGCTCCCACAAGCTATACAAGGAGGGGGGCCACCCACACCCACGGACGCAAATATCCCACTGGATGTCAACCCAGAATTTAGAGCCGGAGCTCCGACTCCACTTGCCGGGACTGTCTGGAGCGGGGTTCGAAACCCTACCCTGATCTGGCCCAGCGGCCCTGCGCATGCGCGGGAAACCGGCACTTCCATTCCCCTGAACAAAGGGGTTCAGAGTTTGAATGCGTGCACAAGAGAGGCTGCGTGTGCGCATCGAACTTTGTTTTTTTTTGCAGGTTTTCACGGGAGGGTAAGTCTCCAGAAGTTACACATTTGAAAAGCAGGCATAAGGCCTGCTTTTTACAAGGTAAGCGGTGAATTAATTAAAATTAAAACATTTTTGCCACAGGTTTATTATTTTTAAAATACTTTAAAGCAAGGTAAGTTTATTTGTAGCCCTGTTAGAAAATAAAATTACTTTTTTCAAAAATTTAAATTATTGTTTAAAATAGTTAGTTCATGTAATTTATAGTTTATTTAAAAAATGTGATGTTTTTTTCAAATTTATTTGAAGATTTAGTGATGTTTTGGGGCCGTAGTATTTATAAGTTTTGACAGCTCTTCCTGTCAATTTTATGAATGGAGCATTCCCTGCTCTGATTGGCTCCCCATGGCCCACGTGATTCCAGGGGACGCATCGAACTAACTGTGCCCCTGGGATACGCAAGCACTGCGCGCCGGCAGCTGGAGCAGGCCCCGGATCGGAATTCCACGGGGGCCCACAGCTCAACGGCCGGCGCGCAAGGTAAGTGCAGGCTGGAGGCTTACACCCGCAGGAAGCCCCCGACCTGAATTTCTGGGCCATTAGCTATAAGAGCAGGTCAGAGGCTGGGTATTCTGTGACAAGTGACTCACGTTCTGAATTGCATAAGCCTTTCCACCATCTACAAAGCACAAGTCAGGAGTGTGATGACCTCTACCACCCAGAAGGACAAGGGCAGCAGGCGCATGGGAACGCCACCACCTCCAAGTTCCCCTCCAAGTCACACACCATCCTGACTTGGGAATATGTCGGCATTCCCTCATCGTCACTGGGTCAAAATCCTGGAATTCCCTCTCTAACAGCACTGTGGGAGTACCTTCACTGCACGGACTGCAGCGGTTCAAGAACGCGGCTCACCACCACCTTCTCGAGGGCAATTAGGGATGGGCAATAAATGCTGGCCTTGCCAGCGATGCCCAGATCCCATGAATGTGATTATAACATTAATAGCCAAAGAAGAATATGCAAATATTGATTATCGTTGATGGTTTTAGCAGTAAACTATTGACTGAAGAATTACAGATGTGATTGACTATGCTTTTATATCAGCAGCCAGAGCACACAAACATTATTATACATTCAAATTTGCTTGTATAACCTGAGAGTCAATGGCTTACTTACAGTAAGAAATCTGTAGTCAATATGTCTTTTATTATATGATTTGGCTAAATACATTTTAATGTTTTAAAAATTGGGAAAAACTTCATCCGTTTTGTACAAGGAACACTGTTCACTACATTAGTTTCCCTAAATTACATGAGTGTCTACACTTCAAAAGTACTTCACTGGATGTGAAGCAATTTGGAACATCCTGAGATCATAAAAGGTGCTATATTAATGCATGTTCTTTCTTTTTTTGTCCACTGACATCGCTCATTGAAGTCACTCTAGAGTGAGATCAATCAGCTAAGGACTGTGGAAATTATTCACTCCATTTGGTTTGTTTTTGGCCAGTAGTCTTCAGATTTCATTCTGAGGGTTTAATAAGAAGGGAGTTGTATAAAGTCTGTGGATGACAAGGAAAGTACATTATGCTGGAGAACCAACATAGACTGCCAGAGCATGATGGTAAATTGGCTCACACACAATACACCACATGCAGTCAAATCCTTCCATGGCCTCGTTTATCCCTATCTCTGTAACCTTCTCCAGCCTTACAACTCTCCGAGATCTCTGGATTCCTCCAATTCTGGCCTCTTGAACATCTCTGATTTTGATCGCTCCATCATTGGCCACTGTGCCTTCAGCTGCCTAGGCCCAAAGCTCTAGAATTCCCTCCCTAAACCTTTCTGCTTCTCTACTTCTCTCCCCTCCTTTAAGACACTCCTTCAAACCTAAACTGTGACCAATCTGTCCTAATATTTTCTTATATGGCTCGGTGTCAAATTTTGTTTGATAACATTTCTGTGAACCGCCTTGGGAAGTTTTACAACATTAAAGGCGCTACATGAATGCAAGTTGTTGTGAGAGGAAAAAATAATCAGGAAGAAATTGATACTGGGCTGCTTGTGCTTGTGCTTACAAAGCCCAAAGCCTTTCCACCATCTACAAGGCACAAGTCAGGAGTGTGATGGAACACTCTCCACTTGCCTGGATAAGTGCAGCTCCAACAACACCCAAGAAGCTCAACACCATCCAGGACAAAGCAGCCCGCTTGATTGGCACCCCATCTACCACCTTAAACATTCAATCCCTCCACCACCGGTGTGAAGAGATCACAAAGTCTCTGTTTGAAGAATGGACTCAGTCGAGAATATTTTTGTGGACTTTATGGGCTGAGGGTGTTTTCACTGTGGTGGGATCGCCCTGTGCAGATGCGTGGGGGACTGGTTTGTTAAAACTCCAGAGAACGCATGGCAGTTGGCTGTGACAAAAGAACTGTCAGTCATCCAGAATGTATGGATTCGCCCGACAGTCCTGGAAAAAGGAAAGGGGGCCATTAAACTTGAACTTATTAGAAAGCCACTCTAATATGCAAAAGCACTTCTCACCTCCATCTCAGAAGAGAAGCAGAACAATGAACCCACTAGCCTCTGCCAGCCGAAGAGGAGCCAGTTTTTCCCAACACAAAGACCAAAGATATGTCCCAGACTTAGGGCCATTAATCCAATCATGGAATACTCATGGGTCCGATGATGACCCATCACTGATTAAGCACCAGAGTGCTTAGAAACAAAATGATTTTAAAGATTGTCGGGAAAGATAGGGGTAGCCAGACTCCTATAAAGATAGATCCTTTCCCACCATTCTCTCTCTCTCTCACTCCCGCTCCAACAAGATCGACCTAACAAAAAGTACCAGAGAAGCCGCCGAGCGGAGCGATCGAAACCAACCACGTGTGGGGGTAAGCATAGTCTCAAGTATCCCAAGCTGGTAACCCGATGTCCCAGGCAAGCTGGGTGAGCTGTAAGGGCTTTCAGAAGTGAAGCTTTTGGGCTATTCTGAGGGTGGGAGCTTCTTTTGGTTCAGGCAAACGAAGGGACTTATTCGATTGGATAATTCATTGGTAGGGGTGGAATTAGAGTCCGCCATAGCAACAAGGGAATTACTGCTTGTTATAGTCCCCAGTTTTGTACTGAATGTATGTTGTTTGTAACCTGGATTTTATCCTCCACAGAGACAGTGATTTCGTTTAGTAGTGCATGTTTTAGCCAGTGTATGTTAGACCAAATAAATATAAGTTTGACTTTTCACTGAAGCATTCCTGTCCATGACTTATTTCATTTACACTCTGAATAATAATTCCCGGGTATAAAACTTTCATAAGGTGGGGCGACTCGGTGGCATAGTGGTTAGCACTGTTGCCTCACAGCGCCAGGGACCCGGGTTCAAATCCGGCCACGGGTGACTGTCTGTGTGGAGTTTGCACATTCTCCCCGTGTTTGCGTGGGTTTCCTCCGGGTGCTCCGGTTTCCTCCCACAGTCCAAAGATGTGCGGGTTAGGTTGATTGGCTATGATAAATTGACCCTTAGTGTTAGGGGGATTAAATACGTGGGGTTACGGGGATAGGGTGGGATATGTGTTGGTGTAGGGGTTACGGGGATCGGGTGGGATATGTGTCGGTGCAGGCTCGATGGGCCGAAATGGCCTCTATCTGCACTGTGGGGTTTCTGTGATTTCTGTGATTTCTGTGACTCGAATCGTCCGTCTAGCAATTGGGCTAGGATCAAAACCGTTTACAGGCGTACCGTGGCTGCAGTGTGTACCATCTACAAGATGCACTTCAGCAACTCGCCAAGGCTTCTTCGACAGCACCTCCCAAACTGGCGGCCTCTATCACCTAGAAGGACAAGGGCAGCAAGCACATGGGAACACCACCACCTCCAAATTCTCCTCCAAGTCACACACCATCCTGACTTGGAAATATATCGACGATCCTTCATAGTCGCTGGGTCAAAATCCTGGAACTGCCTACCTAACAGCACTGTGGGAGTACCTTGACCACACGGACTGCAGCGGTTCAAGAAGGTGGCTCACCACCACCTTCTCAAGGGCAATTAGGAATGGGCAATAAATGCTGACCTTGCCAGCGATGCCCTGATCCCATGAACGAATAAAAAAAAAGTGGATATTTCAGAAAGAGATTCACTCACCATCTCTCCAAGCTACAGTTGGTGCATGAATCGGCAGACAAATACAAACTTACTCTTAAATAAGAATGAATGCATAGATGTGTGCACTGTAGTGACAACCCCACCAGAAAATATGACGATAACAAGAGGGCAGGAGTAGAATCTCACCTGAGGCTGCATAAAACTCCTCCATTAGTATTCCTGGATCTGTCCAGTCCCACCAGCAGGACAGACCTACCAGGGGTGGTGTCACAGGGAGTCCTCAACATTGATTTCGGACCCCATGAAGTCGCATGGGCAAGGAAACCTCCTGCTGATTACCACCTACCGCCCTCCCTCAGCTGATGAATCAGTACTCCTCCGTGTGGAACACCACATGGAAGAAGCACTGAGCAAGATGGAAGAAAAGAAGCAAGGGCACAGAATATACTCTGGGTGGGGGACTACAATGTCCATCACGAAAAGAGGCTCGGTAGCACCACTGCTGGCCGAGTCCTGAAGGACATAGCTACCAGTCTGGGCCTGCGACAGGTGGTGAGAGAACCAACACGAGGGAAAAACCTACTAGACATTGTCCTCACCAATCTACCTGTCGCAGATGCATCTGTCCATGACAGCATTGGTAGCAGTGACCACCGCACGGTCCTTGTGGAGACGAAGTCCCGTCTGCACACTGAGGACACCCTCCACCGTGATAAATGTGATAGATTCAGAACAGATCTAGCAGCTCAAAACTGGGCATTCATGAGGTGTGTGGGCCATCAGCAGCAGCAGAATTGTATTCCACCACAATCTGTAACCTCATGGCCTGGCATATCCCTCACTCTACCATTACCATCAAGCCAGGGGACCAATCCTGGTTCAATAAGAAGTGTAGAAGAGCATGCCAGGAGCAACACCAGGCGTACCTAAAAATGCAGTGCCAACCTTGGGAAGCTGCAACACAGGACTACATGCATGCTAAAAAGTGGAAGCAGCATGCTATAGACAGAGCTAAGCGATCCCACAATCAACGGATCACATCAAAGCTCTGCAGTCCTGCCACATCAAGTCGTGAACGGTGGTGGACCATTAAACAACTAACGGGAGGAGGAGACTCCATGAATATCTCCATCCTCAATGATGGTGGAGCCCAGCACGCAAGTGAAAAAGACAAGATGAGTAATCATCTTCAGCCAGAAGTGCCAAGTGGATGATCCATAGCGGCCTCCTCCTGAGGTCCCCACCATCGTAGAAGCCAGTCTTCAGCCAATTCGATTCACTCCACATCATATCAAGAAACGGCTGAGCGCTCTGGATACAGCAAAGGCTATGGGCCCCGACAACATCCCAGCTGTCGTGCTGAAGACTTGTGCTCCAGAACTAGCGGCGCCTCCAGCCAAGCTGTTCCAGTACAGCTATAACACTGGCATCTATCCGACAATGTGGAAAACTGCCCAGGTATGTCCTGTCCACAAAAAGCAGGGCAAATCTAATTCAGCCAATTACCGCCCCACCAGTCTACTCTCAATCATCAGCAAAGTGATGGAAGGTGTTGTTGACAGTGCTATTAAGTAGCACTTACTCACCAATAACTTGCTCATTAATGCCCAGTTTGGGTTCCACCAAGGGCCACTTGGCTCCAGACATCATTACAGCCTTGGTCCAAACATGGACAAAATAGCTGAATTCCAGAGGTGAGGTGAGAATGACTGCCATTGACCTCAATGCAGCATTTGACCAAGTGTGGCTTCAAGGAGCCCTAGTAAAACTGAAGTCAATGGGAATCGGAGGGAAAACTCTAGCATAAAGGAGGATGGTTGTGGTGGCTGGAGGTCGATCATCACAGCCCCAGGGCATTGCTACAGGATTTTTTAAGGCAGTGTGCTAGGCTCAACTATCTTCAGCTGCTTCATCAATGACCTTCCCTTCATCATAAGGTAAGAAGTGGGGATGTTCGCTGATGACTGCACAGTGTTCAGTGCCATTCGCAACTCATCAGATTATGAAGCAGGCCATGCCCACATGCAGCAAGACCTGGATGATGTTCAGGCTTGGGCTGATAAGTGGCAGGTAACATTCGCACCACACAACTGCCAGGCAATGACTATCTCCAACTAGCGATCGTCTAACCAGCGCCCCTTGACATTCAACGGCATTACCATCGCCGAATCCCGCACCATCAACATCCTGGGGGTCACCATTGACCAGAAACTTAACTGGACCAACCATATAAATAGTGTGGCAACAAGAGCAGGTCAGAGGCTAGGTATTCTGCGGCGAGTGTCTCACCTCCTGACTCCCCAAAGCCTTTCCACCACCTACAAGGCACAAGTCAGGAGTGTGATGGAATACTCTCCACTTGCCTGGATGAGTGCAGCTCCAACAACACTCAAGAAGCTCAACACCATCCAGGACAAAGTAGCCCACTTGATTGGCACCCCATCCACCACCTTAAACATTCATTCCCTCCAGTGTACCGTGGCTGCAGTGTATACCATCTACAAGATGCACTGCAACAACTCGTCAAGGCTTCTTGGCAGCACTTCCCAAACCCATGACCTCTATCACCTAGAAGGACAAGGGCAGCAGGCACATGGGAACACCACCACCTCCAAGTTCCTCTCCAAGTCACACACCATCCTGACTTGGAAATATATCCGTTCCTTCATCGTGGCTGGGTCAAAATCCTGGAACTTCCTCCCTAACAGCACTGTGGGAGTACCTTCACCACATGGACTGCAGCGGCTCAAGAAGGCGGCTCACCACCACCTTCTCAAGGGCAATTAGGGATAGGCAATAAATGCTGGCCTTGGCAGCGATGCCCACATCCCATGAACGAATAAAAAAAAGACCTGGATGCCAATACAGTTAAACAAACTGCCCAATAGCTAATGATCTGCAATATGAGGTGGTGGGTTAAAACCATACTGAAGTATTCTCTGCCAGGGGATCGATAGACCATCAACCTGGTGTTTCCAAAGCAGCATCTTGTTCTGAAATATGGTCACAAGCTCTAACTCAGGATAGTTCTCCTTGAAAACTAAATTGACACCTTAGAGTGGTGGCAGTTTCCGCTACTAAGCACATTTGCTGCCCTATTTAAGACAAGCTGAAAGTCAAGTCAGTTTATTTTTCTGGTGTTGTTTGGAGGTCCCTACTGCCCCTGTGCCCACACTGCCTCCTGATAAGCTCCCCAACTCACAAGGGTAGAGTGTAAGGGATGGTGTGTGGGTTGTTTGTCAGCTTCACCTCTGACTCCTTTGAGCGGTTCGAATTGCTCCCATTCTCTTTTGTTCTAGACTTTGGACTTATTTGGGAGTTGTAATGAACTTGCAACAGACACCTGGGTTGGTCAAAAGAATTGAGATCTTTATTTTGAGACAGGAAAATATATAATACAATAAACTTATGCTCTAAAAGGGTGGGGAACACTCGGAATATGTGAGGGAGAATTACAACAGACAAAATCCCTTACCCTCCCAACCCCACGAACCTAACTAGGTTGAAATCCAGAGGACCAGGAAATGCTCACCAAACGACTTTCTTGACAGATTGTAGAGGTTTGCGATTTCGGGGTTCTCCTTAGTTGTGGTGGTTGGGGCCTGCTGTACCGCGGACGTGGTAGAAGAGTGCACCTGCGTTGGGTCTTCAGTTTGGGTTTGTCCGCTGATGCAGTTAGCTGCGTAGTTGGATGTATCGGGTAAGTACCCAAATTTCTTTGGTTATGCTAAGTTTTAGGGTCTTTTGTGTCAAAATCTTACCCAGGGGTAAGTCAGACTAGCGTGTAGCATGGAAACAAGTCTTTGATTTTGAATTGTCGGTGGTTGGTTTCTTGTTGGTCGTAGTGGCCCAGTATTACCTGGTTGGTGGTAATATTGGTAGTTGTTGGTTTTTTGAAGCCTTTGGTTGCCGCGACTTTCTTTTCCTTCTTCTTCCTTCGAGTCTCCGATTCTCCGACTGATGAACTTGAACTGCACTTCTTCTCCGCTCTTGCTGACTTGAACCAACGTCTGAACTGCACTGAACTTGAACTGATTCACTGAACAAGCAGGCCTCAATTATACTGGTTTGAGGCCTGGCTTATCTGACCGCCAAATCTCTGATTCCTTTGTTAAGTTTTGGCGGGCTCGTTATTTTTAATATGTTTTAAAACTTTAACGAGCTTTGGGGATGGCCCGTCTGACTTAACGAGCTTTTAACTGGTTTCAGGATTGCCTTGAAACTAGTTTAAAAATGTTAAACTTTTGTAAACCTCTTTGATTGGTTTTGGACTGCTGTTTGATTGTTGTTTCCTGTTGGGCCATGTTCTTTCCTTTGTGTTGCTGTGGGCATGTACTGTTTTATTCATGTACTGTGATTTTCGGCGGGGACAGGTTTTATTGTCTTTATGTAAAGGCTGAGGTGACCCAGGACATTCCCAGATGGCCCAATATCCAAACTCGGGGGCCCACCCCACCTTCCCTGTGTCACAGCTTTTCGCAAGACTGAACATGCCTTTAAACCAGCCAAATCTTCCTGGGGTTTTGATTTTTAAATCCCTTTTGCCCAATATTTCCTTCGAACAGTCCAATATCTCTCCTTTCTTCCTTTGGGGGGAAAGTGTGTAATTTTGCGATCCTTACAAGAGTATGTTACTAAGGCTGGTGTAAGGAAGCATTGTTACCCCTTCTGCCACCAATAAAGTGTGCTCGGAATTGGATATATACTTGAAAAGGAATAAGTTGCAGGGCTATGGGGAAAGACAGGGGAGTGAGACTAATCGATAGCTGTTTCAAAAAGCCCGCACAGGCATGATGGGCCAAATGGCCTCCTTCTGTGCTGTATGATTCTATGAAATTTATGTGTATTGGATTCGAACTTTGTTAAGGCCTCACTCCTGAAGTCATAGGCAACTTCTTTGTTTATTTTCCTCCTTCCATCTTCTTTTTCTTTCTTTTCCTCCTCAACTGATAAAACAGTGGAGCTATAGAAGTTTACAGCACAGAAGGAGTCCATTCGACCCATTGAGCCCATGGCACCTCTTTGTGAGAGAAATCCAAACTAATCTCATAGCCATATATTTTCCTCTACATTGAATATTTATCTAATTTTCCTTTAAAATGTGGAATGGTCTCTTCCTCAATCCTTCCATATGGTAAAGTACTCCATGGTCCTCTGTGTAAACAAATTTCTCTCAAACCCTTTGCTCTTTTTAGTGACAATTTTAAACTGACAGCCCCTAATCCAAGGAAATAGTGTTTCCCTATTCATTCTACCAAAATTCTTCATAATAAAAAATTTTTTTTAAACTCCTCTCAGCTATTTCTGCTCTAGTTGAAAGTCTCCTAGTATCTCAACTCTCTTCTCATAACAATATTTTCCCATCCCTGGCATCATCCTGGTGAATTTGTGGTGTACACTCTCTATGGCTTTAATATTGTTTCTCTAATGAGTGCCCAAAACTGCATACTCTTAGCTGTGTCCTAACCAAAGTTGTGTGCAAATTTATTATTACTCTTTACTTTTCTAATCTATGTTCCTTTTTATAAAACCCAAAATGCTGATGGCCTTTTTTTATGGCTTTATTGACCTGCACTCATTTCAAAGAAAAATATATTTGAACCCCTTCACCTCTCTGATCATCCACACCCTCCAGTATCTTTCTGTTGATTGTATATTTCCATTCCTGGTTTTTCCTTCCAAATTATATTGCTTCACACTTCTCCAAATTAAATTGCATCTGCTTCCTGCCTGCCCATTCTTCTAACCTGCCTATGTCTGCCTGAAACCTTTTACAATCCTCATCGCTGTTTGCCAAACTTCCTACTGTTGTTTAATTGACAGATTTTGAGAGTCTATATCCAAATAATCTATACATATCAAGAACAAAAGTGGACCTAGCACTGACCCCTGGAGTATATCACTTCCAACCCTTCTGTAATCCAAGCAACACCTATTTACCCTAACTCCTTGTTTCCTGTCTATTAACCATCCTTCTGTCCATTTCCTCTTATACCAGACACCTGACTGTTATCTAACAAGCTCCTTAACAAGAACCTTCTGAAAACCCATACACAGTATATCTAATGCCCTTTGTCTGTAGAATTGGTTACTTCTTCAAAATACTCTATTAAATTTATTAAACACAACTTGCCTTTAACAAATGCCTTTAATTAGTCCATGTATTTATATTCTTTGCATGTTTTCAGATCTCTATTTGACCTGAGAACAGAGAGGTGTTTCTGCCTAAAATGAAATGAGAACCATTCAGATTAGGACAATAGGCTAAAGAATCTCACTTGATGCAACTTGCATTGTGAGTAATTGCCTTTAGACAAGAGTTTATTATTTGTGGGCATTAGGGGCTAAAGGTTTGACATTAAACATTAAGTTACAGTTTAAGAAAGAGCTAATCTTTCACACCTTTCACATGTTCAGGATATCCCAAAGCACTTTACAGCCAATTAATTACTTTTAAAATATAGTCGTTATTGTTAAACCAATAATCTACTCTCTCAGAGATGGGAGTGCTATCACTGAGCCAAGCTGACATGCACTTGAATGATTGGTCATAGTTTATTTTCTAGGTATAATGCAATTTATATAGTTTTTTTCCAAATTGAGATGGGCTTACCGCATATTGCAGGAAACCACTAAAAAATTAAGAAAAGAAGACAAGATAAGTGAGGAGTAATGATTAGTTGACATCAGACTTGCATTTTAAAAGTCTAAAGATTACAGAAGGAAGGAAAGATTGAGGGAAATGAAGAGTTTCTCAGTTTACAGATCATTGGAAAGAATAGGTTAGAGTAGGATGTTGTGCAATGAGTCACCATTTAACACAGTAAGGATGTAGGCAGGAGGACGAGAATATAAGATGCTTAGAAGGAACAAGAGATAAAAATACAGAGGAGCACTTGTAGTGTATGTGCTTTAAGTCAGAACTATTTTTACAGCTCCTGTATACTGTAGTACCGGCAGTAACCACACCGGTATATAAGCTGTGCGCATGCCTCTGTACTCCAGTCTAGAGATTGCCCTCCTCCAGTAAAGACCTGTTATTTGTTTATGTACAGCATCCGTGTAATTATTTATCCACTGAACCACGGATCTAACAGTGGTGACGAGTGTTGATGCGAATTTACCTGCAACATTAAACAAACAAAAAAATAAATAGTCGAGTCCAGGAACACGGGCGTCGACCGCGAGCAACCGCCCAGCAGTCAGGCAGAGATCCAACTTCACTGGGGAGGCTGTGGAGAGCCGGGCGTGGTTCCCCAGCCACAATGAGCAGTAAGAGACCGACGACATCTCCAGAGCAGACCCTTCCCGAGCAGCGGCGGCTGGAGCCGACCGATGGCAGAGAGAGAGAGCCGGGCAGCGTCGACGGGGTAAGAAAAAGGGTGAAGAGAACAGGGCGCAGCCGGGGGTTGATCACCGAGCGGCGTCGAGGAAAAATACTGCAAAACCGGAGAGAGAGAGGGTAAGAAACAGTCGGGTTCTAGACTGAGCGGCGTCGACAAATATCAAGAGAAGAACGCGCAGAGCATAGCCAGGGATCACGGGCTGATCAGGGTCCGCGGGGTGAAGCAAGGGGAGATGCCATTGAGCCACAGAGAAGCAGGGAGAGTGCGGGAGATGCCATTGAGCCGCAGAGAAGCAGGGAGAGCGCGGGAGGCGCCATTGAGCCGCGGAGAAGAAGGAAGAGCGCGGGAGACGCCATTTTGCGAAGCCGCAGCGGAGAAGACGGGCGAGCGCGGGAAGGAAGGAAAGCGTGGGAGACGCCATTTTGTGCCAGCAGAGAAGAAGGGGAAGCGCGGGAGGCGCCATTGGTGATAGTTAACGCACAACCAAGGATGCCGAAGTGTGGCAGTATCTCTACGTTCGACAATGAAGTCGAAGATTGGGTGACATATGTGGAACGTATTGAGGTGTACTGCAGGGCGAATGAAGTGCCAGATGCTAATAAAGCACTGGTTCTGTTAAATTCCATGGGTGCAAAAACTTATGGGTTACTGCAAAATCTAATAACCCCAGAGAAGCAGGTAAACAAGAATTTTGAAAGCATAGTAGAAATCCTACAGGACCACTTAAACCCCACACCGCTGCTGATAGCAGGATGATTTAAGTTCCATAAAAGGAACCAACACAAAGACGAAAGCAATGCTGAGTACCTAATGGAACTGCGCAAGCTATCGAAATACTGCCAGTTTGGAGCGGGACTAGCAGACACGTTAAGGGACAAGTTTGTGTGTGGACTACAAAGTGAAGGAACCCAGAAACGGCTTCTATCAGAAAAGGACCTTACGCTGGACAAAGCTTTCAGTATGGCAGTATCACACGAAGCAGCCGCAAGGGGCGCTGCAGAGATACAACGGAGACCGCAAGAATATGGCACCAACGAAATGACCTATGGAACAGGGAAGTGCTATCGCTACGGCAGAACAACACATGACCAGAAAGATTGTTGGTTCAAGGACCAAGTGTGCAGACAGTGTGGGAAAGCAGGACACATAGCAAGAGTCTGCAGGTCTGGGAAGAAAACCAACAGTAAGAAATCTCCACAGGAGAAGTACAAAAAGGTACACCAGGTGATGGACAGTGGTTCAGACGAACAGAAAAGTGACACAGACTCCGGAAGCAAGGAGCTGGGTTGTCTGAAACTACATAATGTAACCGAAATGGAGGATCACCAGACTATCTGGGTTACACTCAAGATAGACGGAGTCCAAGTGGAAATGGAATTGGACACAGGGTCAGCTCTAACAGTCATAAATCAAAGAGACTACAAGCGGCTATTTTCACACATACCCTTGAAAGCTACAGAGATTGTCTTGAAGACGTATACGGGGCAAAAAGTCTACCCCAAAGGAAAAATAAGGGTGAAAGTGACATATAAAGGTCAGGAAATACCTAAAATGGATATATATGTATTGCCAAATGGAGGACCACCACTGCTAGGACGTGAATGGATCCGGAAGATACATTTAGATTGGCATTCCATACAGGCACTGAAGGTGGAGGCCAAAAAGGATGACGACGTCACACCTGGACGACTGTCAAAAATGCTAACTGACGCAAAAGAAGTGTTCCAGGAGGGACTAGGAACACTAAAAGGAATAACAGCAACAATTAAGATAGAAGATAATGCAAGCCCAAAGTTTCTGAAGGCCAGACCAGTGCCTTATGCGATCAGACCAGCGGTTGAAGCAGAGCTGGAAGGGTTGGAACGTTCAGGGGTACTGTCCAAAGTTGGACTGGAGCGAGTGGGCTACACCCATTGTTCCTGTAAAGAAGAGGTCGTTGAGTAATACGCCTGGGGAACCAAAGAAGGTCCGCATCTGTGGGGATTTTAAGGTGACAGTGAACCCATTCCTTCACACGGTGCAATATCCGCTTCCACGAATTGAGGATATTTTCGCCTCGCTATCTGGTGGTAAACGCTTCACAAAAATTGATCTAGCCCAGGCGTACTTGCAAATGGAGGTAGAAGATGCTTCGAAACATTACCTTACGATCAACACCCATAAAGGTCTCTATCAATACAACCGGCTGGTGTTTGGAGTAGCCTCGGCTCCGGCTATCTGGCAAAGGGTGATGGATCAGGTCCTGCAAGGGATTCCAGGGACCCAGTGTTATTTGGATGACATCTTGGTCATGGGCGAAAATGACGGTGATCACCTCGCTAACTTGGAGAAGGTGCTCGCCAGATTAAAGGAATATGGGCTACGAGCTAATCGCCACAAGTGCGAGTTTTTCCAGAAACAGATCTCGTATTGCAGCCACGTCATCGATGAAGAGGGGTTACATAAGTCCCCTGACAAGATAGAGGCAGTAGTCAAGGCTCCAGCACCGGAAAATGTGTCACAACTGAGGTCGTTCCTCGGGCTGGTAAACTATTACCACAAGTTCTTACCAAATTTGTCTACGGTATTACACCCGCTGAACACCCTACTGCAAACAGGGGTACCATGGAAGTGGGATGACAAACGTAGACGAGCTTTCCAGAAGTGTAAAGAATTGATCACATCAAAAGAGGTGTTGGCCCATTTCAACCCAGCACTACCAATTCGTTTGGCATGTGATGCATCACCCTACGGCATAGGAGCGGTGCTGTCGCACAAATTCCCAGATGGTTTGGAGAGGCCAGTAGCCTTTGCGTCTCGGTCACTAACCTCAGCCGAGCGCAACTATGCCTAGATTGACAGGGAGGCCCTCAGCCTAGTATGGGGAGTAAAAAAATTCAACGACTATCTGCATGGGCAGGAGTTCACCTGGCTGACTGACCACCAACCACTTGTCTCCATCTTTAATCCTAAGAAGGGCGTGCCAGTAATGACTGCACAGCGGTTACAAAGATGGTCCCTGTTTCTAGGGGCGAATCAATATGAAATAGAATATAAAGGCACGAGACAGCATGGCAACGCTGATGGGCTACCTTGCCTGCCACTGCCTACTGTGGAGGAAGCACCAGCAGTGGACCCTAACGAGATATTTTATTCGTCGATAATTGAACGATTGCCAGTAACAAACGCGGATATAGAGAAGGAGACCCGCAATGATCCGACGCTGTCACGGGAATATGAATTGACGGTGAGGGGATGGCCAACACATGGCGACTCACTGTTGCCAGCATTCTCATCCAGAAGAGAACAGCTGTCAGTATGCCAGGGGACAGTGATGTGTGGATCCAGAGTGGTGATTCCACCCAAGTTAAGGGAGAGAGTGCTAAATGAGCTACATGAAGGTCATCTGGGGGGAGTGAAAATGAAAAGCCTAGCTAGGGCTTATGTGTGGTGGCCAGGAATCGATCAACAAATTGAAGACCTAACTAAGAGCTGCTTAGGATGCCAGAAGGTCCAAAATGCACCACCACATGCCCCTCTACACCCATGGGAGTGGCCCTCCTCTCCATGGCAACGGGCGCACATTGATTTCACTGGTCCATTCATGGACTCAATGTTCTTAATAGCAGTGGATGCTCATTCAAAGTGGCGTGAGGTGATAAAGATGTCTTCAACCACTACAGAGAAAACGATTGCAGTCCTACGGACCATATTTGCCAGAAATGGTTTGCCAGAGCAGATCTGCTCTGATAATGGACCACAGTTTGTGTCCGAAGAGTTCCAAAAATTCATGAAAAGGAATGGGGTAAGGCATTACACATCCGCCCCGTATCATCCAACCACCAATGGATTGGCTGAGAGGTTCGTACAAACCTTTAAGAAGGCGATAAAGGCCATGTGTGATGAGGAAATTCCACTACAGCATAAGATGGACAATTTCTTATTCGCCTACCGAAACGCGACACATGCAGTTACCAACCAGACCCTGGCCATGATGTTCTTTAACCGAAGGTTGAGATCTCGTCTGGACTTGCTCAGACCAAATGTGCGAAGAAATGTTGAGGACAAACAATTCCAGCACATCAACGAGAAGCCGACAAGGAGCTTCAATGTAGGGCAACCAGTCTTGGCCCGGGACTATCGAACAGAGAAGTGGCAACTCGGAACAATATGTACAAGGCAGGGGCCATTAATGTACACAGTGGATGTCGGGGAGAACATTGTGAGACGCCACGTCGATCAGATCTTAGCATCACAGGAATGCGCCAACCCCATGTCTCGAATACCTGGGGATGAACCCAACATACCGGTAGTATCTACTTCAGACCCAGTAGCAGTGGAACCCGATGAACTACCCGATGAAAGGGGGTCAGAATCACCTCTGCACCAAGAACAAGAACCTCCGGAAAGGCGCTATCCCGAAAGGGTCAGGAAGCCGCCCCAAAGACTGAATCTATAAATGGACTTTTGTTATTGAATGTACATGTAAAAATGTAATTGTTATTTGGAATATTAAGGGGGTATTATTAATCTAAAAAGGGAGGAATTGTAGTGTATGTGCTTTAAGTCAGAACTACTTTTTACAGCTCCTGTATACTGTAGTACCGGCAGTAACCACACCGGATATAAGCTGTGCGCATGCCTCTGTAGTCCAGTCTAGAGATTGCCCTCCTCCAGTAAAGACCTGTTATTTGTTTGTGTACAGCATCCGTGTAATTATTTATCCACTGAACCATGGATCTAACAGCACTGAGTGTAGTACTATCAAAATAGCATAGGATCACTGAGGTGGCAGCACATGATTGTAGTGTACTTGTTGTTGTAAACTAGCTGTTGCAAAACTTGGTTTCAATTTTGAAGAATTTTGAATTTTGAACCCCCATGCTGCTTGATTTAGATTGGTTGATTAGCACTGTAGTTGTAATATAAGTTTGTAACCTGAAATCTTAGCAGAGGCGTTGTGTGAGTTTTTGGTAAATTTATTGAGTTTAAGGTGGCCTGATAATCTTTGGAGCTGATACTTATTAGAATGTAATAAATCATTTGATATAAAAATGTTACAAAACGTCTTCACTTCTTTTAGTACTTTAATCAGTTTCACTTAAACATTTGCTATGTATCAAGAGATAATGGGCTGGATATTGCGGTCGGAGGCTTCCCACAGGCAAATGCCTCCGAACTGCAAGAAAAGTCCGCACCTACCTGGTGCCTCCAGAGCTTCGAAGATTCGCGCTCCTGGGCCTGCAGGAGTACACCTCCGTAAAGACCCAGGTATCCCAGGGCCACATGTGGTTCACAAGCGTCCCTGGGGTCATGTGGACCAGCCCAACCAATCACAAAGGGGGATTCCCATTATGCTTATGGGGGTTCCATTTACATATGGAATCCCCATACGCATAATAGAAATCACCTAAAAAAACACACTTTCACCCCACTTAAATAAAAATAAATCATCACAAGTTAAAAATTAATTAAAATACAATTTTAAATTAAACTGTGCTTGCGCTGTCATAGGCCCTGGAAAATCCGGGCCATTAACTAAAAAATTATATGTGGCATGTCATGATAAACCATTCATTTGTGAGGCAGCACGGTGGCATAGTGGTTAGCACTGTTGCTTCACAGCGCCAGGGACCTGGGTTCGAATCCGGCCTCGGGTGACTGTGTGGAGTTTGCACATTTTCCCCGTGTTTGCGTGGGTTTCCTCCGGGTGCTCCGGTTTCCTCCCACAGTCCAAAGATGTGCGGGTTAGGTTGATTGGCTATGATAAATTGACCCTTAGTGTTAGGGGGATTAAATACGTGGGGTTACGTGTTGGTGTAGGGGTTACAGGGATCGGGTGGGATATGTGTCGGTGCAGGCTCGATGGGCCGAAATGGCCTCTATCTGCACTGTGGGGTTTCTGTGATTCAGTGAATCTGTGATTTAACTAACTTAGTTGCAAAGCACAACTAAGCTCCTGTACCTTTTTCCAGTTTTTAAATAAAGACACATTATGCTCCCATGGCAACCTTGTAGATGCTGAGGATGTTAGCCATTCAAATGTTCACACCAATGTCCCTTCAGTCAGCTCAAGTACCTCTCCCCTACCCCCTACCTAAATCAAGTACTCTAATGAAAAATGGCAAGGTTAGTGTGGAAGAAGCACTCATACCTACTACAGTATGTAGATATGAACAAGAGGACTCCCGGCTCTTGTAGTTTATTAATCCAAAGCTGTCAACTTAGCATCAGTGAGCTTTTCTGATCAAGGGCCTGTTTGAGAGTTCTTAAGTGAATTTATCACTACATCCCTAAAACATGTATAATACATTTTGATTCAAAGAATTACAAAAAATCTATAACGATAAAGACTACTCCACAGACAACAACAAAATTGAAATATTTAAAATCAGATACATGTTCTCTAAAAATTTAACAAATAATGCCTTTATTAATTTTTCCCTTTGTGAACTGTAAAATATTGTCTACATTAATCACTGAATACTACACTGCACTATTAATGCACGTGGTCAGCCAGATGCGTATGAGTTGTGTCCTCATATTGAAATGATAATTTCAAGTTTCAATGCAGTGTAAAGTGGTGGAATGACCTTATGTAAATTATATTAAAATAGTGCTTTTGGAGGACTTAGTATTGCAGTGGATTAGTACATTACTCATTCACCTTTGGGACCTGGGGTCAAAACTATATCAGACTGATGAAATGAAAGATTCTCTCTGACAGTCCTACATGAAATAGGTTGTCACTTGCAGCCCAGTTCCTATTGGATGCACAAAACTGCTCATTATTTGGCAAAGTTTATCACTAAGTTGGCAATCTTATTCAGGTAAACCGTAAGAATGCCTACGCTGAAAAGAGAGAAATTTACAAAGCGCACTTAGCGATGTTCTTCTGAGATTATTGCTGTGTCATAGTCTTCAGTCTTTATTCTGTTTGGTCTATGCTGTACCTAATTTGAGTCTGTTACAAAAAGGTAAATTCAGCAATCCTGCATTTCCAGCAGTGAGCCACTTTCAAAAGAAGCTGGCTTCAGCACAGAATTTACCTTAAATGTTGTTCTTTTTGCCCTTACTAATGAACAAAAAAAGTCACCAAAAATATAAATAATATTATGGCTCAAGTGCTGTTTTTCCCATTGTAGGAAATGGAATGTTAACCTCCTGTGCTTGGAATATTGAAAAATGGTGCATTTTTTTTACCAGAATACAATAGAAGGATATATATAAAAGGTTAAGAAGACTTTGAAAAATCAACTATTTTAGAGAAGTTTTATTCTATACAAATTTGAACACTGCACCTTGGCTCAGTTGGTAGGGCTATTGCTTCTGAGTCAGACCATTTGGGTTTCAAGATTGAACATGTAATCTAGGTTGGCATTTCAGTGCAGTACTCAGGGAGTGCTATGTGGCCGGAGGTGCTGTCTTTCTGATGAGGAGTTAAACGGAGGTCCTGTCCACATGTTTAGGTGGATGTAAATGATCCCACAGCACTATTAGAAGAAAAGCAGTGAGATGACCTGACTAAAATTCCTCCCTTAACCAACACTACCGAGAAACAGATTAAACTAGTCATTCACCTCACTTGCTGCTTGTGGAACCTTGTACAAATTTATGCCACATTTGCGTACATAACAACATTAACTAACTTTAAATACAATCCATTGATTATAATGTACTTGGAGATGTGTTAAAGTGCTATATAAATGCAGGTTCTTTCTTTGTGACCTAATGCATGGTTTGAGATGTTTTCCTAAAAATTAACGGGCACTTGGAGAGGTTTAAGCTAATTAAGGAGAGCCAACATGGATTTGTAAAAGGCGTGTTTGACTAATCTAATGGAATGTTTTGATGAAGTAACAGGGAGGATTGATGAAGGGGATGCAATGGATGTTGTCTACATGGATTTTAGGAAGGCATTTGACAAAGTACCACATAGAAGGCTGGTTAACAAAATTGAGGCTCATGGAATAGGTGGGTCAGTGGCAGCTTGGATAAGGAATTGGCTTAAGGACAGAAAACAGCGAGTTGTGGTAAATGGCTGTTTTTCAGACTGGAGGATGGTAGACATATGGGAGCACATGGGATCATGGGCTTCATATTTGGAGGTATTGAGTACAAAAGTAGTGAAGTTATGCTGAACCTTTAAAAAGCGCTGGGTAGGCCACAACTGGAGTATTGCGTCCAGTTCTGGTCACCACACTTTAGGAAGGATGTGAAGGCCCTTGAGAGGGTGCAGAGGAGATTTACCAGAATGGTTCCGGGGATGGGGGATCTTAGTTACAAGGACAGGTTGGGAAGCTGGATTTGTTTTCAATAGAGCAAAGGAGGTTGAGGGGTGATTTGATAGAGGTGTACAAGATTATGACGGGTTTGGATAGGTTAGATGGGGAATGGCTGTTCCCACTAGTTGATGGTACAAGGACTAGGGGACACAGATTTAAGGTTTTGGGCAAGAGATAAAAGGGAGACGTGAGGAAAATCCTTTTCACACAGCGAGTGGTGAGGACCTGGAACGCGCTGCCGATGGAAGTGGTAGAAGCGGAGACACTCAATGTTTTCAAGGGGAGACTGGATAGGCACTTGAGGGAAATAAACTTGCAGGGCTACGGGGATAGAGCGGGGAAATGGGACTGACTGGATCGCTCCACAGAGAGCCGTCATGGACTCGATGGGCCGAATGGCCTCCTTCTGTGCCGTTATGACTTTATGACTTGATGACTCTGCCACAAGTGATAAGATAACTAAAATTAGAGCTGGGAGACGAGGTGGGGTGGGGGTGGGGTGGTGGGGTTGGGGCGGGGAAGTAGGGCAATGAAACCATTGTACAAAACTAATTGTAAAGTGGCATTCTCCATGCTTTGGAAACTTCATTTAATAACCTTACAGCTTTTACAGGACAAAAACCTGAGAATTACTGTGAGGAATATTATCGTATGGATGGTTAATATACCAAAATCCTTTTTGCTATTTTAAAATTCCATTCTGTTTCCAATTAAATAATGGGGTGAGAAATATTATGCAAACAACAACAACAACTTGTATTTATATAGCGCCTTTAATGTAGTAAAACATCCCAAGGAGCTTCACAGGAGTATTATAAGACAAAAATTTGATACCGAGCCACATAAGGAGAAATTAGGTCAGGTGACCAAAAGCTTGGTCAAAGAGGTAGGTTTTAAGGAGCACCTTAAAGGAGGAAAGAGAGGTAGAGAGGCGGAAAGGTTTAGGGAGGGAATTCCAGAGCTTAGGGCCTAGGCAATAGAAGGCACAGCCACCAACGGTTGAGCGATTATAATCAGGGATGCTCAAGAGGGCAGAATTAGAGGAGTGCAGATATCTCAGGGGGTTGTGGGGCTGAAGGAGATTACAGAGATAGGAAGGGGCGAGGCCATGGAGGGATTTGAAAACAAGGATGAGCATTTTGAAATCGAGGTGCTGCTTAACCAGTTAACCTGTTAAGCATTCGTACAGTAACATTCCTCAGTACTTTCCAGGATCAGATCTCTAGTCCTTAGTGGGACAGGATTTCAGAGAGGCTCTCATTCCAATTTTCTTGGAAAAACTCCTGACAGAAAAAAACAGTGGAAATTAATGAGCTTCAAAAAAAAAATTATGCCACAACAGAAAAACTTGTGGATTAAGCAGCAGTGAGATCTCCATTGGAAAATCCAGTACCACTGACCAAGTAGAAAATAACAGCCATTGTTTAGTAAAGCTTCTTTTGTAAAGCAGTAATTTCTGAAAGCCACAGTTATGCACAAAGCTTTGCTATCGTATTATGTGACTTTAAAAAAAAAGAGACCATTCTTTCAAAGCATTTCATGGATTGCATTTTGTTAATGCCTACTTCATCGATAAAGTTATACTAATGACACAAAGAAAGAAGATTACAGATTAAACCTAAATCAAGGGTTTTGCTATTATCGAGGCATTTTGTTTGAACCTATACTTGAGGTTTATGTCAATGAAAAGGCTCATGCCTGTAAGTACTGCAGGTCATTTAGCTGTAGGAAGTTTAATTACTATTAACCTCAAATGTGGCTGATGATAGAACTAATCTACAGTGTCACTGACGAGAGAACTAATCTAAAATGAAACTGAATGTTGAAAAAAGCCATGTTTCCAAAGCTATGGTGTGGATGGCTATAGAAGAAAAAGGTAGCATTTTTATTTGTGAGAGAGAATGTAGACAGGTACATCTTCAACTTTCTTCGGCACAGTTACTGGTACAAGCTAATTTGGATGCATAATACAGCCCTGTATGTTGTCGCTGCACTTAGCAAACATCAGATATGCAAAGTGAACAGAATAGTTGCAATATCCAATTTCTTCTATATGACAATGGACATAAAGGTAGAGTTTCCACTTTGGGCACGTTCGGCAAATTGCGCTCAAAATTGCACCTATTTTGAAAAGTGTTTTTTTTTCCCCCCTGGGTTTCAGCTCAAACTCATTTGTGTTGTGTATGTAATATGTGTGCTACTTTGAACCTATGGACAGGACTGCACTACTTGTTGGGCGTAGTGATACGCAGTACCACTCCTGGCCATAGGGGTATAAATAGTACTGTGGGTACTGATCTCCCCTCAGTTCCCGCCTGTGGGCATGAAGTAAAGACCTATGTATAGTCCCTACCTCCAACCAGTAAAGACCTGTTTGAGTTATACGTTTAAGTCTTTGTGTTAATTGTTCAATACAATACACATACTTAACACTGGCGACGAGTCAGGTTCTTACCCTGCGGCAGTTGAAGAGAGGTTTCAAACATCACCACCCCACTAGAAGCGACAGGCTTTAGGACTCTGAAGCCTCCATCAGCGACTGAGCACTGGAGTGCAGCAAACATCCTGACAGCTTCCAGCGACTGACAGAAGTCTTTCTGCAGTTTCCTTGTTCAACCTAGGTGGTGGGGTAAGCCGTGCAGTGTTGGCTGCAAAGACAGGGCTGGGGAAGTTGGAGAAGATAAGGGCGATCGCAATCCCTGATAAGAGCCGCGGTGAAACGCGCGAGCGGGTAAGCCAGAGCCCGGGAGGGAGCGAGCAAGAGCCGCGCGAGCGGGTGAGCCAGAGGCCGGGAGCCGCTTCAAGTGCGAGGCGCAGCGCGGGCCAGCGATCGGAACCAAAGATAAGGGCCGCACTCGGGGGCTGAAGGGAGACGGCGTCGGGGGACGGGTGAAGACCGCCAAGCGTGGGAAAACCGCCATTTTGTGGGCGGAGGACGACGGCAAGAGCGGGAAGCCGCCATCTTTGATAACAAGTAAACAAAATAAAATCTGAGAAATTGCAAATCTACAATGCCTAAACACGGGAATATTAGCACCTTTGATAGTGACCTCGAAGATTGGGCCATATATGTTGAAAGAGTAAAAAATTATTGTAAGGCCAATAAAATTCATGACCAAGATAAAGCTCTAACATTATTAAATTTAATGGGTGCGAAGACATACGGGCAATTGAAACACCTGTTATCACCAGATGAACCGGCGGATAAGACGTTGGATGAGATTGTTACTGTCCTGAAAGATCATCTAAACCCCACGCCGCTGATGCTAGCGGAACGATTTAAATTTTACGACAGAAGGCAGCTACAGCATGAAAGCAATGCTGATTATTTGCTGGAATTGCGTAAATTAGCGAAATATTGCCCGTTTGGAACGGGACTGACAGAGGCACTTCGAGACAAATTTGTGTGTGGTTTATTTAAACAGGATACACAAAAGCGACTGCTCGAGGAGAATGAGCTGACGCTTGAGAAGGTGGTCACTATGGCAGCAGCATACGAAGCCGCAGCGAGAGGCACGGCAGTAATGCAGCTACGGTCACCGGAGCTCAGTGCACACAAATTGGGTGTGAGTTCTGGCAAATGTTATCGTTGTGGAAAGACAACGCATGATCAGAACCAGTGTTGGTTTAAAAACCAAGAATGTAGAACTTGTGGTAGGCTTGGACATATAGCTAGAGTATGCAGGTCAGGGAAGAAGACCAGCAACAAGAAGTCACCGCAAGGAAAATACGCAAAGGTACACAAGGTGACCGAACAGGAGTCCGATTCAGACGCTAGCAGTAATGAACTGGCTAGCTTAAGCTGTAATGAACTGGCTAGCTTAAGAGTACTCAACGCTGGTAAGGGTGCAGACCTCCAGACAATTTGGGTCACTCTTCAGATAGAAGGAGTCCAAGTAAAACTGGAATTGGACACTGGATCGGCATTGACGGTCATAAATAAGAAAGATTACGGAAAGTTATTCCAACATATTCCCCTACAGGATACGGGGATTATATTGAAAACATACACGGGGCAAAGAGTGTACCCCATCGGGAAAATAGAGGTTGCAGTGGTCCACAAGGGCGAAGACAGTCAAATAATGGACTTATATGTGATATCTGAAGGAGGTTCTCCACTACTAGGACGGGAGTGGATTAGGAAAATGAATATGGACTGGCATTTCCTACAAACAATAACGAGTGAGAACTCGGTGAAGATAGTCGGCCCAGACTCTGGAACGGATGATGGTAAGCCCAACTCAGGTGCAAAAGACAAAGTTTCAGCACAGAATTCCACTGAGCAACAACAACATAGTTTAACTGTGGATTCTGAGTCTGGCAAGTCTACTGATGTGCCCATTTCTGAGGGACACCGGGCTCGAACTCAACTCCATTTCAAACTACAACAGCAATTAGAACAAATGCTTCGCCGTTTTGAGCAAGAGTTGAATGCAACGAAAGAGTTCTTTGATATAGAGTTGGAGAATCTGGAAAGACAACAGAAGCAGCTGATGGAGAAAATGGAGCAGGAGCACACAAAACGTCTGATGTCAGAGGAGTTAACGGTCAGCCAACTCCTGCATATGCTGAAGGACAGGACTCTGAAATGGGAAAAACTTGAACATGAACTTCAATATTCAAACGAAAGGGGTTCGGAGCTCTCAAAGGTTATTGGAAGAGCTGAGGTGGCAACACAGACTGAGATGACTGCAACAGAGCAGCCCTTGGATGCCAAAAGTACGCTGACTCACGTCAACGTAGAACAACAGACCGCTGAAACAGCTGCTCCGGTAGAGGGATTGAATAGTCCGATCAATCAATCTCCAAAAGAAGTTGAAGTAGTAAAATCTCAAATGAGGTCATTAGTAAACGACTTGCTGAAAGCCCAGAAAAAGCTGGATGAAGAGGTACGCATGAAGAAGTCTCTTCAGGAAAGATGTCTGGACTTGGAACAAAAGCTGGCTAACGCCCAGCTGGGTATGGAGGAAATAGAAGACCCTCTCGCTGGCCTAGATCAGGACGACACCGAATATTACTATGTCCTGTCCTGCCCAACTTGTAACTTCGACTCCCACCATACAGAAATCATGGAGGAGCACCGAAAGTCTACGGAACATCGGGAGAAGGTGGCTCTACTACGGAAAAAGGAGGGAGAGAAGGAGGAACTGCGCATGCAGCTGGCAGCTGACAGTGGAGCCCAGAGAGTCTCCAAGAAGCAGAAAAGGAAAAGTCGAAACAGAAGATGACCCATCTGAACCATTATTACCTCTACCAGATCACACACGTGGTCCCTCCGAACGGAGCCAATTCAGTTCGGAAGTTCAAACTGTTAAATCCATGGAAGGACTATTGAATGAGTCACTCCAGCAACGTGAACCGACTCCACCACAGAGATTGAATCTGTGAACTGTTTTCCGCAGAGACTGAATCTGTGATCTGTTTTGACATGAAGTTATCTATGTATCTATGTTATTCTGTTATGTAAACCTGAAGTTATATATGTATATATGTTATTACGTTATGTTAAATGGGGAGATGACTGTAAAGCTAGGAAGGGAGGAATGTTGTGTATGTAATATGTGTGCTACTTTGAACCTATGGACAGGACTGCACTACTTGTTGGGCGTAGTGATACGCAGTACCACTCCTGGCCATAGGGGTATAAATAGTACTGTGGGTACTGATCTCCCCTCAGTTCCCGCCTGTGGGCATGAAGTAAAGACCTATGTATAGTCCCTACCTCCAACCAGTAAAGACCTGTTTGAGTTATACGTTTAAGTCTTTGTGTTAATTGTTCAATACAATACACATACTTAACAATTTGCATATCATCAAACACAATGGGCCAGATTTTCTGACCCCCACGGGTGCGTACGAGCTGTGTACACACCCGCTGGAGCCTTGCAAGTGCCGAGCTTAGGTATGCAAAGCGCATGCGCTGAAAACCGGCACTTGCGATCTGTCAAGAACCCTCTTGACAGATCATCCGCCTGCCCGTGAGAAGGGCCTCCGCGGGCAGGGAGTTCTGCTTTCGGCACAACTTCCGCCCGCTGAAAACCTTTAAAAATCTTACACCTGGTAAAGCCTGCTTTTACCAGCATAAGAGTTTTAAAAAAAATTCTCACTCATTTATAATTTAAAAATATTTTATTTTTAGCCCCATAAAAAACTTTAATTATTTTTTTCCAAAAATTAAATTTTTGTTTAAAATATTTAATTTAATGTAATTTTAATTAATTTTAAATACGTGGTTTAAAAAAATTTATTTCATTTTTTACTGTGTTTTTTAAGTGATCCCCATTCATACTTTTGACAGATCCGTGCGTAGAGACCTGTCAAAAGTGTGAAGGGGGATTCCCTTCTTTGATCGGGTCCCCATGGCCCATGTGATCCCAGGGGAGATTGCGAACCACATGCACCCCTGAGATACCTGGGCCTTTGCATTTTCAGAGAGCAGAGGCTCAGGATTGGAAGTCTCGGGACCTATGGAGCCAATAGGTAAGTGCGTAGATTTTTTCCAATCGGAGGCCTCCGATCGGAAAATCGAACCCAATATCTGCCATGAACTAGCGTAATCAGGTGGCATTTTAAAACACAATTTAAAAAAAAAATTGCTTTAAAAAAGAATCCGTGATATATTTAGTGTGGTAACTTGGTGAAGTTTGATTAATACAGCTGGAAATGGGTTTATCACAAAAAATAAGCATTTAACATCACAGTGTCAATCCAGTGAGTAACCCCATTTTAAATCACTGAAAATTACTTTAAAAAAATATACAAAATTATTTTCTAGTTAGACTGGGGTGCCTTAGTACCTTAGATTAATCAGTTCATTAGTAAATTTTAAAAAATCATTAAAAACCTTTCAAAATGTACCTATTAGTGTCCTTGCTCCCCCAAAAAATCCAGCTTAATTTTGGAGCCTCCGTGAAGGCCTGCAAACGAGCACAATTAGCGGAAACTCCCAATGGTGATTATTTCACCCTGGGGCCATGGCCAGTTTTGTGGGCGGGGCTGGTTTCTAGCGCAAAGTTTGTAAAACTAGCGCATAAGACCGCGGAAACTCCATTTGTGCTGAACGCAATTTGCCCTTGGCATTCCCTGATCTTTAGCGCAGATATCGGATGAATTGCGACGAAAAAACCAGCGCAATCAAGCAGAAACTCCAGGTTTGTGAAATTGTGATTCAGGATGAGGGTGAGGAGGCCCCGGGGGTGAAGTTCGGTATCGCCCCATTTGGGGCGCAATTATTGGCCAGGCGCAAAGTTTAGCACCTGGCGCTACTTATTGCCTCCGAATGTAAGCTTGGCTTCTATTGTCCCTGGAGGTGATTGGAGCGCTAAATCAGGTGCTACTCACCTCTCTTAAGGCACTAATGCCGAGGAGCGAGGCATTACCTCAGAACGCTGGTGAAGCTCATGTGATGTCAGTCAGCAATGGAACACAGACACACTGGTGCCAGCCAGTTCTTAAAGGGGGGGGTCGCTCTTGCTCTCCATCCACACCCTGCTCATTGCAGTCTTGAACCTCGGCCTGGAGAGACCTGTACATCAATTCTGCTGGAAAGAACAATGGAGAGGCCCAGGGAAAGAGCTCAGAGTGCAGCCCCCGTAGTCTCTTCTAAATCGATACAAGGAAGGTCAAATCAAAATGAACCTGCAAAGTGCTGCTCAGTACCCAAAACTCCTTCACACAGCATTGAATCGCTCCAGAAGTCTGTCTCTCTCTCTCAGAATGCGTGGTGCAAAAATGTCGCCGACAAAAAAAGGCAGGAAGCGGTCGCCTTTAGATAGTGCTCCCCCAGCACCTTCCCGACTGCAAAACGCTCCCCTCAACCTGTCGTTGCTAGCGGTAGGCGGTAAGGCAGGGGGTGCCACTCAATATCCGGTCCAGGGAGCTACCGGGGCATTGCACGCTCGACTGACGTCACGGTCTGCGGGCGCAGGAGATCGTGGCGGTAGTGTTTAGCGGCACCGCAAAATGTCGTCAATTTCGCGAGCGGCGCAAACATCGGGAGGCGCAAAGCAACCGAATTTCCCCCTTCCCCCCCCGTCTCAATCCAGGCATCAGAACTGAGGGTTACATCCTAATGTGATTCTCATGCAAGAGGTTAATCTTAATAATTGCAACTGCAGCTAAATTATTCACAGAAATAATTGAAATATTTATACTCCCTCATTAATTGAAATATTTATACTCCCTCATTAATTGAAATATTTATACTCCCTCATTAATTGAAATATTTAAACTCCCTACACAAGGCAAAAATGGAATGCCCAATTCTTCCCTGAGCAGCACCTGTATGCTGCATGTTCCTATCTTTGCATCCTGACACAAGGTGGGGGGGGAATTTTAACATAAAAAACGGGTGGGTTGGGAGCGTTAGTTAAATTGTTAAAAATCGGAATCCCAACCTGAATTCGCCTCCAACCCGCCCACTTCCGGTTTTATCAGAGGCGGGACAGGGCGGGCAGCCAACATGTTGTCAGGAGGCAGGACGTCAATTTAAATATCACAATGAGGCTGGAAGCCTCTCCTTTAAACTACATTTTGGCCGCGGTTTTCTGATTGGAGGCGGGTTGGCGTCGGGACTGGTAGTCGGTGGGTTCCGGTCCCACTGCCAGCTGACACAATTTTTGGTTAATTCTAGTTAAGCCCGCCGTGTTAGTTACCTGCCCTGATCACAAGGTGCGGGTCTGTTCAGCTGATATGCTGATGCGTGTGCATTTAAGGGGGCCATTTCACAATTCGATCTCAGGTCGTTTCTGGTGCTTTAGACTGCTGCTTCTCACCACGATGTCTGCAGAGAAACAAAAGGCAGCTCCCCGCTTCAATGAAGACTCCCTCCATGTTCTTGTGGAGGGAGTCAGAGGACGTCGGGAGGTCCCATACCCAGCTGATGGAAGAAGGAAACCTCCTCAGCAGACAAAGGCAGCCTGGCTGTGAATAGCTGAGGAGATCAATGCCAGATCTATGTACAGACGCACCTGGGTCTAATGCAAGAAAAGGTTCAATGATCTCCTGCACTCTGGAAAAGTGAGTATAAAAGCACACTTACCTTAATTCTGCTGTGCCTGTCATCACATCCCCATCACTCTGCATTGGTAACACTACTCCTGCACATCCTGACTCAACCCAACACCCCTTGCACCAATCCCCATCCCTCTCTCCCTATGCACAGAATCACTTCCCCATCTTACTATGCACCCCTCACTCACCCTCAACATTATGCAATGACAACAACATACACCTCAAAACAAGGGAACTTCATAATGGGAACCCACTCCATCACAGTCTCCCTCTAAACATCTATCCTATCCATCCTTTACACACATTCTATCATTCTCACTGAAACCCCACTTCTTTCCCTCATTGCAGGAAAAGAGAGGCCACAATAAAAGGGAGAGGGAAAAAACAGGAGGAGGACGTGAAGGCCCTTGAGAGGGTGCAGAGGAGATTTACCAGAATGGTTCCAGGGATACGGGGATAGAGCGGGGGAATAGGACTGACTGGATTGCTCTATGGAGAGCCGGCATGGACTCGATGAGCCGAATGGCCTCCTACTGTGCCGATATGACTCTATGGGGGAAAAGTTCGGTTTGTGCCTCCCATTAGCATCTTAAGAGGGCGCTAATGGGGCACAAAGCAACTAGCGCCCATGCGCGTCGATGTTTGTGCCACTCATGAAATTGACTAGACATTTTGCAGCGGCGCTAAACACTACCGGCACGATCTCCTGCGCCCGCAGATCATGACGTCAGTCGAGCGTGCAATGCACCGGTAGCACCCCGGACTGGATATTGAGTGGAGCCCCTTGTCTTACCGCCTGCCGCTAGCAATGACAGGTTGAGGGGAGCGTTTTGCAGTCGGGAAGGGACTGGGGGAGCGCTATTTAAAGGCGAACGCTTCCTGCCTTTTTTTGTCTGCGAAATTTTTTCACCACACATTCTGAGTGAGCGAGAGAGAGACTGCCAGAGATATTCAAAGCTGTGTTGAGGAGTTTTGAGTACTGAGCAGCACTTTGCAGGTTCTTTTTTATATGATCTTCCTTGTATCTATTTAGAAGAGACTGTGGGGGCTGCACTCTGAGCTCTTTCCTGGGCCTCTCCATTGTTCTTTCCAACAGATTTGATGTACAGGTCTCTCCAGGCCTAGATTCAAGGCTGCAATGAGCAGGGTGTGGATGGAGAGCAAGATTGACCCTCCCCTTTAAGAACTGGCCGGCACCAGGGTGTCTGTGTTCCATTGTTGACTGTCATCACATGAGCTTCGCCTGCGCTCTGAGGTTGTGCCTCGCTCTTCGGCCTTTGCGCATTAAGACTGGTGTGCAGCGCCTGATTTGGCACTCCAATCACCTCCAGGGGCGATAAAAGCCAAGTTTGCAGTCGGAGGCGATAATTAGCACCAGGCGCTAAACTTTGCGCCCAGCTGATAATGGCGCCCCAAATGGGGCGATACTGAATTTCTCCCCCTATGACTCTATGACCACCATCCTTCTCATAGATGACCACCATCCTTCTCATAGCTGACCAACATTGAGGAGGCCACACTGGACATTGTGGGATCAGTGGAACAGCTCGAAGTGAGGGATAGATTGACGGGTTCAGTTGAACAACCAGGTGACGGAATGCTTCTCCATCCACCTTATTTGGCTTTCATGAGTGACACATATGACATCTGATGTCAATAGAAATTGAATGCTCATCATGTGCACAATGGGATGTGTCGGCAATCTACATATCACATGTCAAACTCATGTCTTTACTCTAGCACAGGACCATCAAGAGCCCCCCTCCCTACTGTCCAGGAGGAAATGCCGGAGGACTCCTCAGAGGATGCTGCATCCTCTGAGGGAGCAGTGTCAGCACACATGATTGCACCCAGCACCAGTGCAGAGACGCACACCTCGGTGGGTCGTTTGCGAGATAGAGTAGTGTTGTCACCTGGTGTATCACAATGCATGAGTGAGCAAAAGCAGATGGTAGAGACAGGGACAGCAGTGGAGAGTCCTCGTCGGAGGCTGCAGGGCGCTCCCAGCTCTGCTCAGCTGCATGTAGACGTTGAGCCTTGGCGGCCATCCAGAAAGAGAGCAGCGCTGGAGTTTCAGGAACAAATGCAGGAGGCTCTGACTGGGTTTGCAACCACGGTGACGGTGAGTGTGCAGAGGAGTGAGGAGTTCATCTCAAATATGAGCAATGCCGTGGTGCACTCAATGGCAAATGAAGGTCTCACCATGGAAAGGATGGCAACCTCCATGGAGGACATAATTCGCCAGATGCAAATGAACATGGTGACTCTTCTAAATAGATGGTCTGCTATGGAGGATAGATGATCATCTATTGAGGAGAGGAAGCAGAGGTACATGGACGTCCCTGTTATGAGGACTGTCAGTGCAGAGTCGGGTCCTCATGGCCCCACTGATGTGCAGCAAGGTGCTCTCCAGCTACTTGCTAACAGAGAGGTGTGGGTGGCCCATGAGAGGTATGATGGTGGGAGGCGACATGCAAGTGGGGGCTCCAACTTCCATCTGCTTGCCAACCCCTCGGTCAGAGCCCCAGATGACTGCCGGAGCAGTGATGGCCAAGTCTGCCCCTATGCAACCGCAGGAGGGGCAGACTTTGGCGAGGTCTTCAAAGGCTCCAAAACCCAGAGGATGACGCCAAAGTCATTTACGCAGGTGCAGCAGGGAAGTTAGCAGGTTGTCTCTACATCTGCTGAAGCCACAGGGGTAGCACAAAGTAGAAGCACGTGTAAGAGAAAGCTGACACATAAATGATCACAAGGGTGCTCACTTGGGTGTTCTGATAGAATTCAATGTTAAGTTTCTGTTCTTTTATTATGTTGGAATAAATTAATGTTGTATGAACGTTTGACATCATTGCCATTTGTGTGCTAACAATTTGAGATGGCACAGTGAAGGGTGAGGACGCCTTTTATGTCCAGCAATGCAGGTGACAGTAGATATAGAGTTAACACCAGACACGTACAGCCTCAAGACAGAATGTGTCTCCCAAATTGTTAAATCAGCAACATCTGACTTTTGAAATTGAGCAGATGCGATTGTGCAGTTTTTAAACTACAGTTGCAGCTGTGAAGTTTCCAGCTCGTTGGTCGTCCCAACACAATTACCTGGTGTGATTTGCCGGCCTCTGTTTTTAACTGTAGCTGTTCGGGCTTTACACACCTAGCAAGGCGAGGACTGCTGCAACCAGGAGTTAAGTTCCTTTCACTTACCACCTGGATCCAGGGTCCCTGCCTAACCTATGCCCCGTGATCGTAGACTCCACAAAGAGGCCTCTGATTACGCCACCTCCCCCCCCCGCCCCCCAGGCCTCCGATCCCGCCACAAGGCCAACCCCCCAGGCCTCTGATCGTTCCTCTCTCCTCTGGCCCCTGATCCACTGTGGACCCCCCTGAGCCACCCCCGTGATCTACTCCTGGGCCGACCTTTGATCTACTCCTGGGCCGACCTCCCCCGATCTACTCCTGGGCCGACCTCCCCCCCGATCTACTCCTGGGCTGACCTTTGATCTATTCCTGGACCGACCTCCCCCCCCCCCCCCGACCTACTCCTGGGCCGACCTCCCCCCCGACCTACTCCTGGGCCGACCTCCCCACCCGATCTACTCCTGGGCCGACCTCCCCCCGCAATCTACTCCTGGGCCGACCTCCCCCCCGATCTACTCCTGGGCTGACCTTTGATCTATTCCTGGACCGACCTCCCCCCGATCTACTCCTGGGCCGACCTCCCCTCCGATCTACTCCTGGGCCGACCTCCCCCCCCCGATCTACTCCTGGGCTGACCTTTGATCTATTCCTGGACCGACCTCCCCCCCCGACCTACTCCTGGGCCGACCTCCCCCCCGATCTACCCCTGGGCCGACCTCCCCCCCCCGATCTACTCCTGGGCTGACCTTTGATCTATTCCTGGACCGACCTCCCCACCAATCTACTCCTGGGCTGACCTTTGATCTATTCCTGGACCGACCTCCCCTCCAATCTACTCCTGGGCCGACCTCCCCCCCCCGATCTACTCCTGGGCTGACCTTTGATCTATTCCTGGACCGACCTCCCCCACGATCTACCCCTGGGCCGACCTCCCCCCCCGATCTACTCCTGGGCTGACCTTTGATCTATTCCTGGACCGACCTCCCCTCCAATCTACTCCTGGGCCGACCTCCCCCCCCCGATCTACTCCTGGGCTGACCTTTGATCTATTCCTGGACCGACCTCCCCTCCAATCTACTCCTGGGCCGACCTCACCCCCCGATCTACTCCTGGGCTGACCTTTGATCTATTCCTGGACCGACCTCCCCACCCAATCTACTCCTGGGCCGAACTCCCCCCGCAATCTACTCCTGGGCCGACCTCCCCCCCAATCTACTCCTGGGCCGACCTCCCCTTCGATATACTCCTGGGCCGACCTCCCCCGCCGATCTACTCCTGGGCTGACCTTTGATCTACTCCTGGGCTGACCTCCCCCCCGATCTACTCCTGGGCCGACCTCCCCTCCGATATACTCCTGGGCCGACCTCCCCCGCCGATCTACTCCTGGGCTGACCTTTGATCTACTCCTGGGCTGACCTCCCCCCCGATCTACTCCTGGGCCGACCTCCCCTCCGATATACTCCTGGGCCGACCTCCCCTCTGATCTACTCCTGGGCCGACCTCCCCCCACCGATCTACTCCTGGGCTGACCTTTGATCTACTCCTGGGCCGACCTCCCCTCTGATCTACTCCTGGGCCGACCTCCCCTCTGATCTACTCCTGGGCCGACCTCCCCCCACCGATCTACTCCTGGGCTGACCTTTGATCTATTCCTGGACCGACCTCCCCCACGATCTACCCCTGGGCCGACCTCCCCCCCGACCTACCCCTGGGCCGACCTCCCCCCCGATCTACTCCTGGACTGACCTTTGATCTACTCCTGGGCCGACCTCCCCTCTGATCTACTCCTGGGCCGACCTCCCCCGCCCGATCTACTCCTGGGCTGACCTTTGATCTATTCCTGGACCGACCTCCCCCCCCCCCGACCTACTCCTGGGCCGACCTCCCCCCCCGATCTACTCCTGGGCTGACCTTTGATCTATTCCTGGACCGACCTCCCCCCCGATCTACTCCTGGACCGACCTCCCCCTTGATCTACTCCTGGGCCGACCTCCCCCCCTGATCTACTCCTGGGCCGACCTCCCCCCCGATCTACTCCTGGGCCGACCTCCCCCCCCGATCTACTCCTGGGCCGACCTCCCCGCCAATCTACTCATGGGCCGACCTCCCCCCCGATCTACTCCTGGGCCGAGCTCCCTTCCGAGCTACTCCTGGGCTGACCTTTGATTGACCTTTGATCTACTCCTGGGCCGACCTCCCTTCCGAGCTACTCCTGGGCCGACCTCCCCCCCAATCTACTCATGGGCCGACCTCCCCCCCCGATCTACTCCTGGGCCGAGCTCCCTTCCGAGCTACTCCTGGGCCGACCTTTGATCTACTCCTGGGCCGACCTCCCTTCCGAGCTACTCCTGGGCCGACCTTTGATCTTGTAGGGGGTTTGCACAGGCATGTTTGGTCAGTCAGCTTTGCCTCTGACTACCTTCTTTGAGCGGTTCAAATTGCTCGCCCCCTGGGTTTTGGACACTGGACTTAGATACAGGCAGCGATACAGAAAATCGAGTAGACAAGTGGTTTGGTGTAAAAGAACCAAGATTTTATTGAACTGAAAAATTATAACGATCTTACACGAGAAAATTACTGGTACAGCACACTATTGACATAAAATGCTTATACTTAAAGGGAATGGGGAACACACGGCACAATCAAGGGAAACAACTATATTAGCAATCCCCTTAATTCCCACCCCCTATACCTAACTAGATTAGACTATGAGGGGCCAGAACTTCATGCTCACCAATCCAAAGAACTTGTTACGTTGAAAAAAAAACAGTTGAAGGTTTTGGGTTCACTCCTTGTGCACTCTGTGGCCTGCCGACATCACGTGGTTCCAGCGCGCTGCAAGGGTGCCGTCCAGTTAAATTACCCCAATATTAAAGTCTCTGCCTGGGAATTTTACCTCGCAGGACGGGCTCTTCTTCAGTTGATGTTCTTCCTTGGTTGATCCTGTTGGGTTGAATGAGCTGGACTGAGGGCCTGTTTATTCGAAGCCCCGCGCAGTCTTCGTCATACAACCCATCCTGGTTGTAATCTGGCAGCGAGTTGAGAGGCAGGAGGGAAGAGGCAAGAGCGCGAGTGGCTTCCTGATGGGCCCATAGTTATACCCCCATCGGGAGCCCTTATCTGCGCAGCAAATCAGTTCAGTCCTTTGTCTGATTTTGGTGAGCTTGTTTAAATGTTTAAAAACGTTTATAAAAATGACCTGTAGAGTGATAGTCGTTATGTCTAAAGTAGCCTCGAAACCCTGGCCGTTGTTAAAGACAAGTTGTGAATTGCTCCCATTCAGGCTTAATGTCTCTGGTGAGCGGTTCGCGATTTAAAATGCAGAAAGCCTAATGGCTTGACAGAGCCCATTCCAAAATAATGACTAGAATGTACAGTCTTTTGTTCATTTTATCAGTCCTTACAAAGCCTTTGATTAGTTTAAAACTTGAACTCCTTGACCTGCTTGTTTTGCAGAACCTTTGTTTTAAAATCCCATTTGGCCTGGTCACGAGGTTTACCGCAGCCATTTTGGGTACCCTGGTTTTAAAATCAAGTCCATCCAGGGTCCCTTTTGATTAATAACTTTGGGGAATGTTGGAATTTTGAGAACCTTACAGTCCACCCTGTGATACTAAAACTTGCTTGAAGTATCATACTTACTAGGTGAGCAAAATTTCTGACCCTCCATAATTAACCTTCCCCTGTATTTACCTATCTACGATCCCACGACACATGCATTTCCCATTCTAGAAAAAAACGTAGTGTACATTAAGCATCCATGGATAGAATACAGTCAGTTACACACATCCAAGTGTGGAGGGGGTCCAACACCCCTGCACCACTTGGTACACACATATCTTTATTTAAAACACCATACTTCAAACATCTTTATTAAAATTAAGAAAAGGAATATGCAAAAACAACCTTTAAGCATTACAACACGGCAAAACAACAATGATGCTTTAATGATACAAAACAGAACTTAAACGGGTGTATCTCCTTCCACCCGAACGTAATGTTCCTTCCAAATCTTTTGGCTTCTAAACTCCCGTATGTGACGCTTTCTCTTACACTGGAAACATACTAGGTACAGCACTATCCCTAACTGACAAACCACAAGAATGTGAGAGGCCAGTCTGATCCACAACGGAACCTCTACATTATTGAAAATGTCCCACCAAGGTGGGATCACAATCTCGTATATGTTAGCCCCTATTTCTAGTGTTTTCTGCTCTACAGTGTAAAAATGCTTTTGAGAAACGATAACGGCTTTTAGTATTTTGGTGAGGTGTTCTGGGAGAGGGGGAATTTCATAACTGAAATGTGCAACGTACTTTTGTAAATTGGTCAAATTCTCCTTCACGGTGAAGTGAACAGTGGAGGGTTCAGGAATGGGGACAATTCGTACTTGGGCCACTTGAACTTCTGCCTCAGGTTTGAAACAGAAACTGCTGTCACTCACTGGACACCAACTATGCTGTCCATGCTGGTAGTGGGGCGCTCCCGTGGTGACACAATATGTCCCACCTCCTATATAGGCTACCTGCGGGGGAACATGGCCTTGTGCCATTGCTTCCATGGTACAATTTATAGGTTTCACGCCAGCAGCTCTGAACCCGCACTGTGGTTTCGAATAGGCTTTCAAGTGCTGGGGACACAGGATTATGTGTGCTCCCTGGCTATGGCACCCCGAGAGGTCAGTACCAGTCATAACATGCTCCCATTTTATGACATATGGTGGGACCGCTGTATAACGAATGTGTGCACCCCCTTGAATGACTCCAATGTTCTCCACCCTGTATACCGGGGCAGGTCGGGCTGTCCTACCCATAACCGGCATTCTGACTACTATTCCCATAATGGTGTGGTTGGACCACCTACAATCCACTGGGACTGGGTAGGCCTCAGAAGCTAGCCGGAGTTGGCATGGGCTTAATGCATTCTCAAAAGGGTGGAGGGCTGCGAGGTGTTTGTTACTGATCCAGGAGGGGACTAAACCCTGTTTTAAATCCTCCAGATTACTGCGGCCCTCGCCCAGCAACCATGCCCCATACAGCACGCACACCTCATTTTGTGCAGCCTGGTCTGAAGCATTTCTGTCCGCCCTTATGAGAGCATTAACCGTCTTTGCGTGCTTCTCCAGCTCTGCTATAATTTCTTTTAAGTGGAGTGTCATGGCCTGGTCCTCATGTAACTCAGAGCCCACTACCTTGTTTTCATCGGTTAATATTTTCTTTAACTGTGTTTCTAAACCGTTTATCTGGGTCTGCAACTCCATGTCATCTAAACTGTTGATGACAGAGGACCCAGTATCAAATGCAGTAAAAACATCATTGAATGCACCCCTTCTTTTTCTTCCTATACTATCCAAAAACTTGTGGGGTGTGGTGTACAGCCCGGCCTTGGTGACATCGACAAAGTCGAACTCGTAAAACTTTCGGAACATGTCTTTTAATAGGGCCTGATATAACTGCTCCGTTTCCTTGGGGCACCACTCCGGCAAATGTACCTCGGTGAGATTTAAAATCACGGAGGCTACCGCGTAGTGCACCCCTTGTTACAGTACCTGATCTGTAGGCACTAGCACCAGCCCATTCCCTGGTCCCTTGGTGGTGGCGGGGCACCCCTCTGTGTGTCCTTGCTGCCTGAGTCTTGGGCAGGGGCTCTCGGGGGCGGGTGACAAGTTCAGTGGCATTCACGGGGACTGGGGAAAATGGGACCACGCACACCCACGTGCTGGTTCCCACCTCGCCCCTTTCCCGGCATTCTGCCACTGCCGGTGGAAAAAGATGGAAATGCCTGCGGGGCAGACCCTTTCTGACCCCCACATGCAGACATAGATCCCCATATCCAGTTCCCACCACTTGTCACAGCACACACTTAATCCCCCGTGGGTCCCTGTAATAGTCCGGTGGGTATTGTTCCCCAACCGTTCCCACTCAACCGCGGTGTTTCTCATATCTTTACTTAGCTTCCTGAGCCACCACCATCTATCCGGAGGAATGTGTCCCTTACATGACAAACATATGCGTTTACCGACGGTGACGCTAACCCTTGTGGTAACGACCTGTACCCTGGGGCACAGGAGGGAGGCCTCCCCGTACGTGAACCCGGTCTGGCTGGAGTACTGAGATGAATTGGACCCCAGCCACCCTCCCTCGTGGAAGTAAGCGGTGGTCTCCTCTGCATCCCCTTCGCCGCTCCCATCGATCGCTATCGGTGCTGTGTCTCCGGAGCACCCATAGATGTGGGAATCCTCCACGTCACCTCTCCTTCTGAAGCTCAGCCCTATCAGGGCGAGTAGGATTACACCCCCCTTCATTCCGTAAATTTTCCTGTAACAGATATAGAAGCATACAGCCAGGTTCCCTAGAGATTCGCTGGCTTGGGTGAAGCATGGTCGGGTCTTGCGACTTCGACTCAAATGTACACACTCTGAGCAGATTACTTAAAACTAACCATCACCTTAATTAGAATTAAATTAAACACCCTAAACTTAACACTATATAAACTTAAAACTTAAACTACCTAAACTATATACATCCGTCGCCCGTCTCCGGGCGGCCAGCCTAATCCCTGTTTGGGCTGCGGCACACCGCTTCCTGCGGCGTGGTTGCACTGACCTGCGCTTCCGGTCCCTTGCAGCCTGTGGCTGCTGGCTGGGGACCTCTATCCTTTGACCTATCCCTAACTCGGGAGGCTGCCCTTTTAAACTGGGGAGCCGGTGACCATGGTTTCCTAGGCTGGGGTGTCCGAGGGGACCTTCTAGGAGGTGCTACAGGTGGGGTTTTCTTGGCGGGTGGACCTTTGGCTCGGACCGCAGCCTTTGCTAGCGCAGTCCGTGGGTTTTCCACGGCCGCTGGCTGGGGGTCCTCTCCCTCAGATTTCACCTCTCCCAAACTTGGGTCGATGGCAGGTAACCTTTCACCGCCTGCCGCTGCAGGCTGAGAGTCTCCGACCTCAGGTTCCAAACCTGGGTCGGGGGCGAGATTCTCGTGCTCTGGCTCCTCCCCATCTGAATCCCAAAAAATTGGGGGAGAATCCTGAACGGTGGGCGGAATGGCTCCTCCCCAAACACAAGCCACAGCGCCTGCCTGTGCAGCCTGTGAGCTTGTTCCTGCTGTGGGCTGAGGATCTCTATCCTCAGACCTTGTCCCAACTGGCTGCTCTTTCTTTTCAGATTTAAACAACTTACATTGTTTAATATAACTAGCAGCCTGCCAGTAACCCTGTTCTAAATTCTTTCTCCTTACCGGGGCAGCCTTAAAGGCGGGATCTTGGGCTTGGACCTGCTTTTGGTCCAGGGCCAAAGCTACCCCCTGTGTGCCTCCCTTGTCCCGGATTGCGGCTACCGGGCCTGCTCTACAGGGATCCCAGAACTCTCTTTCCCTGCCCCCCTGCTTGGCCACCTCGTCGGTCATTTGGTTACCCTCCCACGTGGTATGGAGGGATCCTAAACCTATGGCCAAAGGTTTTGACCTTTCCCCAGCCTGCTCGTTCCCTGTGGGTCCCATTAAGCTAAATGGGACCTTGTTAGACCGGGGTGAATTGGTCGGGTCTTCCGAATGGACCACCGTGCTGGAAGCTCCAGTGTCCACCAAATATCTCCCCTGCACCGTCTTCACCCCCATCCTAACATAGGGCCTGCTCCCCTCAGCGTTTTCGCGGGGACACAGGTTGACAGGCTGCGCTGGCTCTAGTCATTGCTGGGAGTGGGATGGGGCAGACGGGGTCAAAGCACTGGTGGTGGCTGCTACTCTCCTCTGGCCAGACAGAAGAGACCGCATTGCATCCAATAGTGACCCGACCGAGGCGGGAGGAATTCCTGTCTCCACCTTTTGGACTGGGGCTGTGGGATTCTTTCCCTTGTTGTCTTTCCAGGATTCTTACAGTCTTTTCTCCAGTGACCGTCTTTCCCGCACCCATAGCAATTGAGCTTGGCATTGGAAGGGTGATTCCCTTCCTGATGCCATTCCTTTCTACTCTGCACTCCGGGTTTTACCTCATGCACCTTCCCTTTAAGTGGGTGTGCATCGGTTCCCCTGCTGTTTTTGTAAGCTAGGGTTAGCTGCCTGATCACCGTAAGTTCGGTGGTCTGGGGATTTCTGGGGTCGAACCAGACCTCTGCCTTGGCCCGGACCTGTGGCAAGCTGTTCGCCACCAGGCAACGGAGCTAGTGGGTCAGCTGATCCTGGTTCAGGAATGCCCGGTCAGGCATTCCAGGACAGGCGCTCCTATAAACTGGCCACAGCACTGTCCGCAAAAGCCTACGGGGCTTCCCCTGCGAGCTGCACAGTCCTCTCCACATGGGAGAAAAGACTGCCCTCATTCATCCCCATGGCCTCCAGAACTTCGTCTCTGAGCCCCTCATACCCGCTCTGCCCCCTCTTACACTCGTCAGAGAGGAATTGGAGGAGCCTACTGCCCAGGGAAAATAGCAACATTTTGGCCTGCTCGGCATCATCGCACTTGTTGATGCCGGCCGCCTGTTCTATTTCCCTGAAGTGGACCGAGGGGTCCCCTGTCTCGGTGAGCTTTGGAATATGGCTCACCATGGCCCTAAGCTGTTGGGTGCTATGTGGTAACACGAACTGGTTTTGAAGGGGTCCGTCACCATCGCCATCAACGGGCGGGCCGAACCTCCGATGCCGGGCGGGGCACATTGGTCCCGGCTCTGACCTTTCTAACGGGGGTTGCTCTACCTCCGCTTCTACTTCTGTTTCCACCCCCCCCTTTGCTGCCAGGCCTCACTAAAGCTTGGCACTATGGGTGGTGGCCATGAAACCTTCGTTTCCCCAACTGGTTCTGGTGGAACCGTTCTCCCCTGGTTCCCTATGAAATCTGCCTGACCTGCCTTTGGGCTTATGAGGCACCCCATGCCTTTCGCCTTTACTAGGGCCAGACTTAGACTTTCAATTTCCTCTCTGCAGGGGCCATGATCCGCTTCCTCAAAACCCTGATCACATGCTAACTTGTAAGCTGCTTTAACTTCCGTAACTTTCTCCTCCTGCTCTCTCACTTGCTGTGCGAGGCGGGCATTTTTCTCCCGCAACCTCACTTCGTTACTCTTGGCCTCGGTGACCTGGCACTCCAGGTACTCTAACTTGGCCTGGTGCTTCCCCATTAATTGCACCCTTTCCTGATTTAGAGCCTGGAGCGCTACCAATAATTTCTCCCCTGCTAGGGCCTTATCCTGAATCTCCAGGGCTGACTCTTTGATCTTGGCTGCCTGTGCTGCAACAACTCCGTCCAAAAGCTGGACCTGCTTTTTGTAGCACATCAGCCAGACTGCCTTTTCTATGGATTTCTTATGCTCGTTCCCTTCTGTCCACTTGGCTGCGGCATCTACCGGATGCCCAGCCCTTAACAGAGTGGTGATCCACCTTTTGGTGATAATCACCTTCTTAAACACATAATCTGAAATCCTTTCCTCCATCACGGTTCGCTCATCCAAACCATTGTCTACTGTATCACAACCCTGTTGCCAGTGTCCTGCCGCGGTTGCCATTTCTGTAGGGGGTTTGCACAGGCGTGTTTGGTCAGTCAGCTTTGCCTCTGACTACCTTCTTTGAGCGGTTGGAATCGCTCGCCCCCTGGGTTCTGGACACCGGACTTAGATACAGGCAGCAATACAGAAAATCGAGTAGACAAGTGGTTTGGTGTAAAAGAACCAAGATTTTATTGAACTGAAAAATTATAACGATCTTACACGAGAAAATTACTGGTACAGCACACTACAGACATAAAATGCTTATACTTAAAGGGAATGGGGAACACACGGCACAATCGATGGAAAACAACAATATTAGCAATCCCCTTAATTCCCACCCCCTATACCTAACTAGATTAGACTGTGAGGGGCCAGAACTTCATGCTCACCAATCCAAGAACTTGTTACGTTTAAAAAAAACAGTTGAAGGTTTTGGGTTCACTCCTTGTGCACTCTGTGGCCTGCCGACGTCACGTGATTCCAGTGTGCTGCAAGGGTGCCGTCCAGGTAAAATACCCCAACATTAAAGTCTCTGCCTGGGAATTTTACCTCGCAGGATGGGCTCTTCTTCAATTGATGTTCTTCCTTGGCTGATCCTGTTGGGTTGAATGAGCTGGACTGAGGGCCCATTTATTTGAAGCCCCACGCAGTCTTCTTCATACAACCTATCCTGGTTGTAATCTGGCAGCGAGTTGAGAGGCAGGAGGCAGGGGAGAAGAGGTAAGAGCGCAAGTGGCTTCCTGATGGGCCCATAGTTATACCCCCATTGGGAGCCCTTATCTGCGTGGCAAACCAGTTCAGTCCTTTGTCTGATTTTGGCGAGCTCGTTTAAATGTTTAAAAATGTTTATTAAAATGACCTGTAGAGTGATAGTCGTAATGTCTAAAGTAGCCTCGAAACCCTGGCCGTTGTTAAAGACAAGTTGTGAATTGCTCCCATTCAGGCTTAATGTCTATGGTGAGCGGTTCACAATTTAAAATGCAGAAAGCCTAATGGCTTGATGGAGCCCATTCCAATTAATGACTGGAATGTACAGTCTTTTGTTCATTTTATCAGTCCTTACCAAGTCTTTGATTAGTTTAAAACTTGAACTCCTTGACCTGCTTGTTTTGCAGAACCTTTGTTTTAAAATCCCATTTGGCCTGGTCACAAGGTTTACCTCAGCCATTCTGGGTACCCTGGTTTTAAAATCAAGTCCATCCAGGGTCCCTTTTGATTAATAACTTCGGAGAATGTTGGAATTTTGAGAACCTTACAATCTATTCCTGGGCTGACCTCCCCCCTGATCTACTCTCGGGCTGACCTCCCCCCTGATCTACTCCTGGGCTGACCTCCCCCCTGATCTACTTCCGGGCTGACCTCCCCCCTGATCTACTCCTGGGCCGACCTCCCCCCTGATCTACTCCTGGGCTGACCTCCCCCCTGATCTACTCCCGGGCTGACCTCCCCCCTGATCTACTCCTGGGCCGACCTCCCCCCTGATCTACTCCCGGGCCGACCTCCCCCCTGATCTACTCCCGGGCCGACCTCCCCCCTGATCTACTCCTGGGCCGACCTCCCCTCCGATCTACTCCTTGGCCGACCTCCCCTCCAATCTACACCTGGGCCGACCGCCCCCCCAATCTAGTTCTGGGCCGACCTCCCCCCTAATCTACCCCCGGGCCGACCTCCCCCCAATCTACTCCTGGGCCGACCTTCCCCCCGATCTACACCTGGGCCGACCTCCCTCTGATCTATTCCTGGGCCGACCAACCCCCAATCTACTCCTGGGCTGACCTCCCCCCTGATCTACTCCTGGGCCAACCTCCCCACTGATCTACCCCCGGGCCGACCTCCCCCCCGATCTACTCCTGGGCCGACCTCTGATCTACTCCTGGGCCCACCTCCACCTGATCTACTCCTGGGCCGACCTCCCCGCAGATCTACTCCTGGGCCGACCTCCGATATACTCCTGGGCCGACCTCCCCCCCCGATCTACTCCTGGGCCGAACTCCCCCCAGATCTACTCCTGGGCCGACCTCCGATATACTCCTGGGCCAACCTCCCCCCCGATCTACTCCTGGGCCGACCTCCGATCTACTCCTGGGCTGACCTCCCCCCAGATCTACTCCTGGACCGACCTCCCCCCCGATCTACTCCTGGGCCGAACTCCCCTCCGATCTACTCCTGGGCCGACCTCCGAACTACTCCTGGGCTGACCTCCCCTCCAATCTACTCCTGGGCCGACCTCCCCCCCGATCTACTCCTGGGCCGACCTCCAATCTACTCCTGGGCCGACCTACCCCCTGATCTACTCCTGGACCGACCTCCCCCCCCGATCTACCACTGGGCCGACCTCCCCCCCGATCTACCACTGGGCCGACCTCCCCCCTGATCTACACCTGGGCCGACCTCCCCCCCCGATCTACTCCTGGGCCGACCTCCCCCCTGATCAACTACTGGGCCGACCTCCCCCCTGATCTACTCCTGGGCTGACCCCCTTCACCCCTGTTCTTCTCCTGTGCTGACCCCTTTCCATCCCCAATCTACTCCTGTGCTGAACCCCACACAATCCTGCCCTCCCTCCCTCCTCTGTGCATCCGAGTGCCACAGGCCTACCCACCCAGAGCTAGCCAGCCTCTCAATCTGGTTGGCTGCGGGAGGGAAACAGAGGCCTCGCATGCAAATCAGGCCCTGCCATTAAAGTTGGCAGGGCCTGCAGGTAACCTGGCCTTCCTGGGTTTCCTGACCGCCTTGGAGTCCCCGTCCCCAACCCTCCTTCCCCATGAAAATCCAGCCCAAGGAGTTCAGGAGATTACATATTGCCAATGTCACCTCATTAATGCTTAGTTCTGCTTCTGTAGAATACAGAACATAACAAGAGGGAGAGGATGATAACAGGGAGGAGATCTGGCCACATTGTATCCTCTGTGTTATGTTCATTAATAACTAGGCATTCTTATTATGAACATCTAGCTTCTAACTAGTCATTTATTCAGTACACGTTCTCTAGGTACAGCATCTGTAGAGATCCAGCATGTGTGCTTCTGTGTGCAGGCAGCCATCTTGACAACAGCCTTGTGGGTAGCCTAGTGCATCATGGGTAGTGTAGTCTTAAACACATACAACTAAATATACAGCTCTATACAGCTCTATGGCTCCATCTAGTGTACCACTCTAGAATGACATGTTATTGATCATTACATCCCCCTTTCTTTTGAGGTTAACAAAATTAATATCAATCAACTTTCAAGAAAACAATAAAGATAATATCAGTAACACTTTTGTTAGGGCTCTATAAACATAAACATTTTCAAAACAGTCAACATATTTTCAAAGCTTTACATTGTACTCAAAGATTAAGTCTATCAGGCTTTTTTACTTCACGTGTGGATCTTCTCAACACGGGTAAGTCTGATGTGTTTTCATGAGATTGTTCTGGTGGTGAATGACAAGATTCAGTTGCGGCATTGTCATCAATCTGCTCTTGGATAGTTTCTTGTGTCTTCAGGAGGGAACGGCGGTTCATCCTGAGAATCTGTCCTTCCTCAGTTCTAACAGTGTATGACCTTGGTCCTACTTCCTCAAGAACTGTAGCTTTCCTGTTCCATGCATCTGGATCCTCAATCCTGACAACATTATCCCTTGTCAATGGTTTTAGAGTTTTGGATGACTTGTCATAGTATGATTTCTGTTTCAGCTTTAACAGTTGAAGTCTCTGTCTCAGTTCCTTACTTTGCTGTTCTTTTGCAGAGCAGGGTAGCGTGGTGCGCAACTTCTGACCCATTAGTAGTTCAGCAGGTGAAGAACCACAGTCTAAAGGTGAGGCTCGGTAGCTCAGCAGGGCGAGATAAGGATCAGACTTGCTTTCTGTCACTTTCTTCAGTAGCTGCTTGAGAACTTGAACACCTTTCTCTGCCTTACCATTTGACTGAGCATATAGAGGACTGGATGTGATGTGCTGAAAGGCATAATGTGCTGCAAACTGTTGCCACTCCTTACAGTTGAAGCACGGACCATTGTCGCTAATGGCAATCCTGGGAATTCCATGTCTGGAGAAGATGGATTTCACATGCATTATGACACTGCTTGCTGTGGGGCTTGAGAGCAGCGCCATCTCAGGATAGTTAGAATAGTAGTCAATCACTATTAGATAGTCTTTACCATTTAAATGAAAATGGTCCATACCAACTTTTTGCCATGGTGCTGTTGGTATGTCAGCTACTATCATTGGTTCCTTTGTTTGTTTGTTTTGGTGTTTCTGACATGTCTCACATTTGCGTATCATGTTCTCAATGTCCTTATTTATGCCAGGCCAATAAACAATGTCTCTTGCTCTCCTTTTGCATTTTTCAATTCCGAGGTGTCCCTCATGAATCCTTTTGAGCATGTCTTGACGTAGAGCCTGTGGAATGACTATTCTGTTCTGTTTTAGTAATAGTCCACTTGCGACACTCAATTCTGACCTTATGTGAAAGTATTTTGGACAGGAACCTTTTGGCCAACCATGATGAATGTTCTCCATTACTGTTTGTAACACTGTGGCCTAGAAATTGAGTTTGCCTCCGCCAGGGCTGTAGCGCCCGAAATTTAGCGCCAGCGTTAATTGCCGCTGCGCCCGCCAAAAATTCAGCTGCGCCGCGCCCAGACGGCTGCGGGCGCTAATGGAGGGTGTCAGCCCCTCGCAATGGGCGCTGAATGCAGGATTGCGGCACTAATCCCCCGCTGTGGCACCCGATGCGGTGCGGCAGGCTGGGGTACTGCAGGCCTCCTCCTTCTGTTAAGGAGGAGCTGCCTGCAGCCGACCGCTGGCATCGCACGAAAAATGAGCCCGGCACCTCAGAGACGTGCCGGGCTCGAGGCCCACACACATCTGTGCCGCGGGGGGGTGGTGGAGGAGTCCGGGGAGGGAGGTGCGGGCAGGCGGCCGCCAGGAAAGCGGCCGGCCGCCGCGCCACCTTAATGCGCTGGCGCTAAGTCCAGCAAGAAACTTTTGAAAAATCGTTGCTTGCGGCTGCCACGGGCGAGGCGGCCGCAACTGAATTTCGGCGTCCGGCCGCGTTACCACGGCAACTGGGACGCTGCGCACACCGATGACGTCATCGGTGCCGGCGCAGCGCTACCGGCTAACGCCGATGGTAGGGCCCAAATCAATTTCCGAAGCGGCTATAATTCCGGCGCAAGGCCCTCTAGCGCCTCTAATTGGGCGCTAACCCCACTCAATTTCTAGGCCTGTATCTTTTACTGTTTCTTCTGCTATTTGCTTTGATTTTGTGTCTGACATGGGCAGCGCAGCAGTGACCATACTCACATGAACATCCACGTCTTCTTCAGTAGAGCTCACTTGACTCATTGTGGGTGCTCGGGATAGTGCATCTGCTAACATTATGTATTTACCTGATGTGTAGATCAGTTCAAAGTCATATCTTTGCAGCTTCATCATGAGTCGTTGAATCCTTGGAGACATCTCATTCAGATTCTTTTTTATGATAGCAACCAGTGGGCTGTGGTCTGTCTCAACTGTGAAGGTGGGAAGTCCATATATGTAGCCATGGAACTTTTCTAATCCAACTACCAAGCCTAGACATTCCTTTTCAATCTAGGCATATCGACACTCAATATCAGTCATAGACCTGGAGGCATAGGCAACAGGCTTCCAATCTTCACCCTTTGCTTGTAGCAAGACCGCGCCTAGGCCATCTTTTGATGCATCCGTTGACACTTTGATTCTCTTTGTCAGGTCAAAGAAAGTGAGTACAGGTGTGGTTGTCAGCACTGTTTTGAGGTTCATCCACTCTTGTTCATGTCTTTCTGTCCATGTGAACTCATTTGTTTTATGCAGCAGGTCTCGCAGACAGGCTGTCTTGGCTGACAAGTTAGGAATGAACTTTCCAATGAAGTTTATCATCCCCATGATGCGTAGCACTCCTTTTTTGTCAGTGGGTCGGGGCATTTTGAGTATGGCGTTTACTTTTTCCATATCTGGCTCTATTCCTTTACCAGATAGATTATCTCCTAGGAAAGTGACTTCCTGGATGCCAAACTGACACTTGGCTTTGTTGAGCTTCAGTTCATTCCAGCGTATGCTCTGTAGCACTTTAGTCAGTCTCTCATTGTGTTCTTTCAGTGTGGAGCCCCAGATGATGATGTCATCAACATAGACACAAACTCCTTCCAGACCTTCAATTATGTGTTCCATCACTCTATGAAAGGTTTCAGATGCAGATATTATCCCGAAAGGCATTCTGAGGAAACAATACCTGCCAAATGGTGTGTTGAAGGTACAGTATTTGGTTCTCTCTTCATCCAGTTTTAGTTGCCAAAATCCTTGTGAGGCATCGAGCTTTGTAAAGTGTCTGGCACCTGACATTTCACTGGTGATTTCTTCTCGCTTGGGAATCTGGTAGTGTTCACGTTTTATGTTTGCATTTAAGTCCTTTGGATCCATGCATATTCTTAGATCATTGTTCTTTTTCTTTACACATACCATGGAGTTAACCCAGTCTGTTGGCTCTTCGACTTTCCTGATGACTCCTAGTGTGGTCATTCTGTTCAGTTCATTCTTGAGCCGGTCACGCAGGGGTGCTGGAACTCTTCGTGGAGCATGTACCACTGGCTGAGCATCCTCCTTTAGCTGGATCTTGTAAGTGAATGGTAGAACTCCAAATCCATTGAACACATCCTGGAAATTACTCACTGCAGAATCCACTGAGTCATCTGGTCTGCTTATGGCACAGTTTATACGGTAGACTCTCTTGACCAGTTCTAAGTCTTCACAAGCTTTGTCACCTAGTAGTGAATCAAGTCCTTCAGCCACAACAGAAAACATGAGATGATGCACTTTGTCTTTGACTGTCACTTTAAGTCTGCATACACCTAAGCTATCTATTTTCTGACCATTATAGTTCTTCAGTAGTACTGACTTTTTCTGTATTTTGGGCTTTTCTTTCATGTTTTTAATGTCACTCATACTGATTAAGTTTGCTTTTCCCTAGTGTCCAGTTTCAATGTAACTAATGCTCCATTTATCTGCAGTGGGATCATCCATTTGTCCTCTTTTACTGCATTGACGTTATGTTCAGCATTGTCCATATCTGAGGGCTGCACATTTTCCTATCCTTTTTGATATTGTCACATGATGCCATTCGTACAAAAAATGTCTCACTTAAATCAGTGTCCTCAATCATATTGACTTGTAGGCCTTTTTGTTTTTACTTTTGAAAAGCATTGTTTGGCAAAGTGATTCTTTCCATGACATTTTATGCATATTTTTCCAAACGCTGGGCATTGTTTTAACTGGTATTTGTAACCATAGCGATTACAATTAAAAATTTCTTCCTCCAATTGCTTTTCATTTCTGTTCTGCCCACGTTTCTTTCCTTTGTAGGACACAGCACCGACAGCAGCACTGACTACAATCGCATCATTATTGATTTCACTGAAAGTCTTCACATGCTTTTGAGCTAACTCGCTGGCTTGGCATATTTTCACAGCATTTTCCAATGTTAGTTCGGTTTCTCTCAACAGACGTTCCCTGACCTTTTTATCATGAATACCAAACACAATTTGGGCACGAATCATGGATGCTTTCAGCTCAGAGAAATTACATGTCTGTGCTTTCAGTTTCAGATCAGTCACAAAGCTATCAAAAGTCTAATTTTGCTGCTGTGTCCTTGAACAGAACATGTATCTTTCATAGGTCTCATTCTTTTTGGGAGAACAATGTGTATCAAATTTCTTCAGCACATCGTCTAAATTTTCTCTTTTCTCCTCTGGATTAAATACAAATGTATTAAATACCTCCATCGCCTGTGGGCCTGCAACCGTGAGCAGCAACGCTATTTTCCTTGCGTTTGGCTTCATAACGAACCCGATGGCAGCAATGTAGAGTTTAAATTGTTGTTTCAAAGTCCGCCAATTGTAGTCGACATTTCCCATGAGATTCAAAAACTCCGGTGGCTTCAAATTCTCCATGTCGCGTTTCATAATTTTGAGCAGATCTTCACAACTCCTGGTACCATGTTATGTTCATTAATAACTAGACAGTTTTATTATGAACAGCTAGCTTCTTGCTAGTCATTTATTCAGTACACGTTCTCCAGGTACAGCATCTGTAGAGATCCAGCATGTGTACTTCTGTGTGCAGGCAGCCATCTTGACTACTGCCTTGTGGGTAGCCTATTGCATCATGGGTAGTGTAGTCTTAAACACATACAATTAAATATACAGCTCTATACAGCTCTACGGCTCCATCTAGTGTACCACTCTAGAATGACATGTTATTGATCGTTACACTCTGGTCCCTTTAGAGGAGCACACCCTCCAAATCTAGGGACAGAACTTGGAAAATCAATCAGAAACTGACCCTAACTTAGGATTCATTCACTACTTATCCTTTTTTCTGTCAGTTTGAGTCAGAGGTACCACTCTCACATCTGAAGCAGAAGATTATGGGTTCAAGTCCCACTCCAGGCTTGAACACACTGGCCAAGACTTTCCTCGGAGCTGCTCTCACTCTGCTGCCGTAACTTTACCAGAAATGCAGGAAAACTCATTTTTGAAGCAGAAGAGATTGTATGAACTAGAGTGGGACAACATAATGCAGCAGTCTTTTAACCTGGAACACGGCAACTATACCATACAATCATTGAACGACACAAAGACTACAGTAGACACAATGAAGACTTTTGTCAAGGAAAGTTTACAAACAAGCCAAGCTGACTTAAAAAGTCTTTGAATTGGAAACATAGGGACATACATGTCAGACATGCAAAGACTAGCTGGTCCATCTAACCTGTCACATACAATCAGGATGTTTTATGCAGCACAATAGAGTCATTCCCATTGCACTTGGAGTCATGTAATCTCCTGGGCAGGCAAAAGACCAGATACAAACCTAAGCCAATTAGGAAAAAAAATCTGGAAATTACTCTCTTTGGGTGATGAAAACTAGTCTAGAAGACCACATTGAACCTGACTTATATTACAGGATAATTACCTCTTGCATGGTATAACAGACACAGGTCCAGCTCTCTTGAAGGTATTCAGTGAATCAGTGTGCACAGAATGAGCTGGCAACCTGTTCCACAGGTCTACTATTCTGTGGGAAAAGAAGACCAGCTTAATATCCAACCTATTTCTGCCCAATATTCCCTTTAATTTTTTTGGGGTGAGTGGCCCCTTTAAGGGGCTGCATGGCCCATTCAAAATACCGCGTATGCGTGGTTTTTCCTATTTAAAAGCCAGTGAGCCGGCTGTGCAGGGGCTGCAGAGTGCTGCGCGGCCATGCATCTTAAAGGGAACCTTAGTTCTAGCCCCTACATAAGTTGTAAGTGTGACCCCTGGTCCTCTCTAACCTATCCAGCTAAAATAAACACAATCTAATCCCTTCATTATTTTATAACCTCGTTCAAAATGCCTCTACGTCTACGCTTCTCTCAGACCCAGCTCTCTGAGCAACTAAGGTGTTTTAAACTGGGAATCAATCATGTGGAACTCCTCTATACCTTTTTCAAAAGCTCAATATTCCCCCATCATCTGAGAGGATTAAATCTGGACACAGTATTATAAATGAGGCCTAACCAAGGTCTTATACAAAGACAAAATGATGGCCTAGAAATTTGTTGACACCGCACCCGTTTTACAGCTGTAAAACCGCACCTAGGCATCTAATATGGTGGGCGGCATGCGCACTACATTCTGCGCCAAAAGTGCCCCACCAGACATATTAGTAAAGGCTCCAGTATAGGCATCTAGGGCCCGCACCTGAAGCAGGTGTTCGGCCCTTTGCATATGCAAATAAGGGCCTAATGCCTGTCTGAGGCCCTCTCCCTGAAACTGGGCTGTCCTGAACACAGCTTATTTCAACAGCATCTCCCTCCCGTGTCCTGTACCACCAAAAAGAGCAGCAATGCTGTGGGAACACCATCTCCTCTACATTCTCCTTCGAGTCAGACACCATCCTGACATGGACATATATCTTCATCGCCCATTCATAGTCACTGGATAAATATCCTGGAATTCCCTACCTAACACCATTGTGGATGTATCATCAGTACAAAGACTGCAGATGTTCAAGGATAAGATGTAACATCATCTTCTCAGGGTAACTAGGTTTGGGCAATAAATGCAGACTTGTCACTATTATCCAGATCCTAAGAACAAATAGGTTGATAAAACATTTTTTGCACATGCTCAGTAATGAGAAAGTTTGTTCCCTTATTATAGTGTAGTCTGCAGCAGAAATTGAATCCATTAATTTTGAAGAAAGAAAGAACTTTCATTTATATAGTGGTTTTCATATTCTCAGGATGTTCCAAAGCACTTCACAGTTAATGAATTACTTTATGATCTTTTAAATCCACCTGAATAGGCAGGTGGAGTTGCGATCTATCATACCAGATCTTGCTGGAGCGGGGCATCTCGCGGTGTACAGCGTTAGTTAGACTTTTTCCTGCACCCTTTAGCTCAAAAATGTTTTGCGCTGTAACGTGTTGGAAATGTGAGCTAATAACAGCGCGGCAAGGCCAATAGGACATCTGGGACCTTAGCGAACGGCAAGACCAACAGTGTATCTCCTTAACCAATGAGAACATAAGAAATAGGAGCTGGAGTAGGCCATTTGGCCTCTCGAGCTTGCTCCGCCATTCAATAAGATCATGGCTGATCTTCTACCTCAACTCCTCTTTCCTGCACTATCCCCATATCCCTTGATTCCCTTAATATCCAAAACTCTATCGCTCTCTGTCGAATATATTCAACGACTGAGCCTCCACAGCCCTCTGGGGTAGAGAATTCCAAAGATTCACCACCTTTTGAGTGAAGAAGTTTCTCCTCATCTCAGTCCTAAATGGCCAACCCCTTATTCTGAGACTGTGACTCCTGGTTCTAGACTCGCTAGTCAGGGAAAAAAATCCTCCCTGCATATACCCTGTCAAGTCCTGTAAGAATTGTGTATGTTTCAATGAGATCACCTCTCATTCTTCTAAACTCTAGAGAATATAGGCCTAGTCTACGCAATCTCTCCTCATAGGACAATCCCCCCATCCCAGGAACCAGTCTGGTGAACCTTCGTTGCACCCCCTCTATGGCAAGTATATCCTTCCTTAGGTAAGGAGACCAAAACTGTGCACAATACTCCAGGTGTGGTCTCACCAGGGCCCTATATAATTGCAGTAAGCTGTCTTTACTCTTATACTCAAATGCTCTTGTAATAAAGATCAACATACCATTTGCTTTCCTAATAGCTTGTTGTACCTGCATGTTAGCTTTCAGTGATTCATGTACAAGGACACCCAGGTCTCTCTGAACACCAACATTTCCCAATCTCTCACAATTTAAAAAATACTCTGCTTTTCTATTTTTCCTACCAAAGTGGATAACTTCACATTTCTCCACATTAGATTCCATTAGCCATGTTCTTGCCCACTCATTTATAGCTTGTCTATATCCCCTTGAAGCCTCCTTGCATCCTCCTCACAACTTACATTACCACCCAGCTTTGTATCATCAGCAAACTTGGATATATTACATTTGGTCCCCTGATCCAAATCATTGATGTAGATTGTGAATAGCTGGGGCCCAAGCACTGATCCTTGCAGTACCCCACTAGTTATAGCCTGCCAACCCGAAAATGACTTAAGGATTGAGCAAGAAACAAAGGAACAATAGAGAAGGAAGGTGAATTAGAGTCAAATCAGGTACAGAAAAGAAATAAAGAGAGGAGAAGAAAGATTGGATTAAGAGAGACAGAGAAAAAGCAGCAGAAAGCAAAATAAGAAAAAAATTTAAAATGTCACATTTTTTAAATCTCCAACAATTTACTACATGCAGGAATATGATTAAACCGTTTAAATTGTTCACTTTCTGGGCAAGCGAGGTTGATTGGCATTGCATTAACAATTAGCATGTCATTAAAAGGGTACTTATGCTATTAATTACCAGATTTAACTTTCTGTGGCAAATTTAATGGTCAATTAATGTGCAAATCCAGCAAGTTCTTAAAAATAATGGGAAGGTTAAGGGTGAGATGCTGTTTGTGCAAAGCAAACGGGGGAGCGGTATAAATCTACCAACAAGCTCTATCTCTTAATCCCTTGAATTTGGTGGCCAATTTTCACGTTAATAATGGCTTGCATCATTACCACACCATTATATTTCCAGCAAGATACGGCCCAACATTTCATTCAAAAAACAGCAAGGCAGTACTCCCTCAGTACTGCACTGAAATGTTAGTCTAGAATATGGCCGTGATTTTGCTGGTGCTCAGAGGGCGGGTTCGGAGGTGGGTCCACTGTCAAAATCGTAATGATTGACAGCAGGTTGGGAACCCACTGCAAACCTGCCTCCATGTAAGTTTCCAAAGTGTCGGGTCTGCGATTTCAGAACAGACCCGACACCAAGCGGCAGGGGAAACATTTAAGATACTTAACTGCTTATTAACTGCTTGTTAAAGACTATTTTGCCAGCCTTTTTTATTTTCCCACATTTACAACGGGGTTCACGCTGTTCGGAGATCACGTCAGGTAAGTACGTCGGAGTTCAATCGAGCTCAATAGTTCACAGCTGCAACTGCAGTATAAAATCTAACCTTTCATATCTGTTCAGTTTGCAATGTCAGAAGTTGCTGATCTCAGGTTTGGAAAAACACATTTGATCTGTATTGAGGCTGTAAGTGTGTGTTGTAAACTCTTTCTGCACTGTCACCTCCTTGGAATAACCTCTCTCCCCATTGACTGATTGCTTCTACCATCTCATTCTCAACCGCCATATACAGTATAACAGCAGAATGGGAACTGCCAAACAAATTTTCCAGCTAGCTCCTTGAAGACAAGAGCTATCCTCTGAAGACGTGGCTAATAACACCGTTGAGGAGGCCATCAAACGAGTCTGAGGAGCACTACAATCAAAGCCACATTTCCACCAGAAGTCTCATAGAGCAAACAATAGGGTTGCTCAAAATACGCTTCAGATGCCTGGACAGATCTGGTGGAGTCCTTCAGTATGCACCAGCCAGGGTCTCAAGAACTGTAGTTGTCTGCTGTGCCCTGCAAAACATTACACTGCAGCGTGGATTAACGCTGCATGAGGGTTAAGGCGCAGAGCGCACCGCCTCTTCAGACGAGGAGAAGGAGGAGGAGCAGAATGAGGTTCAGCAAGAGGAAAACCTGGAGGAGGCCGCTGACCTAATGTGACCAGCACGCGAGCACCTTGCTGTCCGTAATGCCAGGGATGGCCTAATCAATGCTAGATTCACCTAACTTTATGCAGCACAGACATGTGGCTGCCACATGCACATGAAGGTTGGCATGACCCCATTCCATAGAGCATCTCTACAATGAACTGTTCAATCCTTGCACTGTCACCACTATTGCTGGACAATAAAGGTACCCTTACCGTTGTCTGTGTCACTTCAATTTGTGACCACACATATAGGAACAAATTCAAACATTCAGAAAACATTGCTTTATTACAACAAAATAAAAGAACAGAAACTTAACATTCATTTATAGCGAATCACCCAAGTGACTACCCTTATGACTATTTCTGTGGGAGCTTTCTTTTACGCGTGCTTCTATGTGGTGATACCCCTGTGGCTTCACCAGATGTAGCGGCAGCCTGCTCACTTCCCTGCTGCACCTGCTTAGACGCCTTTGTCGGTCGTCCTCTGGGTTTTGGAGCCGTTGATGGCCCCGCCAAAGTCTGCCCCTCCTGCGGCTGTGCAGGGGCAGACTCGGCCATCACTGTTAGGGGAGGCATCTGGGGCTCTGAAGAAGGGGTTGGCAAGGGGATGGAAGTTGGAGCACTTGGAGAGGAGCCCCCACTTCCATGTCACCTCCCACCATCATCCCTCTCATGGGCCACCCGCACTTCTCTGCTAGCAAGTAGCTGGAGAGCACCTTGCTGCACATCAATGGAGCCATGAGGACCCATGTCTATACTGAAATTCCTCACAACAAGGAAATCCATGAACCTTTGGTTTCTCTCCACAATAGGTACCCATCTATCCTCCATAGATGACTGAAATAAAGAATAGATTTGCCTTCCAAAGTTAGGCTTTATTAACTTTAAAATTAGCAGCATATCTTTCTACATCCAGTCCCAACTAAGGCTAGAAAAGGACTGAATTTAAGGTAGCCACAACACATCATGTGATCATCAACTACCAATGAGATTACAACACATATCCCAAGGCAGTTAACAAACAACGAATCATAATACTTTTACTAATCAAGGAATAATCACCACATTCACCCCTCCTTTTAAAATATACTCCAACCTAATAACTTTTACAATTTACAATTAATTATTTACAACTAAACTATGCACGAGAATAAAACTATTTACATAACACAATACTAAATGAACAACAACAAATAATAACATTACGCATAAGTATTAAGTATCTCTCAACTAAAACAATATACTATAATATTTCAACAATTTTTAAAACATTATCAATTTAAAAGTCCATTTTCAATCGGTCGACCGGATATCTTGTTCGTGTCGACCTTCTTAACCTTGGTGAAATTCCTTGCCCTCCCATGCCAGAAGGCACAGAAGTATCTTCAACAGGAAGGCTATCCATATCCCGATTCTCAACGGTTTCCGGATTAGAAATCCCATCAGAAGATGAACTGGGACGGTCATAAACATCTATCAAAGGCTGACTAATAGAAGTATGATTATCTGCAATCGGATTGGAAATATTCATAGTATCTGTAACAGCATCCACCTTATCCGAATCATGACCATTATTAATATCCTCAGAAGAGGGCTGGCCCCCACAAGGAGCCAAGTCTTTAATTGAAACAGTACTTTCTTTCCCATCTTGGAATCGAATATGAGCATATTGGGAATTTGCCTCCAACAGCTCCACCTCCTCCACCAAAGGGTCATATTTTGACAATCTAACATGGTGTCGAAGCAACACAGGTCCCTGCATAGTAAGCCATGAAGGTACCGAATATCCCGTAGTAGATCTCCGTGGATAGTTAAAGAGCCTTTCAAGGGGGGGGTCACATTAGTAGCCGTTGAAAGCAATGATCTAATGGAATGCAGGGCATCAGGCAGCACCATTTCCCACTGTGTATTCTTAAGGTTCCGGGATGTCAACGCCAACATAACTGCCTTCCAGATCACCCCATTGTATCGTTCGCACTGTCCATTACCCTGGGGATTATACGGGGTAGTTCTACTAGTAGAAATTCCCCGACTCTGAAGGTATTCCTTCAACTGGGAAGACATAAAAGAACTTCCCTGATCCGAATGGATATACGCAGGCATCCCAAAGATGACAAAAAGTTGAGTCAAACATTTAATAACTGTAGCAGCTGATACATCTGCACAAGGAAAAGCAAAAGGGAACCTTGAAAACTCATCCACAACAGTAAATATATATCAGTTTTGAGTAGTTGAAGGAAGAGGTCCCTTAAAATCAACACTCAAATGTTCAAAAGGAGAAGTAGCCTTTATAAGATGAGCTCGTTGAGGCTTAAAGAAATTCGGTTTACACCGAGCACAGATAGAACATGATGAAGTCATCCGCTTGACGTCTTCAACTGAAAAAGGCAAGTTCTTACTGCGTACAAAGTGTATCATCCTCATAACCCCAGGATGACATAAGGCATTGTGAAGATTAATAAGCGTATCTCCGTGAATCACCGAACAATAAGCCCTCGACAGTGCATCAGCAGCAACATTATCCTTCCCCGGACGATAAACTATGTCAAAATGGTAACATGCCAACTCAATCCTCCATCTCATTATTTTATCATTTTTAATCTTTCCAAAATGTTTAACATCAAACATAAAGGACACAGATTTTTGGTCAGTTACCAGCGTGAAATGTTGCCCTGATAAATAATGTCTCCATTTACGCAATGCTTCTACTATTGCGTATGCCTCTTTTTCTATTGAGGAATGTCTTTTTTCACTATTATTCAAAGTACGTGAGAAAAAGGCCACAGGTCTTCCATTTTGGTTCAAAGTAGCCCCAATTGCAAAATCCGAAGCATCCGTCTCAACCACAAAGGGAACCTGCTCATCAATGGAATGCAAAACTGCTCCTAAAATATCCTTTTTAAAATTCTCAAAACATGTCCTGGCCTCCCATGATAGAGGATATGTCGTAACCCGAATAAGAGGCCGGATCTTCCGTGAAAAATTTGCAATCCAATTAGAATAATAAGAGAACAGTCCAACAACTCGTTGCAAAGCCTTAGAATTAGTAGGACAAGGTAAATCGATCAATGGTCGCAGGCGTTCTGGATCTGGTTTAATCTTATTTCCCGAAATAATATACCCCAATAGATTTACCTCAGTAGTCGAAAAGACACATTTCTCTTTGTTAAAAGTTAAACCAACTTTTTCCGCAGCTTGAAGGAATCTTTTAAAATTAGAATCATGCTCCACCCTTGATTTGCCACACACTGTGATGTCATCTAAGTATGAAAAGGTGTCAGAGAGGGAGTTATCACTTATAAAAGCATCCATTGCCCGTTGAAAACAAGCAACACCATGAGTAACACCAAATGGTATTCGGCAAAACTGATACAGCTTTCCACCAGCCTCAAAGGCCGTATATGGTTGATTCTTCTTAACAATAGGAATCTGATGATAAGCACTCTTTAAATCAATAGTGCTAAAAACTTTATACTGAGATACTTTATTGATAAGCTCATCAACCTTAGGCAAAGGGTACGCGTCTAATTGAGTATACCTATTAATAGTTTGGGAATAGTCTATCACCATTCGTTTCTTGTGTCTCTCATTAGTCGTGACAACTACCTGTGCTCGCCAAGGCGAACAACTAGGTTCAATGATTCTTTCTAATAAGAGACGTTGAACTTCAGAATTAATAAATTCTCTATCCTGACTACTATATCTTCTTGACTTGATAGCAATTGGCTTACAATCCGACATCAAATTTGAAAAAAGTGATAATGGAGGAATAGATAAAGAGGTTAATCCACAAATAGATAAAGGTGGCTTAGTCCCTCCAAATGAAAGACTAAGAGACTCGTGTAACTGAAGCACATCATGTCCAATCAAAATATCCGCACAGAGATTAGGCAAAACAGATAGGCGTATATCAGTATACGTATTACCCAGAAGAACCATTTTCACAAAGCAACAACCAGCTATTTGTGAAATAAGGGTCGTCTGAGCCATACACACCTGATACGTAACAGGCGAAATTTTCAAATGCTTCTCCTTCGCAAACTGAAGACTTATAAAACTCTCAGTACTGCCCGTATCTATAAGGGCCTTCACTTCCAACCCATTAACTTGAGCCGTAACTATAGCTTTGTTTAGGCCATGAGCAAATGCAGCAGAAATTGATGCAATAAACGCCCTATCTAAAGGCTGAATAGTCACAGAAGAGGGAGTGGAGGAAGACCCTCCCACACCAGAAGAAGGGAAGGTAATTGAACCTGATGATTTGCACACACGTGCATAATGACCTCTCTTGCCGCATTTACTACACACAGCCTCCCGAGCAGGACACTTCAGACGAGGGTGCCGGATATTCCCACAAAAATAACACTTCTGAATCTTAGGGGCAACGGCCGCCGAAGTAGAAACTGTTTCAAAATCTAATAAACCACTCCCATTAAGTCCACATAATTCCTTTTCACCCAAAACTGCCGAAACCATAGTCGCAGGCCGATTAAAAAGAGCATAAGAATCCGAACTTCTCTGAGCCACATCCAATGTAGAAGCTTGCTCAAAAGCACTTTTAAGATCCAGAGTCTTATTTTCTAACAACCGCTGATGAATTGATCTAGACAGTAATCCATTAATAAAAGCATCCCGTACCGATTCGTCCTTATGTTCTTCAGCCGTCACAGCCTTATAATTACAGTCAACACTAAGGCACCGAAGTGCTTGTAAATAAGTATCCAAAGATTCTCCCACCTGCTGCCTACGGGCAGATAAAAGATGACGTGCAAATACCTCATTCTTTGGTTTAACAAAAATCTTTTCCAATGTAGAAATAGCCTCTTCATAAGTTTTACAGTGCAAAATATATTTATATACATCCGGGTCAATGTAGTTGATCAGCATATTCAGCTTATTTAGAGCCTCTTGATCCAACACGCCCAAAAAGTTTTTAAATGTACAATACCAATGTTTCCATTTATCATCCACTCCAGCAGAATTGGGGTCAGCCTTGAATCGTTCTGGTTGAAGATATCGCTCCATTCTAACAGAAAGTTAATAAATTGAAATAAAGAATAGATTTGCCTTCCAAAGTTAGGCTTTATTAACTTTAAAATTAGCAGCATATCTTTCTACATCCAGTCCCAACTAAGGCTAGAAAAGGACTGAATTTAAGGTAGCCACAACACATCATGTGGTCATCAACTACCAATGAGATTACAACACATATCCCAAGGCAGTTAACAAACAACGAATCATAATACTTTTACTAATCAAGGAATAATCACCACAATGACCATCTATTTAGAAGTGTTACCATGTTCTCCTGAGTCTAGCAATTTATGTCCTCCATGGAGGTTGCCATCCTTTCCATGGCAGGATCTACAGTTGCCAGTGTGCGCACCATGGCATTGCTCATGTTTGAGATGGACTCCTCCATTCTCTGCACACTCGCAATCACCGTGGTTGAAAACCCTGTCAGAGCCTCCTGCACTTGTTCCTGAAACTCCAGGATCACCCTCTTCCTGGATGGCACCCCGAGATCCAGGGTCTGCATGCAGCTCAGCAGAGCTAGGAGACTCCTGCGGCCTCTGACAAGGAGCCTCCATGCTGTCCCTGTCTCCACCATCTGATCCTGCTCACTTGTGACTTGTGATACACCAGGTGACAATACTACTCTATCTCGTATAGGACCCACCGAGGTGTGCGTCTCTCCGCTGGTGCTGGGTGCGCTCATTTCTGCTGACGCTGCTCCCTCAGAGGCTGGAGGATCCTCTGAGGAGTGCTCCTGCTCTTCCTTCTGGAAAATGGGGGACTCTTGATGGTCCAGTGGGAGAGTAAAGACATGAGTTAGACATGTGATATGTAGATTGCAGACACATCCCATTATGCACATGATGAGCATTAGTTTCTATTGACATCAGATCTCAATTGAGTCGCTCATGAATGCAAAATAAGATGGATGGAGAAGCATTCTGTCGCCAGGTTGTTCTAATGAGCCCCTCTCTTTGTCCCCCACGTCAGGCTGGTCAACTACTCCTGTGATGTCTTACTACATTGCACCCAGGTGCGAACAACCACAGACCTTGCATTGACCTCCTCAGCTATATGCAGCCAGTCTTCCTTTGTCAGCTGAGGAGGTCTCCTCCTTCCATCCCCAGGAAATAGCAACTCCCTGCGTCCTCAGACTCCCTCCACAAGAACATGGAGGGAGTCATCGTTGAAGCGTGGCGCAGCCCTCTGTCTCTCTGTAGTCATTGTTTCAATCAAGCAGCACTCAGGAGTATGGAAGCAGATGTGAGAGCAAATGTGGTCATGGCCCCCTAAATACACTGACAGCAAATGCGTCATCAGAGGAGCTCAGCAGACCCGCACCTTGTGTTTGGGCCGGGTAACACGTACTGCGGGCTTAACAAACCCAATCAATTGAAAATTGTTTGCACAGAGAGGCTGCAGCCGGGAGCGGGACCGGAACCCGCCTACTACCTCTCCCGCCGTGAACCCGCCTCAGCTGGCAAAATCCAGCCCTATGTGTTCAACTCCTGGAATGGGACTTGAATGTACAAGCTTGTTACAGTGTCAGCTGTGGCTCAGTGGGTAGCACACTTGTCTCTGAGTCAGAAGTTTGTGGGTTCAAGTCCCACTCCAGGGACTTGAGCACAAATAATTCTAGGCTGAACACTCCAGTGTAGTGCAGAGGGAGTGCTGCACTGTCAGAGGTGATGTCTTTCAGATAAGATATTAAACCGAGGCCCCGTCTGCTCTTTCAGGTGGATGTAAAAGAACCGATGGCACTATTTTGAAGAAGAGCAGGGGAGTTATCCCCAATGTCAATATTTATCCCTCAATCAACATAACAAAAAGTGATTATCACATTGCTGTTTGTGGGAGCTTGCTGTGCACAAATTAGCTGCTGTGTTTTCTCACATTACAACAGTGAATGTAATTCATTGGCTGTAAAGCACTTTGAGAGATCTGGTGGTCATGAAAGGCGCTGTATAAATGCAAGTCTTTCTTTGTTTACTCAGAAATTAGAGTGCTGCCTCTGAACCAAGCTGATACTTTGCCCATTAGCACATCAATTAGTAATACTTCTACTAGGAAAAGTAAGAACACTCAGAATCCTTCACATTGATCTCCGTTCCCTTCACCCAAGCAGGAGGTTAATTGTGCACAGAAAGACAAACAGGCTTTGTTACAGCCAATCCTTTCAGGCCTAACTATAATGGGGGGAAATTCTCTTCCCATAACTACTTAAAAGGTTTAATTATTTGAACCTTTCTTCAAACATATATCCACTGCGTAACTTGTGGAAGTTGAAGGGGGAAAATAATACTGTTATTGACTGTAGAATCTCAACAATAAGATTAGTACATTGAACGAATGAAAGTGCTAGTGATGGGTGAGAAGATTTGGTACCTAAGAATAGCACATTGCTAGAATGAATGTGCTTGCAAGAATAAAAAAGGTTTGTTTTGAAGGAATAATTGGTCCTTTGAATGAAGATCGTAGAAGGAGTTTGTAGGAGTAGTACATTGTTTGAGTGAAAATGCTAGAAAGAGTTCAGGCTGTAGGAGCTGTACATTGTTAAAAGTAAGGAGTTTGTTGAGAGTAAGGAGCTTTGACTGTTTGAAAGGGTCAACAACCATTTGGGTGTAGCAGTCTAAATTCAGAAGCATAAATCATATAAGTTCATTTTGCAAGAGAGAAATAGGGCAGAATATATTAAAACCTAAATTCCCTTTTGTGAATGTAACAGAACACTAGGGGGAAAAATTCGGTTGCGCCCCCTTTGGGGTTTAGCGCCTGGAAAAAGTTAGCACCTCCGCACCGTAAATTGAGTGGTAGCGCCCCAAGCAGGAGGCGGGGCACGACTGGAAGTGCTCCCCCTCCCTCCTTGGGTGCTACCATTCAATATCACGGTGCTACGTGCAACAGCGCCACGCTGTAACTTTGGCAGAAGATCCATGGAAATCCTGGAGCAACAGCATAATGGCGATTACACTGTCTTTCCAGGATTTCCATGGATACTCTGCCAATTATCACTGTGGAAATATGGAGAACCACTCAGAAATTAATGGGAATAATCTTGAAATTGGAACCAAGCTGATTAAAAGTGCACCCAGAATAAATACATCCATGGAAAGTTTTGTAAGAATGTAGAGTGCAATATCGTAGAATCTGTTGCGTCCGTGTATAATAAGACACAGACTGCGGAGAATGGTACAACAGGTGTTTACTCAACGTGGCTCACACTGCAACTGATCTGTACGGATTAATACTCTGTGCTATATACAGGTGTGGTCACTGCCAGTACTGCAGTATACATGAGCTGTAAAACATAGTTCCCCCCTTAAAGGTATATACATTACAATTCCTCCCCTTTTAGATTAACAGTACCATAACACTCATTTAACAATTAAATATCAAACTAATTACAATTAACACTTTTAACATGCAACATTAGCTGAAAATAGTCTATTTATATATTCAGTCTTTGGGGAGGCTTCCTGATCCTTTCTGGATAGCGCCTTTCCTGAGTGTCTTGCTCTTGGTGCGGAGGCGATTCTGGCCCCCTGTTGTCAGTTGGTTCATCAGCTTCCGATGCTACTGTTTCTGGGGTAGATGCGACCTGTACATCGGGTTCATCACCAGGTACGTATGGGCGAGGCATGGGGTTGACTTGTTCCTGTGACTCTAGGATCTGGTCAGCATGGCGTCTCACGATGCTCTCCCCAACGTCCACTGTGTACATTAGTGGGCCCTGCCGTGTGCATATCATTCCTGGCTGCCATTTTTCTGTTCGGTAGTCGCGGGCCAAGACTGGTTGCCATACATTGAAGCTCCTTGTTGGCTTCTCATGGATGTGCTGGAATTGCTTACTCTCAACATCTCTTCGTACGTTTGGGCTGAGCAAATCCAGGCGAGATCTTAACCTTCGGTTAAAGAACATCATGGCTGGGGCCTGGTTGGTGACTGCATGTGTCGCATTCCGGTAGGCGAACAGGAAATTGTCCACCTTGTGCTGCAGTGGAATGTTGTCATTGTACATAGCCTTTATTGCCTTCTTAAAGGTTTGTACGAACCGCTCAGCCAATCCATTTGTGGCTGGATGATACGGGGCGGATGTGTAATGCCTTACCCCATTCTTTTTCAAGAACCTCCGGAACTCTTCGGACACAAACTGTGGTCCATGGTCAGAGCAAATCTGTTCTGGTAAGCCATTCCTGGCAAAAATGGTCCGTAGGACTGCAATAGTTTTCTCCGTGGTGGTGGAGGACATTTTGATGACCTCAGGCCATTTCGAGTGCGCATCCACGGCTATTAAAAACATTGATTCCATGAATGGACCAGCAATATCAATATGCATCCATTGCCATGGAGATGAGGGCCACTCCCATGGGCGTAGAGGGGCCTGTGGTGGTGCATTTTGGAGTTTCTGGCATCCTGAGCAGCTCTTGGTCAGGTCCTCGATTTGTTTATCGATTCCTGGCCACCACACATAAGCCCTGGCTAGGCTTTTCATTTTTACCCCTCCCAGATGACCCTCCTGAAGCTCATTGAGCACTCTATCCCTTAACTTGGGTGGAATTACCACTCGGGATCCACACATCAAGGTCCCCCGGCACACTGACAGCTGTTCTCTCCTTGTCGAGAATGCTGGCAACAGTGAGTCGCCATGTGCTGGCCATCCCTTCACTGTCAAATCATATACCCGAGACAGTGTCGGGTGATTTCGGGTTTCCTTTTCGATACAAGCGTTAGTTACCGGTAGGTATTCAACTATAGTCGAATGGAATATTTTGACAGGATCCACTGCTGGTGCTTCCTCCGCAGTAGGCAGTGGCAGGCGTGATAGCCCATCAGCATTTCCATGCTGTTTCGTGCCCTTATATTCAATCTCATAGTGGTGCGCCCCTAGAAAAAGTGACCATCTTAGCAGTCGTTGCGCAGTCATCACCGGAACGCCCTTCTTCGGATTAAACATGGAGACAAGAGGCTGGTAATCAGTCAGCAAGTTGAATTTCTGCCCGTGCAGATAGTGATTGAACTTTTTCACTCCCCACACTAGGCTGAGGGCCTCCCTGTCAATCTGGGTGAAGTTACGCTTGGCTGAGTTTAGTGATCGTGACGCAAAGGCTATTGGCCTCTCTGAGCCGTCTGAGAATTTGTGTGACAGCACCGCTCCAATGCCATAGGGTGACGCATCACATGCCAACCGAATTGGTAATGCTGGGTTGTAATGGGCCAATACCTCTTTCGATGTGATTAATGTTTTGCTCTTCTGGAAAGCTCGTCTACATTCGTCACTCCACTTCCATGGCACCCCAGTTTGCAGTAGGGTGCTCAGTGGGTGTAGTATTGTAGACAAATTTGGCAAGAACTTATGGTAGTAGTTTACCAGCCCGAGGAACGACCTCAGTTGTGACACATTTTCCGGTGCTGGAGCCTTGACTACTGCCTCAATCTTCTCTGGGGACTTATGTAACCCCTCTTTATCGATAACGTGGCCACAATACGAGATCTGTTTTCCAAAAAACTCGCATTTGGGGCGGTTAGCTCGGAGCCCATATTCCTGCAATCTAGTGAGCACCTGCTCCAGGTTGGCAAGGTGATCACTGTCATTTTCGCCCGTGACCAGGATGTCGTCCAAATAACAAAATAACAGTGGGTCCCTGGGATCCCTTGCAGGACTTGTTCCATTGCCCTCTGCCAAATAGCCGGAGCTGATGCTACCCCGAATACCAGCCGAGTGTATTGGTAGAGACCTTTATGGGTGTTGATTGTGAGGTATTTTTTTGATGCTTCTTCTACCTCCATTTGCAGATACGCCTGGGCCAGATCAATCTTAGTGAAGCGTTTCCCTCCAGATAGCGAGGCGAAAATATCTTCAATCCGCGGAAGTGGATATTGTACGGTGTGAAGGACCGGGTTCACTGTTACCTTAAAGTCCCCATAGATGCGAACCTTCCTTGGGTCCCCAGGCGTGCTGCTCAATGACTTTTTCATCACAGGGACGATGGGTGTAGCCCACTCGCTCCAGTCTACATTGGACAGTACACCTGAACGTTCCAGACTCTCCAGCTCTGCTTCGACGGCTGGGCGGATCGCATAAGGTACCGGTCTGGCCTTAAAAAATTTTGGGCTTGCGTTTTCTTCAATTTTAATCATCGCTATCATGCCTTTTACTGTTCCGAGTCCTTGCTGGAACACTTCTTTCGCGCCAGTTAGGATCTTTGACAGTTGCCCAGGTGTGACTTCATCATCCTTTTTGTCAGCCACAGTCAGTGCCTGTATGGAATGCCAATCCAGTTGTATTTTCCGGATCCATTCACGTCCCAGTAATGGTGGTCCTCCATCTTGCAATACATACAGGTCTAGTTTTGGTGTTTCCTTACCGTTATATATAACGGTCACCCTTATTTTTCCTTTGGGGTAGACTTTTTGCCCCGTGTACGTCTTCAAAATAATTTTTGTGTCTCTCAAGGGTATGTGTGAGAATAGCCGCTCATAGTCCCGTCGGTTTATGACTGTTAGGGCTGATCCTGTGTCCAATTCCATCTTTACCTGGACTCCCCTATCTTGAGAGTGACCCAAATGGTTCGGTGATCCTCCATTGTGATCACATTGTGTAGTTTCAGACAACTCAGTTCCCTGCTTTTGGAGTCGTTATCACTCTTTTGTTCGTCTGAACTATTCTCCTTATATTATGCACCTTCTTGTACTTTCCTTTGGTAGGTTTCTTATTGCTGGTTTTCTTTCCCGACCTGCAGACTCGTGCTATGTGTCGTACTTTTCCACACTGTCTGCACACTTTGTCTTTGAACCAGCAATCATTCTGGTCATGTGTTGTTCTGCCGCAGCGATAGCACTTCTCTGTTCCATATGACATTTCGTTTGTGCCATATTCTTGCGGTCTCTGTTGTATCTCTGCAGCGTCCCGTGCTGCTGCTTCATATGATACCGCAATGCTGAAAGCCTTTTCCAGCGTAAGGTCCTTTTCAGGTAAAAGCCGTTTCTGGGTTCCTTCACTTTGAAGCCCACACACAAACTTGTCCCGTAAGGTATCTGCCAGTCCCGCTCCAAACTGGCAGTGTTTTGATAGTTTGCGCAGTTCTGTTAAATAATCAGCATTGCTTTCATCCTTATGCTGGTTCCGTTTGTGAAACTTGAATCTTTCTGCTGTCAGCAGCGGTGTGGGGTTGAAATGTTCCTTTAGTATCGTTACTATGTCTTCAAAACTCTTTTCCATTGGCTTCGTTGGGGTTACTAGATTTCATAATAAACCATATGTCTTTGCACCCATTAAATTTAACAATACCGACGCTTTCTTGTCATGTGACACCCCATTTGCCTTGCAGTACACCTCTATTCGTTCGACATATAGGCCTAGAAATTCAGTTGCGTGCGCCAGCCGTTAGCGCCTTAGGAGGAGTAGATCTCGAGCGCTAGGCACTTAGCGGCCGGGCGCAGGGCGATCTGCGCCTACGCCCAACTTCAGTGGACATTTAGCGCCGGCGCAAAGTGTTTGCGCACGCTCAGCTGCGCGCGCAGCTTATGACATCATTTCGTCGTGCAACGCCCTTTGTGCGCCCCAAACCGGAACTTCAGTCGCGCCCGCCCAATGTGGGCGTGGTGGTGCTAAGAACTGTGAAGTGGAACGCAGCAGAGGCCCTGCGGGCCTCGGGGAGCGCTAATTAAAGGGCACTTACACTGAACTATAAAGGCCAGCCATTTTGCTGCAATGACTTTTGTGCAACGGATTTCTGGACAGAGACCAAGGAAGAGACCTTACTGATTTGGCCCAACATAGGAGAGGTATTTTTGGCTTCTGGCCAGAGCTTGGAAATTTGCCTCATTGTGATTTCATTGTTTGCAAGTATATTATGGGGGTTGCATGGGGTTCCAACCCTCAGTTCCAGCATTATGTGCGAAGGGCTCGCAGACACTGTATGAAAGGGGCAGCCATGCCTAGACGCAGAGGGGGCATCAGGCGTCGGCAACGTAGGCCTTACCCACTCAGGGAATACCGCCAGCAGGTGTCCTATCTCACCATGACTGCCGCGCAGTGTGTTAAGAGGCTGCGCTTCAGAAGGGAGGTGGTTGCAGAGACCTGCCAGCTGCTTCACAGAGATCTGCGTCCACAGCTGATGTGCAGGACGTCTCTGTCGGTGGAAGTGAAGGTCACGGTGGCTCTGAACTTTTATGCAAGCGGCTCCTTCCAAGCCGCTGCTGGGGCATAGCTAACATATCCCAGTTCGCCGTGCATCGCTGCATCCGGCAGGTCACCGATGCCCTTTTCACAAGGAGACACCAATTCATCTCCTTCCCCATGACCCTGGAGAGGCAGGAGCAGTGTGCAGTCGGATTTGCGAGGATCGCGGACTTCCCCATGGTGCAGGGTGCCATTGATTGCACGCATGTGGCTTTGCGGGCACCTATCGACAATGCCAAGAATTACCGCAACCGGAAGGGCTACCATTCCCTCAATGTACAGCTGGTGTGTGACAACAGGCAGCGCATCCTAGCTGTCAATGCCTGCTTTCCAGGCAGCAGCCACGATGCATTTATCCTGCGCCAGACTACTGTGGCTGACATGTTCCAGGCACAGCCTCCCCCAAGAGGATGGCTTATCGGGGACAAAGGCTATCCTTTGTGTACATGGCTCATGACCCCGCTCCGCGCGCCCAGGACCCCTGCTGAGGGGGCATACAATGAAAGCCATCAAGCCACAAGGAACATCATAGAGCAAACGATTGGCGTCCTCAAGCAACGGTTCCGCTGCCTGGATCGCTCCGGCGGATCTCTGCAGTATTCGCCGGATAGAGTCTCCCAGTTCATCATCGTTTACTGCATGCTGCACAACCTGGCTATCCGCAGGACTCAGGCACTGCCACCTCACATTGGACCACCACCTCAGGAGGAGGAGCAGGAGGACCATGAGGAGGACGAGGAGGAGGAGGAGTACCAGCCCAGGAGGGAGCCACAAGGTCCAAGGGCCGTCCGTCGGCGGCTTATTGAATGACACTTCTAGGCCCCCTGTCAGGGAATGGCTTGTGGCAATGAAGGGACATGAATGCAGCCGCTCCGCAAGCCCTCAGCCGGTTAACGCAACAACCACTTCAAACATCACACATGGACAAGCTGAATAAAGAAAAAGCTTTATTGAACAAACTTAGGGCCCTTCCCACATGAAACCCAAAAACAGACAACACCCCCAAAAAACAGTCAAACACATGACTCACTCCCACAACCTGGGGAGGAATAACAAAATTTTTCCATCCAAATGGCCTTCATCCTCGGCCTTACCAAAGCAACCCCCCCCATAGACAACACAACCACCCCCATATAAAAAAACATTTGGCAACACACTCTACTTTGTGTGCCGAGAGGGCGAGTCCTTGTCCAGCCTTTTCCGGCCCCTGGCCGACCTGCTGCTCCGCCTCAACCTGGGCCCTGTGGGTGCTGCAAGGCTGGGGGAAGGCTCCTGAGGGGCACATTGCGTGACGGCAGATGCCCTTGGGGGTCGGCCGAGACGAGCTCTGGCCCTCGAGGGGCCGGCTGCTGACTGCTGCAGCTGTGGCTGGGCAGCATCAGTCTCTCCAGCAGCTCGTGGCAGCTTCGCTGGGGGAGTGGCAGTGGCGGCTGCAGCAATGGGGGCAAGCTGGCTGATGCAAATTGCTCGCTGCTCGCCTGAGACACTGGCACTCGGCCGGGCTGGCACTGCAGCAAGCGCAGCAATCTGCTGAAGGCCAGACCGCTGTGCTGCTGCAGCGCGGCGGGTGCCCTGGCGATGCCTGCCTGACACAGCGAGTGTGGCAGCAGTGAGTGCCCGTACTGCCCTGGTCTGTGCCCGCCTCAGACCAGCCAGTGACTGCACGGCACCACTGATCAACTGGCCACTCACTGCCTGTGCTGCCCTGAAGTCGTCCCGACTCGCGTCCTGTGCTGCCCTGAATTTGGCCCGACTCGCGTCCTGTGCTGCCCTGAATTCGGCCCGACTCGCGTCCTGTGCTGCCCTCAATTCGGCCCGACTCGCGTCCTGTGCTGCCCCGAATTGTTCGAGACCCCTGGCCTGTGCTGCCCCGAGTTGTTCGAAACCCCTGGCCTGTGAAGCCCCGAAATCAGACACACTATGAGCCAGGGACTCGATGGCCTCAGGCAACCGTGCCACAACCCCCATGAACTCAGTGTGCCGGCGATCCGAGTCCACGGACATTTGATCGAGGAGGCGCACCTCCTGGGCGAGGACCGTCTCCGGACTGGAGGCCGGACTCTCCCTCTGGGGAGAAGGCCACCGAGCTGCCCGACCCTTCCCACGTGGCTGGACGCCACTGGGCCCAGCAACTACACTCCCCTGCAACACTTCCCCCCTCTGGGGAGAAGGCCGCCGAGCTGCCCGACCCTTCCCGCGTGGCTGGACGCCACTGGGCCCAGCAACTACACTCCCCTGCAACACTTCCCCCCTCTGGGGAGAAGGCAGCCGAGCTGCCCGACCCTTCCCGCGTGGCTGGACGCCACTGGGCACAGGAGCTACACTCCCCTGCAACACTTCCCCCCTCTGGGGAGAAGGCAGCCGAGCTGCCCGACCCTTCCCGCGTGGCTGGACGCCACTGGGCACAGGAGCTACACTCCCCTGCAACACTTCCCCCCTCTGGGGAGAAGGCCGCCGAGCTGCCCGACCCTTCCCGCGTGGCTCGACGCCACTGGGCACAGGAGCTACACCCCCCTGCAACACTTCTCCCTGCCTCTTCTCCAGGGAAGACGTGTCCCCTCCATTGCCATCCCCTGGCGCGGATGAGGGTTCCCCCGATGGGCCGCCTTCCTCTTGCTCCTCCTCGTCCTCCTCTTCCGAGGGACTGTCACTGGCAGCTTCAGGGGCCTCCTCCTCACCAGCTGAAAGCAGGAAGGCACAAGAGTAGCTTTAGAATGAGGACAGGGCGTCAGCGAGGGAGGCATGAGTGGTGGCATTCAGCGCATTGGTCGGACAGTGGCAAAGGATGTAGATCTGAAGCGCAAGGGGAACGAGAGAGGTCCAAAAGGTCATGTCCTTACCATTGGGGCCCAGCACAGGGTCGGCATCTCCACATGCAACGGGGCCAATCAGCCAGCCACCCATGAGTCGACCCACGCGCTCCTCCAGGTCACTGAGCTGCTGCAACTGGGGACGGCCTCCCCCGGTGACAGTCCGGCTCCTCAGATTCTGGGCCAGCTTGGCCTGCAAGAGAAAGGACGGCCTCTAAGTACAGTGTGGTGCCCTGTTGTTGTGTGCACTGCCTCCCATGGTCGAATAGCTTGGCCAGTGTGGTGCCCTGTTGCTGTATGCACTGCCTCCCATGGTCGAATAGCTTGGCCAGTGTGGTGCCCTGTTGCTGTATGCACTGCCTCCCATGGTCGAATAGCTTGGCCAGTGTGTAAAGTGCAGAAAGTGCAATTGATGTTCATGCCAGTGCCATAGCTGCTGGATGAGGGCTGGCCATTAGGGTTTTGAGGTCCCTTTGCCCATAATGTGAGGTGCACATGCAAGGATGAGGAGGACACTGGAAAGGGTACTCACCCTGACAATCCGAGTGAGGTCGTTAAACTTTTTCCGGCATTGGACACCAGTCCTGGGGACATCGCAGGTGGCTGTGACCCTCTGGGCGATATCCCTCCAGGCTCTCCTGTATACCCTGGTGGCAGGCTTCTTGCCACTGTCCGGGAACAAGATATGGCGCCTCCTCTCCAAAGCCCTAACCAGCACCTTTAAATCATGGGCAGAGAAGCGCTGCGCTCGCTCACGGGCCCTCTGCATCCTTCCTGGCGCTATTTCTCTCCAGCAGCAGTGTTTAGGCCTAGCTGGAGGGCTGCAGTATCCAGGGCGTGGCAGCAGACCAAGTCGACCCTTCCCCCTTTAAGAGCTGGCCGGCGCCAGGGTGTCTGCTGTCAATCAAGACATGACCGCACCTGCGCTGCGCCCGGCCTCGGCGGTATCAGTCTGCACCGCCGGCTTAGCGCCTAAAGATAGCCGTGCATCGCCAGTTTTAGCGCTCGAGCAAACTCCTTGGCCAAAGCTACTGAATATCGGCGAAGTGGCCTCCACTTTGCGCCGGGCGCAAACTTTAGCGGCCGCCCGACTTTACCGCCCCAAAAGTGGCTATACTGAATTTCTAGGCCATATAGTCCAATCTTCGACTTCATTGTCAAATGCGGTGATACTGCCACTCTTCGGCATTTTGGTTGTGATTTAAAATGGCATCTTCCAATGGCTTAAAATGGCATCTCCCGCGCTTTCCTTCCTCCCCCGCTGCTGCCGACGCCGCTCCCGGCGGTTCTCGTGGCAATGTCGGCGCGTCCCGTGTTTCTGCGCGTCTCTCTCTCCCTCTCTCCGACCCTGCTCGGCCCCTGAACACCGGCTGCGCCCTGTGCGCTCTGCCCTCTCTCTCTCTCCCCCGTCGACGCTGCTCGGCCCTTTGCTGTGCCGCTCGGTCGGGCTCTAGCCCGCCGCTGTCCAGGAAGGGTCTGCGCACTACCTGTTGCCAGCCCGTTTCGCTGGACCACCTCGACTGGAAAGCCAAGCCTGGCTCTCGACAGCCTCCCCCGCAATTCTCAAGTCTCTGCTGGATGACTGGGCGGTTGCCCGTGGTGGACGCCCGAGTCTCTGGCCTTGACCTCCAATCCACTGATCTCCAGGAACGAATCCCCGGGAGGTGATGCAGAGTTGCAGGTAGGTTCGAACCTGCCTCGTCGCCAATGTTACATCCGTGTATAATGAGACACAGACTGCGGCTGTTCACAATATATATAAATGATCTGGATCGGGGAATTGGATGCAATATTTCCAAATTCGCTGACGACACTAAACTAGGAGGAGGGGTGGGCTCTGATGAGGATGTCAGGAGGCTACAGTGCGATTTGGACAGGTTGGGGGAATGGGCGGATACGTGGCAGACGCACTATAATGTGGATAAATGCGAGGTTATCCACTTTGGGGGTAAAAATAGGAGGGTAGATTATTATCTAAATGGCAATAGATTGGGAGATGGGGAAGTGCAGAGGGACCTGGGTGTTCTTGTGCACCAGTCACTGAAGGAGAGCATGCAGGTGCAACAGGCGATTAAGAAGGCAAATGGTATGTTGGCCTTCATATCAAGGGGGTTCGAGTATAGGAATAGGGATACCTTACTACAGCTGTACAAGGTGCTGGTGAGACCGCATCTGGAGTATTGTGTACAGTTTTGGTCGCCCCATCTGCGGAAGGATGTTCTTGCCATGGAAAGAGTGCAACGGCGATTCACCAGGCTGATACCTGGAATGGCGGGAATGACCTACGAAGAGAGATTAAATAGTTTGGGCTTGTACTCACTGGAGTTTAGAAGATTGAGAGGGGATCTCATCGAAACATATAAAATTATGGCAGGCCTGGACAGGCTGAATTCAGAGAGAATGTTTCCAATGGCCGGGGAGCACAGAACCAGGGGCCACAGTCTAAAAAAAGCGGGCAAATCATTTAAAACAGAGATGAGGAAGAATTTCTTCACTCAAAGAGTGGTGAGCCTGTGGAATTCCCTGCCACAGAGGGCTGTGAAGGCTAATTCAATAAATATTTTCAAGAGAGAATTGGATATATTTCTGAAGGCTAAGGGGATTAAGGGTTACGGAGAAAAGGCGGGGACGGGGTACTGAACTGGTAAGATCAGCTATGATCTCAGACGAAGATCAGCCATGATCTCATTGAATGGCGGAGCAGGCTCGAAGGGCCGAATGGCCTACTCCTGTTCCTATCTCTATGTATCTATGAAAGGTACAACAGGTGTTTACTCAACGTGGCTCACACTGCAACTGATCTGTACAGATTACTACTCAGTGTTATATACAGGTGTGGTCACTGCCGGTACTGCAGTATACATGAGCTGTAAAACATAGTTCCGCCCTTAAAGGTATATACATTACAGAATCCATAGGTGAAGAATCCTTTCAAAGAAGGGAAGGAAGAAATTGCATTTGCATAGTATCTTATCACAACCCCAGGACATTCCAAAGCCCTTTACAACCAATGGATTCCGTTTGAAGCGCAGTCAATATTGTTAGGTAGGCAAACTCAGCAGCGTTATCAAGGACCCACAAACAGTAAATGAATTAGGCCCAGAAATTCGGGTCCCAACACGTGAGTACGCACGGGGTACTCACGCGTCAGCCCAATGAAAGTGCCGGTTTCGTGCATGCACTGCGCATGCACGGGAAACCAACACTTCTGTTCCCCTGACAGAAGGGGTTCAGAAGTCGAACATGTGCGCTGGAGAGGCAGCACATGCGCATTGAACTTACGTTTTTTTTGCAGGTTTTTCTGGGAGGGTAAGTCTCCAAGAGTTACACTTTTAAAAAGCAGGCGTAAGGCCTGCTTTTAACAAAGTAAGTGGTGAATTAATTAAAATTAAAACATTTTTTCTACAGGTTTATTATTTTTAAATACTTTAAAGAAAGGCAAGTTTATTTTTAGCCCTGTTAGAAAATGTAATTAATTTTTTCAAAAATTTAAATTATTGTTTAACATAGTTATTTCATGTAATTTATAGTATATTTTAAAAATGTGATTTTTAAATAAATTTATTTGAGGTTTTAGTGATGTTTTGGGGCTTATAGTATTTATAGGTTTGACAGCTCTTCCTGTCAAACTTATGAATGAAGCATTCCCTGCTACCATTGGCTCTCCATGGCCCACATGATCCCAGGGGATGCATCGAACTAACTGCGCCCCTGGGATACGCAAGCACTGCGCGCCAGCAGTTGAAGGAGGCCCAGGATCAGAATCCCACGCGGGCCCACAGCTCAACGGCCGGCGTGCTAGGTAAGTGCAGGTCGGGGGCTTGCACCCACGGGAAGCCCCCGACCTGAATTTCTGGGCCAATTTGTTTTTGGTGGTATTAATGGATGGAGAAATGGAAAAATTTACTGCTCATCTTTGACCAGCACCACGGAATATTTGCCATCCAGCTGAACAGGGAGGCCTTGATTTAACATCTCATTTGAAACACTTCCAACAATACAGCACTCCCTCACTACTGCACTAAAGTGTCAGACTAGATTACATGCTAGAGCAACTAGCAGGTTTTTTTAAAATTTGTTCCTGGGATGTGGGTGAGACTGGCAAGGCTAGCATTTATTGCCCATCCCACAACTACCAACTGAGCCAATCTCATAACAATTGCGGTACATAAAGAAGAGATGGATAATTATTAGGGAATTGGAGTTGAGGTCGATGATCAGCCATGATCTTATTGAATGGCGGAGCAGGCTCGAGGGGCCGTATGGCCTACTCCTGCTCCTAATTCTTATGTTCTTATATTCAAATGCGTTATCCCACCATCTGCACCACTAGCCTCACACATTGCTCAATGCACCACAACCCCATCGCTTACCTACCAACAATCTGCACCAAACACAACTCACACATCATATTCATAGCTTCATCTCATCCGCACAAACTTACCGCTGCTCAAGCCTCACACCTACATCTCACAACTTGAACACACTGTGAACTATTCAACCATGACTGGCACATCACCCACATACACTATACCACACTCACTGACATGTTTTTTTTTCTCTTGCAGAAAAATGTGGCACATAACTGGCGCCAGCAGACCTTAACCAGCAGGGGACAGGCTCGCCTGCATCATCTCACCTCACCCCCTTAGATGAGACTGAGCCCTTGGCCAGCAGCGGGGTGGAATGAATTCAAGATGCCGGTATACTCTGTCAGGGTTGCTGTCACGGGGCCGTGTAGAAACGGGGCCGTGCTGTCCGGGTGAGACTGGTTCTGGACCCAAGTGCAGACAGACGAGACGAGAAGCAGATATGCAGTCTTAAATAACAGTACTTTACTAGAATCACACAGGTAAACAGTTACAAAACATAGGAGCTCAAGATAAGCTACCACATAGGCAAATGGCTAGTCAAGATAGGAACTCAAGACAAGCTACCGTGAGGCAACCGGCTTGTCAAGACTGAGCTCAAGACAAGCTACCACAGGGCAACCAGCTTGTCCAAACTGAGCACCTTATCAAGACTGAGCAACTTGTCAGCACCTTGTCAAGACCAAGAACAAAGGGAAGAACCACAGAACTTAAATACAAGCAAAACAGAACACAGATAAACAGTTATAGACATCGGAGCTCAAGACAAGCAACCACTAAGGCAACCGGCTTGTCAAGGCAAGCTACCACAGGGGCAACAAGCTTGTGGAGACTGAGCACCTAGTCAAGACAGAGCACTTTGTCAGGACTGACCACAGAGGGAAGAAACCACAGAACTTAAATACAAGCAAAAACAGGTGAAACCAATAAACCAGATGAAAGGCAGTTAAGTAATAAACAGGAGAAACAAGTAACAATTAACAAAGGGAAACCAACCAGTGACCCTCACACAAGCTCATTTTGGACCTTGCAGTGAGAGGAGCAGGTTGTGTTGCTGAGCTGCTCCTGCTGCTGCTGTGGGGAGAGAGTGTGTTTGCTCCAACCTCCCCCACCAACTCATCAAACTCATCAACATCATCAACAGAGGTGCCTGGAGAGGAAGGAGTGGAGGACAGAGGAGGAGGCCAGCATTGGAACGGGAGAGGCCTTTTTCATCACTGCCTCCCAATTCGGCCTCCAGCCCAGGAGAGGGAGAGAGGGAGAGAGGACACGAACAGCTCCACTTGGAAGGAGGGGAGGAGCTGCAATTCCAAACATCTGCAGGTGGGTGTCCTTGTGTATTCCCCCCTAAAGACTTTTGCATTCTAGGCGGGGGGAGGAAAAGAAGACGGTCCGAAAGCCTGGCCTGGGTTGGCTGGAGCCTGCCCAGGTGAAGCTGCTTCCTGCTTCCTGCTCATCGAAAAGACCTGGTGTGGGCTGAACCTGGGCTGTCTCCAGTCTGCCCAGGCGAAGACATCTTCTCCCCCTGCCCGAAGACCACCTTAAAATACTTTGCTGTTTACCATCGGGGGAGTACACCCTGCCGACACCCACCCACCGCCTATCATCGTCGAGTGGGGACACTGCCTTTGCGGCCCCCCCTCCTTCCCACCCCCCTCTCTCTCTCCCTTTGTCCTCTCTCTGCCTCTCCGATAGGCACCTCCCTTCATCTTATTTATTATTTTCCAATTGAGCAGAGGGAAGAAAGGGCCCCCTCCCAATTCATACCATCAAGGGGAGAGGTGGCCCAGTACATTTACGCTCCCTCTGCTCAGGGAAGATCTTATTATCGTACCGAGGCCATTTTTGACACCTTCGGGCCTGTGACTTTTGGGGTGTGTGTGGCTCTTTTTTGAGATCCACCCCACTATGGCATCTACATCTGCGGCGGCGACGGGGCCGGCGAGAACTTATGCGGCAGTGGCAGCCAAAGCTGCGGCCGCTCCCGCTTCCACTGCTGCCCCGTCGCCGTTCCGCCTGCTGACCGAAAAACTTGGGGTGAAGAGCTACACCCACCCCAACATGACAATCGAGGCGTGCGTTAAGGCTATGGCCGGGGTTGTCGGCCCTCCGGCCATAGTCGCCGCCTCGAAAATGTACGGGAAGGCTGTCTTTTTCCTGGAGTCCGAGCGGGCGGTGGCCCTGGCCATCGCCCAGGGGCTCACCGTGGGCGGCACCTTTCTGCCGGTGGACCCGCTGGAGGCCACCGCGCAGAGGGTGGTCTTGTCCAACGTCCCGCCCTATATCGCTGGTGAGCTCCTCCTCCCCCACCTGCGTCAACTTGGGGAGGTGAGGTCGGGGATTTCCCCGATCCCGCTCGGACTCCGGGAAGGCAGCCTTCGCCATGTCTTCTCCTTCCGGCGCCAGGCTTTTGTCCAGCTGGCGCGGGAGGGGGAGACGGACGGGGCTTTCACGGTCCTCCACGGGGGGACCCCGTACCGCGTCTTCTGGACGACGGACGGCGTGCGGTGCCACGCCTGTAGGGAGGTGGGGCATGTGCGCAAAAACTGCCCCGCCTCCAAGGCCGCCAAGTCATCTGGCGTGGCCAAGGCTGGCGCCGCCGCCGCTCCTCCTTCCGGGTCTAGCCGCGCCCCCGCTCAATCCAATGCTACCGGGGCGCGGTCGTTGTCGGAGGTCGATGCCATCCTGGCCTCCGGCGGGGGGGAGGAGGGAGGTCCGGTCAGAAAGAAGGCGCGGGACAAGACACGAAACCGTAGGGTGGGTCCCCCCGTGGAGGGCGTCCCCCATGACGTGGAGCCACTGACGCCAGAGAGCGTCGCCGCGATAATCGCGGAGTGCGGAGGGGGGGGGCCCTCGTGGCCGAGCCTGTGGCCGCGACCGCCGAGGCGGTAATGCCAGAACCTGCGGCCGGGCTCGGGCCCGGGGGACCAAAAGAACTCGCTCCACCAGAAGGAGCAGGGGAGGCCCCTGAAGAAATGGAGGCCTCCCTTTACCCCTCCGCGCTTAAAAGAAGGCGCGACCCCCTGGATGAGGAGGAGGACCGGGAGGAGGAAGGTCCCTCCGGTCAGGGGGAGTCGTCGCCCGCCGCGGGCACTGCGCCCCACCCCACCGCTAACACCATTATGGGCGAACGGCAGGGGTCGCCTGTCCCTGGGGAGGCTGAGGCAGAAGCGTCTGCCCAGCTCGTGCCTCCCGGGGATGGGGACGAGACCCTGCCCGTGGGGGGGGTCGCAGAACAACCCGCGGCGGGATTCGATCCATTGCTGGTGGCATTGCCCCTCGACGGGTCGAGCGGCCAGGGGACCGGGCCGGGCGAGTCATCCGATGATGAGCTCGCCCAGAGCGGCCCGGACCTTTCCCAGGTGCTGCTCGACTTCGTCGAGGTTTGTGAAAAAATCACCCCGTCTGCTGGGTCGGAGGCCGGTGGCGTGGCGGAGGGGGGCCCTCTGTCTGTGTCTCCGGCGCCGGGCGACTTGGAGGTGATCGGATGCACGTGTTCTCCCGTCTCTTCGTTCTCTCCGGTCGTTCCGGCGCCTGGGGCGGAGGTGGTCTCCGGACCGCCGCCACCTTCTGGCCCGGCCCCCCTAGAGGAGCCCGGGGGGGAATCCTCCGCTACCGATCCTGGGGGTGGGATCCGGGCGGAGGCGGGGCCGGCTGTCGCGGCCGGGCCGCCCGATTCGCACTGCGTGGCGGATGGTTCGGCCACCGGTGGCAACCCCCCGGAGGAGGACGGGGACTCGGTGGTGGGGGCGGAGGTAGATTTAGAATCCATCGCCGATGAGGCGATGGATGACCTCGCGCCCCTCGCCGGGACCCCCCTCGCTCTTATTCCCATCAGGGAGCTCCGGGAATTTGTGGCCACGAGCCAGGGTCGCCGCAGGACCCAGCAGGCCCTCGACAGATGGTCGGGGCTGGCGCTGCTCATCGGGTCGGCCCGCGTCGCCTATAAGACCATGGGTGCGGACGCGGGCGTGAGCCCGTCCGAGCTGCGTCGGTTCCGAGCATTCTTCACCGGGCTGCTAAGGGAGTGGCGGTCGACTAGCGGCCGCCTTCCCTTCCCCCGTTACGTTTAAGTAGGGGTTGGTTGTGCTTCTGAAATGAAGATAACCATAGCCAGCCTCAACGTCAACGGCAGCAGGGAAGCTAGCCGCAGATTTAATAACTTTTCGGTCCTTCGGGACGGGAAGTATGCGGTGTGCTTCCTGCAAGAAACCCACACCGTTCCGGGAGACGAGGCCACGTGGCTCCTGGAGTGGCAAGGAGGGGTCAACATGAGTCACCTCTCCAATGTTTCCAGTGGGGTGGCTATCTTGTTGGCCCCGCATTTTCAGCCGGAGATCTTGGGGGTCAAGGAGCTCGTGCCGGGCCGTTTGCTCCAGGTCACTCTTCGCCTGGGGGGCGTGCCGTTCCATGTAGTGAACGTGTGCGCCCCTCGGGCCGGTGCGCAGCAAGTGCGCTTCTTTGAAGAAGTGTCCACTCTTTTGGGCTCCATCGACGCGGGCGAGTGCGTCGTCCTCGGGGGGGATTTTAATTGTACCCTCGAGGCGAGGGACCGCATGGGTGCCCAGCCGTGCCCGGCGTCGGTGGGGAAGTTGAGGGACCTGGTCAGGTCCCTCGACTTGGTGGACGTCTGGCGTAATCTCCATCCCGACTCCAGCGCCTTCACCTTTGTGAGGTCTGGGGGAGGAGCGTCCAGGATCGACCGCCTCTACATTTCCCGGGCATACGTCTCCTGCGTTCCGACGGCTTCCGTGCGGCCGGTGCCGTGCACGGACCACCACCTGGTGTGGGCGGAGCTCGTGCCGCCGCGCGCCGGGGGGGCTCCGCGTACTGGCACTTTAACAACCTGCTGCTGGAGGACGCGCGGTTCCGGGATTCGTTCGGTCGGTTCTGGGCCGGCTGGAGAAGGAAGCAGGGGGGCTTCCCCTCCTTGAGGCTATGGTGGGATGTGGGCAAGGCTCACATCCGTCTCTTCTGTCAGGAGTACGCGAAGGGGTCGACCAAGAGGCGGGAGGCCCGGGTCGGGCAGTTGGAGAAGGAGGTGCTCGACCTGGAGTCCCGTCTCGGTCAAGTCGCCGAGGACCCGGCCCTGCGGCTGGCGTACGAAGAGAAGAAGGGTGCGCTGGAGGACCTGCAGCTCGTCGGGTCCCGAGGCGCGTACGTGAGGTCGCGGATCCAGTTCCTGCGGGACCTGGACCGCGGCTCCCCCTTCTTCTACTCGCTGGAAAAAAGACGGGGGGTCCGTAAGCAGCTTTTGGAGCTGCTGGCCGACGACGGATCTCTGGTCTCGGATCCGGAGGGAATCCGTGCGGAGACCCGCGCCTATTACGGGGCTCTGTTCTCTCCGGATCCGTCCAGCGAGGACGCGCGCAGAGTTTTGTGGGAGGACCTGCCGAAGGTCGGCCTGGAGGGCGCCGAAAAATTGGACGCTCCTCTGAGTTTGGAGGAGCTGTCCGGTGCCCTCCGCCAGCTCTCTAGGGGGAAGTCTCCGGGGCTGGACGGGCTGACCGTGGAGTTCCACAGGGCGTTCTGGGGCGTCCTGGGGGGCGACTACGTGCGGGTCCTGGGGGAATGTTTGGCGACCGGGGAGATGCCCCTCTCGTGGCGCAGGGCGGTGATCGTCCTGCTGCCGAAGAGGGGTGATCTCCGCCTCCTTAAGAACTGGCGCCCGGTCTCCCTCCTCAGCACGGATTACAAAATCTTTGCCAGGGCCATGTCCGTTCGCCTTGGCACCGTGCTGGCCCACATGATCCATCCCGACCAGTCCTACACTGTCCCGGGCCGGACCATTCACGATAACATCCATCTGGTCCGGGACCTGGTCCACCATTCCCAGAGGGCTGGTCTGTCGGTCGCCTTCCTTTCCCTGGATCAGGAGAAGGCGTTCGACAAGGTGGATCACGAGTATCTTTTCGGGACTCTGCGCGCTTTCGGGTTCAGGACGCATTTTGTCGCCTGGATCCGACTTCTGTACGCTGCCGCGGAGTGTCTGATTAAAGTTAACGGGTCCTTGGCGGCGCCCCTTCGCTTCGGGAGGGGGGTGCGTCAGGGATGCCCCATGTCCGGCCAGTTATATGCCATTTGCGTGGAGCCTTTCCTGCGCCTCTTGCGGAAGAGGTTGGCGGGATTGGCTCTGCAAGGGCCGGGCGTGGAGGTGGTCCTCTCGGCTTACGCCGATGACGTGCTCCTCATGGTCACAGATCCCGTTGACTTGCGGAGGATGCGGGAATGCCAGCAGATTTACTCGGACGCATCCTCTGCCAGGATCAACTGGGGGAAATGTTCTGGACTCCTGGTGGGTCAGTGGCAGGTGGACTCTCTGCCGGAGGAGTTCAGGCCCTTCGCCTGGAGTACAACGCACCTCCTCTACTTGGGAGTCTACCTCAGCCCGGCCGAGGACGCCTGGCCGGCGAACTGGCACGAGCTGGAGGCCAAAGTCACCGCTCGCTTAGGACGCTGGACAGGATTGCTCCGAGTGTTGTCCTACAGGGGTCAGGCGTTGGTCATAAACCAACTGGTGGCCGCCATGTTGTGGTACCGGTTGGTTACTCTGATCCCCCCCCCTGCGTTTGTCGCCAAGATACAGAAGAAGCTCGTCGACTTCTTCTGGATCAACAGGATACACTGGGTCGCTGCCGCGGTTCTGAGTCTCCCGCTTAGGGAGGGCGGTCAGGCGTTGGTGTGCCTCCGCACCCAGGCTGCGACTTTCCGTCTTCAGACGCTGCAGAGATACCTGTACGTCGAGAATCCTCCAAGATGGTGTGCGCTGGCGACGTATTTTTTCCGCCAGCTGCACGGCCTCAATTACGACACGCAGCTCCTGTTTTTGGAGGTGAGTGGCAGGCGTGAGAGCCTGCGGGAGCTGCCTGTCTTTTACCAGGAACTACTATGGGTTTGGAATTACGTCGCCTCCAGGCGGAGCTCTCTCCCGTCAGGAGCGGCGGCTGTCCTCCGGGAGCCGCTGTTCAGGAATCCGCACCTCCACGTCCGCGAGTTCGGGTGGCTGGCGGAGCGCAGGGCTGTGCCTGGCAGGGTGACGAGAGTCGGGGACCTACTCGATGGCGGAGGAGCGGGCTGGATGGCGCCAGAGGAGCTGGCGCGACGCATGTCGTGGGACAACGTCCGGCTCGCGGTCAATGCCATCGGGGCGGTGAAAGCGATGTTGCCCCCCGGCGCCACGAGGTGCGTCGAGGCGGCTCGGGTGCGTGGGGAGATCCCGTCCGAGCTTACTCCCGTTCGGACGGAATTCCTTATCGGCGCCTTGCCCCGAAACTCCCCTCGGGGATCGGTGCCTCACAACTTGAGCCGTCTCGAGGAAATACCCTCCGTGCTTTTTCATTCTGCGCGGAGGGGTTTCCTGTACGGGCTGCTCTTGCACACCTTCCACTTTGCCATCTTCGCCTGCCGTCCGGACACGCCGTGGCGTACCGTTTTACCTCCGGACGGAGACGGAGGTCCCCAATGGGGGGCTCTCTATGCGGGAGTCCTCCCTTGTTCTATTGGGGATTTGGCCTGGAGGGTGTTGCACAGAGCAGTTCCGTGCAATAGATTTTTAAATAGGTTTACGGACTCCCAGATCGCCTGTTTGTTTTGCGGTCTGGAGGAGTCCGTATTTCACGTTTATATGGGGTGTGAGAGGTTGCAGCCCCTCTTCCATTTTTTGAGGGGGCTGCTCCTCAAATTTTGGTTGCACTTCAGTCCCACGCTCCTGATCTACGGTCACCCCGTGCGGAGGGGAGCGGGCGGGTTGGAGGACCTCCTCGTGGGCCTGCTCCTGGGCCTCGCCAAGAAAGCCATTAATTGGTCCAGGCAGCGGGCGGTCGAGGGGGTCATCCGACCGGATTGCCTCCCCCTCTTCCGTGGCCATGTTCGCGCCCGGGTGGCCCTAGAGATGGAGCACGCGGTGTCCGCCGGCACGCTCGAGCTTTTTCGTGACCGGTGGGCGCCGCGGGGACTGGAGTGCATAATTAATTTAGACAACCAAATTTTAATTTGATTGGTGGAGGGTTATTTAAAAGGGTTATTGGTTTTTTGTTAGTTTATTTGTGAACTTGTTTTGGTTGTACAAAAAGAGGAACCAGTGAAGGTGCCATCTAGGGGTTACTGAAGGAACTGACCGGCACCCTCACATACTCATACGTTATCCTCCTTCTCACATCCCACTTCCCCCTCATCCCATAATCTCTTCTGATTTACATTCTGCACATGGTGTAAGCGTGCAACTCTTGCTTCACCACTCCACTACGGCTATAACCCTACCCTTGTGCTTTTCCCATTTCAAACACCCAAGAAATCCAGCAGCCCAGCCAATGGTAGAACAAAAAGAGGGAGAGGAGAGTTAGGAAGAAACACCATCACTCAATTTCACACTCCCAGTCACCAGCTCTGATACTGACACTCCGCGTACTTTAGAGGATAGCTTAGACGCAGGATCTCCATGTGGTGAGACACCAGGCACAAGTGGCCTGCAGCCAGGGTAGGGGGAAAGGTTAGCTCAGGTGTTAGCTCCCTGGAGGGCGAGGTCGCACACGAGTTCTGCTGCAGAGGACTCAGATGAGGACTTCGATGGGGCGGCCTACAGAAGAACGCTGATGGGTATGCACAATGAAATGCTTGGTGCATTGGCAGGCCTGCCAGAAAACCTGAGTGCAATGTCAAGGAGCATGGAGGAGTCCAGCTTTAACCTTGCACAGGGCTTTGGGCAGAGCTTGGAGCCCATCCTGTCCAGCATGGAAGGGCTGGGCAAATCCATTAACGCACTTATGGGCCCAACCATCGTGCCAGATCTGATGGCCGAAGTCTCAGCTACCATTGCAGCACAAGCAGAAGCCACCCAATTTCCTCCTTAGATATGAGGGTGGTGCCAGAGGACTGGAGAATTGCAAATGTTACACCATTGATCAAAGAAGGGTGTAAAGAAAAAACCAGTAACTACAGGCCAGTCAGTTTGACCTCAGTAGTGGGGAAGCTTTTAGAAACGATAATCAGGGACAAAATTAACAGTCACGTGGACAAGTGTGGATTAATTAAGGAAAACCAGCATGGATTTGTTAAAGACAAATCGTATTTAACTAACTTGATTGAGTTCTTTGATGAGGTAACAGAGAGGGTTGATGAGGGTAATGCGATTGACGTGGTGTACATGGATTTCCAAAAGGCGATCGACAAAGTGCCACATAAGAGGCTTGCCAACAAAGTTGAACCCCATGGAATAAAAAGGATAGTGGCAGCATGGATACAGAATTGGCTAAATGATAGGAAACAGAGAGTAGTGGTGAACGCTTGCTTTTCGGACTGGAGGAAGGTATACAGTGGTGTTCCCCAGGGGCCAATTCTAGGACCATTGCTTTTCTTGATATATATTAATGACTTGGAGGTGGGTGTACAGGGCACAATTTCAAAATTTGCAGATGACACAAAACTTGGAAGTATAGTGAACAGTGAGGAGGAGAGTGATAAACTTCAGGAAGACATAGACAGGCTGGTGAAATGGGTGGACATGTGGCAGATTAAATTTAACACAGAAACGTGTGAAGTGATACATTTTGGTAGAAAGAATGAGGAGAGGCAATATAAACTAAATGGTACAATCCTTAAGGGGGTTGCACGGACAGAGAGACCTGGGGGTATGTGTGCACACATTGTTGAAGGTGGCAGGGCAGGTTGAGAAAGCAGTTAAAAAGGCTTTCTTAACCTGGGCTTCATGAATAGAGGTATAGAGCACAAAAGTATGGAAATTATGATAAAATTGTATTGGGGTTCGGCCCCAACTGGAGTAATGTGTCCAGTTCTGGGCACCACACTTTAGAAAGGATGTGAAGGCCTTAGAGAAGGTGCAGAAAAGATTTACGAGAATGATTCCAGGAATGAGAGACTTCAGTTACGTTGATAGACTGGAGAAGCTGGGGTTGTTCTGCTTGGAGCAGAGAAGATTGAGAGGAGATTTGATAGACGTGTTCAAAATCATGAGGGGTCTAGACAGAGTAGATAGGGAGAAACTGTTCCCTTTGGCAGAAGGGTTGAGAACCAGAGGACACAGATTTAAGGTGATTGGCAAAAGAACCAAAGGCGACGTAAGAAAAACTTTTTTACGCAACGAGTGGTTAGGATCTGGAATGTACTGCCACAAAGGGTGATGGAGGCAGATTCAATCTCGGCTTTCAAAAGGGTGTTGGATAAGTATCTGAAGGAATGAAATTTGCAGGACTATGGGGAAAGGGCGGGGGAGTGGGACTAGCTGAAGCGCTCTTGCAGAGAGCCGGCACGGGCTTGACAGGCCGAATGGCCTTCTTCCGTGCTGTAACCATTCTACGATTCTAGGATTCTGTCTGAGTGCTGCAATGGAAGCTCAGACTGAAGTCATGCAAACACAGACTGCTGCCATCATGGCTGGGTTTACCAGTGTTGAAAGGAGTTTGCAGGCTGTCACAACAATCCAGCAGTCTGTACTCTTGTATATTACTAGGATTGCTGAGGCGCTGCCCCAGGGGAGTGACAATGGATCGGTGGAGGACAAACCCGCTGTCCTCCCTCAGGATGACAGCATTCGTCCTCCCACCACTGCCACTCCCCCATTGCCATTGCTGTTGCCTGACTGCCAGCCAGCCCAGACTGTTGCTGCCCATGCCGAGGTGGTACAGTCCGAAGCCAGACCTACTAGGCCCAGAGCTCCTCGAGGTCATCCTGCAAGCCCAGCTGCAGTCTCCCTCACTGAAAGTCAGCAGCCTTCCACCAGTCATACTGCAGGCACTGGGTTGGCACTGCGTAGGAGCACTAGGTCAGGCAAAGGCACATGCAAGACAGTCACTAAGGGAATGCACAAGGATGATGAGTTGATTTTTTGATGTAATATTGGATGGACAGATGGATAAAATTTGATTGGAATGTTTGCTTTGTCATGGCTTTTATTTCAGCATTGTGGCCAAGAGGACACTGTGATGGTCAGTAACAGAGGGAAGGACTGTTGTTGAATGGGGATTTAGGGGTTGCGTTCACTGTTACCGCAGGTGGATGATTCGATACCGGATATCCCGGCAAGAAAGTGGCTGTCTGGGTTGCCTACAAACTTCCACTTCCTCCTCCTCCTCTTCTTCTTCCTCCTCTTCCTCTTCCTCCTCCTTCTCTTCCTCCTCCTTCTCCTGAGCTGGTGGCCATAACCCTGATGGCAAGGGCTGTGCCCTCATGATGGCCAGGTTGTGGAGGATACAGCAGACCAGGATGAATCAGGACATGAGTACTGTAGGGCTCCTCCAGAGTGGGCCAGGCAGTGAAACCGTTGCTTCAGCAGCTAAATGGTTTGTTCTATGATGTTTTGTGTGGCAGATTGGCTACCGTTGTATGCATGCTGGCCACATGTGGTTGGGTTACGGAGCAATGAGCCAGGTGCTCAAGGGATAGCCCTTGTCGCCAAGTAGACACACTCTGGTTTATTTTTCTGGTTCAAAGGCTGAGGGAACAGCGGACTGGCACAGAATAAAAGCATCATGACTGGTGCCAGGACACTGGGCATTCATCATCATGATGTGCTGAGCATGGTCGCACATCAACTGCACATTCAGCGAGTGGTAACCTTTGCGGTGGTACATCTCATTATTTCTATACGGTGCCCACAAAGCCATGTGCATGCAGTCGATAGCGCCCTGTAGCATGGGGAAGTCTACAATCCTGGCAAAGCCACATGCACGCTCCGTCTGCTTCTCTCTGGTCAGAGAGAAGACAATGAAGTCCCCTCTCCTGGCATAAAGTGCATCTGTCACCTCTCTTCTGCAGCAGTGGATGTCGAATGGTGAGATGTTACAGATAGCGCCTGCTCCAGCCTGGAAGGATCCCGATGAAAAGAAATTCAGGGCCACGGTCACCTCCACTGCCCTTGGCAGTGCTGTGCTTACCCTGATGCTGCAGCTGTAAAATGTCGCAGAGTTCTGTGAGTGTAATGTATATACCTTTAAGGGGGGGAACTACTTTTTACAGCTCATGTATACTGTAGTACCGACAGTGACCACACCTGTATATAGCACTGAGTAGTAATCTGTACAATCAGTTCCACTGTGAGCCACGTTGAGTAAACACCTGTTGTTACCATTCTCCTGCAGTCTGTGTATTATTATACACGGACACAACATTGACGACGAGGCAAGTTCGAACCTACCTGCAACTCTACATCACCTCCCGGGGATTTGTTCCTGGAGATCAGTGGATTGGAGGTCAAGGCCAGAGACTCGGGCATCGACCACGGGCAACCGCCCAGTCATCCAGCAGAGACTCGAGAATTGCGGGGGAGGCTGTTGAGAGCCAGGCTTGGCTTTCCGGTCGAGGTGGTCCAGCAAAACGGGCTGGCAACATGTAGTGCGCAGACCCTTCCCGGACAGCGGCGGGCTAGAGCCCGACCGAGCGGCACAGCAAAGGGCCGAGCAGCGTCGATGGGGGAGAGAGAGAGAGGGCAGAGTGCACAGGGCGCAGCTGGTGTTCAGGGGCCGAGCAGCGTCGGAGACAGGGAGAGAGAGACGCGCAGAAACCCGCGAGGCATCGCCATTGCCACATGGACCACCAAGAGCGGTGTTGGCAGCAGCGCAGGAGAAGCGCACAAAACCTACAGGGCGCTGCCATTGCCACGAGAACTGCCGGGAGCGGCGTTGGCAGCAGCGGGGGAGGAAGGAAAGCGCAGGAGATGCCATTTTAAGCCATTGGGAGATGCCATTTTAAACCACACCCAAAATGCCGAAGAGTGGCAGTATCACCGCATTTGACAATGAAGTCGAAGATTGGACTACATATGTCGAACGAATAGAGGTGTACTGCAAGGCAAATGAGGTGTCAGATGACAAGAAAGCGTCGGTATTGTTAAATTTAATGGGTGCAAAGACGTATGGTTTATTACGAAATCTAGTAACCCCAACGAAGCCAATGGAAAAGAGTTTTGAAGACATAGTAACAGTAATGATCAATAACATGTCATTCTATAGTGGACACTAGGTGGAGTCGTAGAGCTGTGTAGAGCTGTATATAGCTATATGTATATAAGACTACACTACCCAGAGCTGTATATAGCTATATGTATATAAGACTACACTACCCAGCTGTATGTATATAAGACTACACTACCCAGCTGTATGTATATTAAGACTACATTACCCATGAGGCACTAGGCTACCCACAAGGCAGCAGTCAAGATGGATGCCTCTACAAATACTGTACCTAGTCCACATGTGCTCAATAAAAGTATCTAGCAAAAGCTAGCTGTGTTCATAATAAGAATGTTTATTTATTAATGAACATAAGATGGTACCAGGATGGTGAAGATCTGCTGAAAGTTGTGAAAAGCAACATGGAGAATTTGAAGCCACCAGAGCATTTGAAACTCACAGGAAATATCGACTACAATTGGCAGACTTTTAAACAACAATTCAAACTCTACATTGCAGTCATCGGATTCGGTATGAAGCCAGATGCAAGGAAGGTAGCGTTGCTGCTTACGGTTGCAGGCCCACAGGCGATAGAGGTATTTAATACATTTGTATTTAATCCAGAGGAGAACAGAGAAAAATTAGAAGGTGTGCTAAAAAAATTTGATACACATTGCTCTCCCAAAAAGAATGAAACCTATGAAAGTTACATCTTCCGTTCTCGGACACAGCAGCAAAATGAGACTTTTGATAGCTTTATAACTGATCTGAAACTTAAAGCAGAGACATGTAATTTCTCTGAGCTCAAAGCATCCATGATTCGTGACCAGGTTGTGTTTGGTATTCATGATAAAAAAGTCAGGGAACGTCTGTTGAGAGAAACTGAACTAAATTTGGAAAATGCGGTGAAAATATGCCAAGCCAGCGAGCTAGCTCGAAAGCACGCGAAGACTTTCAGTGAAATCAATAATGGTGCGATTGTAATGAGTGATAATGCTGCTGTTGGTGCTGTGTCCTACAAGGGGAAGAAACGTGGGCAGAACAGAAATGAAAAGCAATCGGAGGATGAAATTTTTAATTGTAAACGCTGTGGTTACAAACACCAGTTAAGACAATGCCCAGCGTTTGGAAAAATGTGCACAAAGTGTAATGGAAAGAATCACTTTGCCAAACAATGCTTTTCAAAAGTAAAAACTAAGAAAGGGCAACGAGTTAATGTAATTGAGGACACTGATATAAGTGAGACAATTTTTGTAGGAATGGTGTCATGTGACAATATCAAAAAGGATACAGAAAATGTGCAGCCCTCAGAAATGGACAATGCTGAACATAAAGTTAATGCAGTAAAAGAGGACAAATGGATGATCCCACTGCAGGTAAATGGCGCATTAGCTACCTTGAAACTAGACACTGGGGCAAAAGCAAACTTAATCAGTATGAGTGACATTAACAATATGAAAGAAAAGCCCAAAATACAGAAAAAGTCAGTACTACTGAAGGACTATAATGGACAGAAAATAGATAGCTTAGGTGTATGCAGACTTACAGTGACAGTCAAAGACAAAGTGCATCATCTCATGATTTCTGTTGTGGTTGAAAGACTTGATTCACTACTGGGTGACAAAGCTTGTGAGGACTTAGAACTGGTCAAGAGAGTCTACCGTATAAACTGTGCCATAAGCAGACCAGATGACTCGGTGGATTCTGTAGTGAGTAATTTCCAGGATGTGTTCAAAGGATTTGGAGTTCTACCATTCACTTACAAGATCCATCTAAAGGAGGATGCTCAGCTAGTGGTACATGCTCCACGAAGAGTTCCAGCACCCCTGCGTGACCGGCTCAAGAATGAACTGGACAGAATGACCACACTAGGAGTCATCAGGAAAGTCGAAGAGCCAACAGACTGGGTTAACTCCATGGTATGTGTAAAGAAAAAGAACAATGATCTAAGAATATGCATGGATCCAAAGGACTTAAATGCAAACATAAAACGTGAACACTACCAGATTCCCAAGCGAGAAGAAATCACCAGTGAAATGTCAGGTGCCAGATATTTTACAAAGCTCGATGCCTCACAAGGATTTTGGCAACTAAAACTGGATGAAGAGAGCACCAAATACTGTACCTTCAACACACCATTTGGCAGGTATTGTTTCCTCAGAATGCCTTTCGGGATAATATCTGCATCTGAAATCTTTCATAGAGCGATGGAAGACATAATTGAAGGTCTGGAAGGAGTTCGGGTCTATGTTGATGACATCATCATCTGGGGCTCCAAACTGAAAGATCACAATGAGAGACTGACTAAAGTGCTACAGAGCATATGCCGGAATGGACTGAAGCTCAACAAAGCCAAGTGTCAGTTTGGCGTCCAGGAAGTCATTTTCCTAGGAGATAATCTATCTGGTCAAGGAATAGAGCCAGATATGGAAAAAGTAAACGCCATACTCAAAATGCCCCGACCCACTGCCAAAAAAGGAGTGCTACACATCATGGGGATGATAAACTTCATTGGAAAGTTCATTCCTAACTTGTCAGCCAAGACAGCCTGTCTGCGAGACCTGCTACATAAAACAAATGAGTTCGCATGGACAGAAAGACATGAACAAGAGTGGATAAACCTCAAAACAGTGCTGACAACCACACCTGTACTCACCTTCTTTGACCCAACAAAGAGAATCAAAGTTTCAACGTATGCATCAAAAGATGGCCTACGTGCGGTCTTGCTACAAGCAGAGGGTGAAGATTGGAAGCCTGTTGCCTATGCCTCCAGGTCTATGACTAATACTGAGTGTCGATACGCCCAGATCGTAAAGGAATGTCTAGGCTTGGTAGTTGGACTAGAAAAGTTTCATGACTACATATATGGACTTCCCACCTTCACAGTTGAGACAGACCACAGCCCACTGGTTGCCATCATAAAAAAGAACCTGAATGAGATGTCTCCAAGGATTCAACGACTCATGATGAAGCTGCAAATATATGACTTTGAACTGATCTACACATCAGGCAAATACATAGTGTAAGCAGATGCACTACCCCGAGCACCCACAATGAGTCATGTGAGCTCTACTGAAGAAGACGTGGATGTTCATGTCAGTATGGTCACTGCTGCGCTGCCCGTGTCAGACACAAAATCAAAGCAAATAGCAGAAGAAACAGTAAAAGATACAGTATTACAAACAGTAATAGAGAACATTCATCATGGTTGGCCAAAAGGTTCCTGTCCAAAATATTTTCACATAAGGTCAGAATTGAGTGTCGCAAGTGGACTATTACTAAAACAGAACAGAATAGTCATTCCACAGGCTCTACGTCAAGACATGCTCAAAAGGATTCATGAGGGACACCTCAGAATTGAAAAATGCAAAAGGAGGGCAAGAGACATTGTTTATTGGCCTGGTATAAATAAGGACATTGAGAACATGATAGGCAAATGTGAGACATGTCAGAAACACCAAAACAAACAAGCAAAGGAACCAATGATAGTAGCTGACATACAAACAGCACCATGGCAAAAGGTTGGTATGGACCTTTTTCATTTAAATGGTAAAGAATATCTAATAGTGATTGACTACTATTCTAACTATCCTGAGATGGCGCTGCTCTCAAGCACCACAGCAAGCAGTGTCATAATGCATGTTAAATCCATCTTCGCCCGACATGGAATTCACAGGATTGCCATTAGCGACAATGGTCCGTGCTTCAACTGTAAGGAGTGGCAACAGTTTGCTGCACATTATGACTTTCAGCACATCACATCCAGGCGTTTGTATGCTCAGTCAAATAGTAAGGCAGAGAAAGGTGTTCAAGTTCTCAAGCAGCTACTGAAGAAAGCGACAGAAAGCAAGTCTGATCCTTGTCTCGCCCTGCTGAGCTACCGAGCCTCACCTTTAGGCTGTGGTTCTTCACCTGCTGAACTACTAATGGGTCGCAAGTTGCGCACCACACTGCCCTGCTGTGCAAAAGAACAGCAAAGTGAGGAACTGAGACAGAGACTTCAACTGTTAAAGCTGAAACAGAAATCATACTATGACAAGTCATCCAAAACTCTAAAACCATTGACAAGGGATGATGTTGTCAGGATTGAGGATCCAGATGCATGGAACAGGAAAGCTACAGTTCTTGAGGAAGTAGGACCAAGGTCATACACTGTTAGAACTGAGGAAGGACAGATTCTCAGGAGGAACCGCCGTTCCCTCCTAAAAACACAAGAGACTATTCAAGACCAGATTGATGACAATGCCGCAACTGCATCTTGTCATTCACCGCCAGAACAATCTCATGAAGACACATCAGACTTACCCGTGTTGAGAAGATCCACACGTGAAGTAAAAAAGCCTGATAGACTTAATCTTTGAGTACAATGTAAAGCTTTGAAAATGTGTTGACTGTTTTGAGAATGTTTATGTTTATAGAGCACTAACAAAAGTGTTACTGATATTATCATTATTGTTTTCTTGAAAGTTGATTGATATTGATTTTGTTAAACCTCAAAGAAAGGGGGATGTAATGATCAATAACATGTCATTCTATAGTGGACACTAGGTGGAGCCGTAGAGCTGTGTAGAGCTGTATATAGCTGTACGTATATAAGACTACACTACCCAGCTGTATGTATATTAAGACTACATTACCCATGAGGCACTAGGCTACCCACAAGGCAGCAGTCAAAATGGATGCCTCTACAGATACTGTACCGAGTCCATTTGTGCTCAATAAAAGTGTCTAGCAAAAGCTAGCTGTGTTCATAATAAGAATGTCTATTTATTAATGAACATAAGAGTAACGATACTACAGGAACATTTAAACCCCACACCGCTGCTGATAGCAGAAAGATTCAAGTTTCACAAATGGAACCAGCATAAGGATGAAAGCAATGCTGATTATTTAACAGAACTGTGCAAACTATCGAAACACTGCCAGTTTGGAGCGGGACTGGCAGATACCTTAAGGGACAAGTTTGTGTGTGGGCTTCAAAGTGAAGGAACCCAGAAACGGCTTTTATCTGAAAAGGACCTTACGCTGGAAAAGGCTTTCAGCATTGCGGTGTCATATGAAGCAGCAGCACGGGGCACTGCAGAGATACAACAGAGACCACAAGAATATGGCACAAACAAAATGTCATATGGAACAGAGAAGTGCTATCGCTGCGGCAGAACAACACATGACCAGAATGATTGCTGGTTCAAAGACAAAGTGTGCAGGCACTGTGGAAAAGTAGGACACATAGCACGAGTCTGCAGGTCGGGAAAGAAGACCAGCAATAAGAAACCTACCAAAGGAAAGTACAAGAAGGTACATAAGAAGACGGAGAATAGTTCAGACAAACAAAAGAGTGATAATGACTCCGAAAGCAGGGAACTGAGTTGTCTGAAACTACATAATGTGATCACAACGGAGGATCACCGAACCATTTGGGTCACTCTCAAGATAGCAGGAGTCCAGGTAAAGATGGAATTGGACACAGGATCAGCCCTAACAGTCATAAACCGATGGGACTACGAGCGGCTATTCTCACACATACCCTTGAGAGAAACAAAAATTATTTTGAAGACGTACACGGGGCAAAAAGTCTACCCCAATGGAAAAATAAGGGTGACCGTTATATATAACGGTAAGGAAACACCAAAACTAGACCTGTATGTATTGCAAGATGGAGGACCACCATTACTGGGACGTGAATGGATCCGGAAAATACAACTGGATTGGCATTCCATACAGGCACTGACTGTGGCTGACAAAAAGGATGATGACGTCACACCTGGGCGACTGTCAAAGATCCTAACTGACGCGAAAGAAGTGTTCCAGCAAGGACTCGGAACACTAAAAGGCATGACAGCGACGATTAAAATTGAAGAAAACACAAGTCCAAAAATTTTAAGGCCAGACCGGTACCTTATGCGATCCGCCCAGCCGTCGAAGCAAAGCTAGAGAGTCTGGAAAGTTCAGGTGTACTGTCCAAGGTAGACTCGAGCGAGTGGGCTACACCCATCGTCCCTGTGATGAAAAAGTCGTTGAGCAGCACGCCTGGGGAACCAAGGAAGGTTCGCATCTGTGGGGACTTTAAGGTAACCGTGAACCCGGCCCTTCACACCGTACAATATCCACTTCCGCGGATTGAAGATATTTTCGCCTCACTATCTGGAGGGAAACGCTTCACTAAGATTGATCTGGCCCAGGCGTATCTGCAAATGGAGGTAGAAGAAGCATCAAAAAAATACCTCACAATCAACACCCATAAAGGTCTCTACCAATACAACCGGCTGGTATTTGGGGTTGCATCAGCTCCGGCTATTTGGCAGAGGGCAATGGAAGAAGTCCTGCAAGGGATCCCAGGGACCCAGTGTTATTTGGACGACATCCTGGTCACAGGCGAAAATGACAGTGATCACCTTGCCAACCTGGAGCAGGTGCTCACTAGATTGCAGGAATATGGGCTCTGAGCTAACCGCCCCAAATGCGAGTTTTTTAGGAAACAGATCTCGTATTGTGGCCACGTTATCGATAATGAGGGGTTACATAAGTCCCCAGAGAAGATTGAGGCAGTAGTCAAGGCTCCAGCACCGGAAAATGTGTCACAACTGAGGTCGTTCCTTGGGCTGGTAAACTACTACCATATGTTCTTGCCAAATTTGTCTACAATACTACACCCACTGAACACCCTACTGCAAACTGGGGTGCCATAGAAGTGGAGTGACGAATGTAGACGAGCTTTCCAGAAGAGCAAAACACTAATCACATCGAAAGAGGTATTGGCCCATTACAACCCAACATTACCAATTCGGCATTGGAGCGGTGCTGTCGCACAAATTCTCGGACGGTTCAGAGAGGCCAATAGCCTTTGCGTCACGATCACTAACCTCAGCCGAGCGTAACTATGCCCAGATTGACAGGGAGGCCCTCAGCCTAGTGTGGGGAGTGAAAAATTTCAATCACTATCTGCACGGGCAGAAATTCACCTTGCTGACTGATCACCAGCCTCTTGTCTCCATTTTTAATCCGAAGAAGGGCGTTCCGGTAATGACTGCGCAATGACTACAAAGATGGTCACTTTTTCTAGGGGTGCACCACTATGAGATTGAATATAAGGGCACAAAACAACTGATGGGCTATCACGCCTGCCACTGCCTACTGCGGAGGAAGCGCCAGCAGAGGATCCTTTCTAAATATTCCATTCGACTATAGTTGAATACCTACCGGTAACTAACGCTTGTATCGAAAAGGAAACCCGAAATCACCCGACATTTTCTCGGGTATATGATTTGATGGTGAAGGGATGGCCAGCACATGACGACTCACTGTTGTCAGCATTCTCAACAAGGAGAGAACAGCTGTCAGTGTGCCGGGGGATCTTGATGTGTGGATCCCGAGTGATAATTCCACCCAAGTTAAGGGATAGAGTGCTCAATGAGCTTCATGAGGGTCATCTGGGAGGGGTAAACATGAAGAGCCTAGCCAGGGCTTATGTGTGGTGGCCGGGAATCGATAAACTAATCGAGGACCTGACCAAGAGCTGCTCAGGATGCCAGAAAGTCCAAAATGCACCACCACACGCCCCTCTACACCCATGGGAGTGGCCCTCCTCTCCATGGCAATGGGTGCATATTGATTTTGCTGGTCCATTCATGGACTCAATGTTTTTAATAGCCGTGGATGCACACTCAAAATGGCCTGAGGTCATCAAAATGTCCTCCACCACCACGGAGAAAACTATTGCAGTCCTGCAGACCATTTTTGCCAGGAATGGCTTGCCAGAACAGATTTGCTCCGACAACGGACCACAGTTTGTGTCCGAAGAATTCTGGAGCTTCTTGAAAAAGAATGGGGTAAGGCATTACAAATCCGCCCCGTATCATCCAGCCACAAATGGATTGGCTGAGAGGTTCGTACAAACCTTTAAGAAGGCAATAAAGGCTATGTACAATGACAACATTCCGCTGCAGCACAAGTTGGACAATTTCCTGTTCGCCTACCGGAATGCGACACATGCAGTCACCAACCAGGCCCCAGCCATGATCTTCTTTAACCGAAGGTTAAGATCTTGCCTGGATTTGCTCAGACCAAACGTACGAAGAGATGTTGAGAGTAAGCAATTCCAGCACATCCATGAGAAGCCAACAAGGAGCTTCAATGTAGGGCAACCAGTCTTGGCCCGCGACTACCGAACAGAAAAATGGCAGCCAGGAACGATACGCACACGGCAGGGCCCACTAATGTACACAGTGGAAGTTGGGGAGAGCATCGTGAGACGCCATGCTGACCAGATCCTAGAGTCACAGGAGCAAGTCAACCCCATGCCTCGCCTATACGTACCTGGTGATGAACCCGACGTACAGGTCGCATCTACCCCAGAAACAGTAGCATCGGAAGCTGATGAACCAACCGACGACAGGGGACCAGAATCGACTCCGCACCAAGAGCAAGACACTCGGGAAAGGTGCTATCCAGAAAGGATCAGGAAGCCTCCCCAAAGACTGAATATATAAATAGACTATTTTCAGCTAATGTTGCATGTTAAAAGTGTTAATTGTAATTAGTTTGATATTTAATTGTTAAATGAGTGTTATGGTACTGTTAATCTAAAAGGGGAGGAATTGTAATGTACATACCTTTAAGGGGGGGAACTACTTTTTACAGCTCATGTATACTGTGGTACCGGCAGTGACCACGCCTGTATATAGCACTGAGTAGTAAACTGTACAGTCAGTTCCACTGTGAGCCACGTTGAGTAAACACCTGTTGTTACCGTTCTCCTGCAGTCTGTGTCTTATTATACACAGACACAACAGTGAGCACCTCTTTCGTAAAGCTCAGATGCCTCACACACTGCTCCTAGCTCAGGTTGAGGTAAGAAAATTGCTGTCAGAAGACCCTAGGTGAGTAAGGTCTCCTACTGAGAGCCCTTCTCCTCCTCCCTCTGCGGACAGCTTGTCCTCTTCTTTGCTGCCTCTGCTCCATCTCCCTGTCATGCTGCAGGACAAGAGGGATGACAACTAGAGCACCCATGACTGGGAGCAAGTGGTCTGACCAGAGCCCTTGAAGTCAGAAGCAAGGCCTTCTCCACTTGCAGCCCCACTCCCTGTCACCTCACCAACTTTAAATAACTCTAGAATGCCCCAAACAGTTCCATAAACTTACGCAGAGCCAGTAGAATTCATAAAGCAAGTTACCTGAAAGGTGGTGATGATCCCTTTAAATATCGCTGGTGTGGGGGGCGGGGCTGGGGGGTGGTTCCTTTCTGCTGTTGAAAGCATGTTCAGCTGTGCAAGGTGAGGAGAGGGTATTAGCTCCAGTGCTGATGATGAAAATTACAGTGCTGGCGTCAAATCAGCATTGCACGCTGATAGACGTGACGATCTGCCTACTTACCATACTTATAGCGCATGCTCCTAACAGCTGATCTATCGCCCTCACCAAGATGGCATCCGGCACCGCCCACAGCAGAAGTGTGTTCCCGGTGCTCGGACGCCATTTTGGACCCAATTCAGCAACCGTAGTGCCCAAACAATGGGCGCTATGCAACTTCATTTTTAGATTGAGGTGTTTAAAGAGGATACATATTTGATAAATAAAGGTATTAAACGATATTGTTGTGTATGTACCTTTAAGAGAGAACTGCTTTTATACTGTAGTACCTGCAGTGACCACACCTGTATATAAAGCCGTAGCAGGCTTCTGTACTTTCAGTTCCAGCATACCCTCTGTTCAGTAAACACCTCTTATTACCGTTCTCCTGCAGTCCGTGTGTCATTGATACGCAGACACTACAGTGGCGATGAGCAGGTTCAAACTCACCTGCAGTACTGCATCACCTCACGGGGATCCATCCTTGAAAAGAACATAAGGACATAAGAACATAAGAAATACGAGCAGGAGTAGGCCAATCGGCCCCTCGAGCCTGCTCCACCATTCAATAAGATCATGGCTGATCTGATCCTAACCTCAAATCTTCTATCACTGTGCATCCACCGAACCCATGTGATCTCCCGGGAGAGGCGAAAAACCAGATAAAGACCCAATGGCCAATTTGGGAGAAAAAAATCTGGGAAATTCCTCTCCGACCCATCTGGGCGATCGAAATTCTTCCAGGAGATCACTCTGTCCCTATATTTTCTGCAGTACTTACCTTCTGTAAAGGCGATCTCCACCCCAGCCAGGAACAGGAATAAAACCAACTCCTGAAATCTAACACAGAATTAGAACACAGTAGGAGCAGAACCAGGCTACACGGACCCTGGGCCCACTCCACTACCCACAGGGCCATGACCATTCCGAACCTAGACTCATGTCCAATTTCCTGCCCGCTCCCCGTAACCCTTAATTCCCTTTACTTCTAGGAATCTATCTATTTCTGTTTTAAATTTATTTAATGATGTAGCTTCCACAGCTTTCTGGGGCAGCAAATTCCACAAACCTACCACTCTCTGAGTGAAGAAGTTTCTCCTCATCTCAGTTTTGAAAGAGCAGCCCCTTATTTTAAGATTATGCCCCCTAGTTCTAGTTTCACCCATCATTGGGAACATCCTCACCGCATCCACCCGATCAAGCCCCTTCACAATCTTATATGTTTCAATAAGATCGCCTCTCATTCTTCTGAACTCCAATGAGTAGAGTCCCAATCTACTCAACCTCTCCTCATATGACCACCCCCTCATCCCTGGGATTAACCGAGTGAACCTTCTTTGTACTGACTCGAGAGCAAGTATGTCTTTTCTTAAGTATGGACACCAAAACTGTATGCAGTATTCCAGGTGCGGCCTCACCAATGCCTTGTACAACTGCAGCAATATCTCCCTGTTTTTATATTCCATCCCCCTAGCAATAAAAGCCAACATTCCATTGGCCTTCTTGATCACTTGCTGCACCTGCATACTAACTTTTTGAGTTTCGTGCACCAGGACCCCCAGATCCCTTTGTACTACAGTACTTTCCAGTTTCTTGCCATTAAGATAATAACTTGCTCTATGATTTTTCCTGCCAAAGTGCATAACCTCACACTTTCCAGTATTGTATTCCATCTGCCAAATCTCTGCCCACTTACTTAGCCTGTCTATGTCCCTTTGCAGGTTTTTTATGTCCTCCTCACTCACTACTTTCCGTCCCATCTTTGTATCATCTGCAAACTTTGATATGTTACACTCGGTCCCCTCCTCCAAATCGTTAATATAGATTGTAAAGAGTTGGGGACCCAGCACTGACCCCTGCGGAACACCACTAGTTACTGATTGCCAGTCTGAGAATGAACCATTTATCCCAACTCTCTGCTTTCTGTTAGAGAGCCAATACTCCACCCACACCAGAATATTACCCCCAATCCCGTGATTTTTTATCTTGAGCAATAATCTTTTGTGTGGCACCTTGTCAAATGCCTTTTGGAAGTCTAAATACACTACGTCCACTGGTTCCCCTTTATCCACCCTGTATGTTACTTCCTCAAAAAACTCCAGCAAATTTGTCAAACATGACTTCCCCTTCATGAAACCATGCTGAGTTTGTCCTATTAAATTATATTTATCCAAATGTCCCGTTACTGTCTCCTTAATAATGGACTCTAACATTTTATCAACCACAGATGTTAGGCTAACAGGTCTACAGTTTCCAGCCTTCTGCCTACTACCCTTTTTAAATAAGGGTGTTACATTAGCAGTTTTCCAATCTGCCGGGACCTTTGCTGAGTCCAGTGAGTTTTGGAAAATTATTACCAATGCATCCACAATCCCTACCGCTACTTCCCTCAAGACCCTAGGATGCAAGCCATCAGGTCCAGGGGATTTGTCCACCTTGAGTCCCATTATTTTACCAAGTACCACTTCCTTAGTGATTTTAATCGTATTTAGTTCCTCCCCCCCTGGAGCCCCCTGTTTGTCCAGTGTTGGGATATTCTTAGTGTCCTCTACTGTAAAGACTGATACAAAATAATTGTTCAGTGTTTTTGCCATCTCCATGTTTCCCACCATTAATTTCCCAGTCTCATCCTCTAAGGGACCAACCTTTACTTTAGCCACCTTTTTTCTTTTTATACAACTATCGAAACTTTTACTGTCTGTTTTTATATTTTTTGCTAATTTACTTTCATAATCTATCTTCCCTTTCTTAATCAATCTTTTAGTTATTTTTTGCTGTCTTTTAAAGACTTCCCAACCTTCCATCCTCCCACTAGATTTGGCTACCTTATATGCCCTTGTTTTTAGTTGGATACTATCCTTAATTACTTTACTTAGCCACGGATGGCTATCTTTTCTTTTACACCCTTTTTTCCTCAGTGGAATATATTTTTTTGGAAGTTGTAAAATAACTCCTTAAATGTACACCACTGATCATGTACCGTCTTACCCTTTAATCTATTTTCCCAGTCCACTCTAATCAATTCCGCTCTCATACCTTCATAGTCTCCTTTATTCAAGCTCAGCACGCTTGTTTGAGATCCAACCTTCTCACCCTCTAATTGAATATGGAACTCAACCATGTTATGGTCACTCATTCCAAGGGGATCCTTTACTAGGACATTTTTAATTAATCCTGTCTCATTACACAGGACCAAATGTAAGGTTGCTTGCCCCCTGGTCGGATCAGTTACATATTGCTCAAGAAACCCATCCCTAATACACTCAATGAACTCATCCTCAAGGCTGCTCTGCCCAATTTGATTTGTCCAGTTAATATGATAATTAAAATCCCCCATAATTATAGCTGTTCCCTTATTACAAGCCTCAACTATTTCCTGATTAATACTCCGTCCAACAGATTTGCAACTGTTCGGAGGCCTATAGACTACACCCACTAGTGTTTTTTTCCCCTTATTATTCCTTATCTCCACCCAAACTGTTTCACTATCCTGCTCCTTTGACCCAATATCATTTCTCTGTATTATAGTGATTCCTCCCTTTATTAACATAGCCACCCCACCTCCTCTCCCTTCCTGCCTGTCCTTCCTGATTGCTAAATAACCTGGTATGTTTAATTCCCAGTCATGGTCACCCTGCAGCCATGTTTCTGTAATGGCCACAAGATCATACCCATATGTCGTTATTTGTGCCGTTAACTCATTCATTTTGTTATGAATGCTACATGCATTCAGATAAAGAACTTTCAAATATGTTTTGTAACACTTAGTTCCTGTTTTTTCCCTTTTTAGTACTTTACTTTTTGCTCCATACCTTCTGTCCCTTCCTGACACATTCTGTTTTTTAATTCCCCCACTGCTACCTAAGTCTATGACCTTCTCTGTTGTCATTTCTATTATTTGCTCTCTAGAAACCTCCCCCCCACTAATTAGTTTAAAGCCCTCTCTACAGCCCTAGTTATATGATTCACCAGGACTCTAGTCCCAGCACTGGCCAAGTGGAGCCCATCCCAACGGAACAGCTCCCTCCTGTCCCAGTATAGGTGCCAGTGTCCCAAGAAGCAAAACCCATTTCTCCCACACCAGTCTTTGAGCCACGCATTTAACTCTTTAATTTTATTTATCCTAGCCATATTCGCTCGTGGCTCAGGTAATAACCCAGAGATTATTACCCTTGAGGTTCTGTTTTTTAATTTGACCCCTAGCTGCTCATACTCCTTTAACAGAACCATCTTCCTTGTCCTATCTACGTCGTTTGTACCAACATGGACCACGACAACTGGATCCTCCCCCTCCCACTCCAAGTTTCTTTCCAGCCCAGAAGAGATGTCCTTAACCCTCGCACCGGGCAGGCAACACAGCCTTCGGGACTCCCGCTCATGACTGCAGAGAACCCTATCTATCCCCCTAATGATACTATCCCCTACCACTACAACATTTCTTTTTACTCCCTCCACTTGAATGGCCCCCTGTACCACGGTGCTGTGGCCAGGTTGCTCATCCTCCCTGCAGTCCCCGCTCCCGCCCTCACAGGGAGTAAGAACCTCGATCCTGCTGGACAAGAACAAGGGCTGTGGCTCCTTCAACACTACATCCTGGATCCCTGTACCTTCCTCACTCATAGTCACACCATCCTGTCCCTGACCACGGACTACATCTGCAGTAATTAACTTCATAGGTGTGACCACCTCCTGAAACATAGAGTCCAGGAACTTCTCCCCCTCCCTGATGTGTCGCAGTGTCTGAAGCTCGGTCTCAAGCTCCATAACATGGAACTTGAGTTCCTCTAGCAGCAAACACTTGTCGCAGATGTAATCACCGTGAGCCTCAATGGGGACCACCGGCTCCCACATCTCGCAACAGTAACACATCACCTGCTCCATTCTATATAATTAATTAAATTTCTTATTATTAGTTATGAAGACCCTGCCCGGATATAGATGATAATGTCACACCACTATTCAAAGGAAAAGAAGCTTCTTGGAGGTTGAAGCCAGAGCAATGGGCGTCGACCATGGGCAACCGCCCAGTGATCCATCAGGAGTTCAGAGAATCGCAGGGGAAGCTGTGGAGAGCTGGGCCTGGTTCTCCAGTCAAAGTGTCCCAGCAAATCAGGCTGGTAGCAGGTAGTGCGCTGACCCTTCCCAGACTGCGGCGGGCTAGAGCTCGATTGAGCGGCACTGTAAGGGGGCCGAGCAGCGTCATCGGGAAGAAAAAAGAGAGAGAGAGAGGGTGGAGTGCACAGGGCACGGCTGGTGCTCAAGAGTCGGGCAGCGTTGGAAAAAAAAAAAAATTAAAAGGGGAAGGAAAAGAGATGCGCAGAAAGCCATGGGGCGCCGCCATTGCCTGTTAGAACGCTAGGAGCAGCATTGGCAGCAGGGGGAAGAAGGAAAAGCGCGGGAGGCGCCATTTTAATCCATTGGGGAAGAAGGAAAAGCACGGGAGGCGCCATTTTAAACCACCCAAGATGCCGAAGAGTGGCAGCATCACTGCTTTCGATAATGAAATAGAAGACTGGACCACGTATGTGGAAAGAATTGAAGTGTACTGCAAGGCAAATGAGGTGGCCGCTGAAAAGAAGGCGTCGGTATTATTGAATTTGATGGGCGCGAGAACGTACGGCCTATTGCGGAATTTAATTACCCCAGCTAAACCAATGGAGAAAAGCTTTGAAGAGATTGTCAACATCTTGCAGGAACATCTAAACCCTACACCGCTGCTGATAGCAGAAAGATTCAAGTTCCATAAACGAAACCAGCACAAAGACGAGAGTAATGCTGACTATCTTACGGAACTACACTGCCAGTTCAGAGCAGGACTGGCAGATACCTTAAGGGATAAGTTTGTCTGCGGGCTCCAGAGTGAAGAAACCCAGAAACGACTACTTTCGGAAAAGGACCTTACGCTAGAAAAGGCTTTCAGTGTTGCAGTATCCTACGAAGCAGCAGCATGGGGAGCTGCGGAAATACAACAGAAACCGTAAGAATATAGCACCAATGAAATGGCATATGGAGCAGAAAAGTGCTATCGCTGCGGCAGAACAACCCATGACCAGAAGGATTGCTGGGCTAAGGACAAAGTATGCAGGCAATGTGGAAAAGTGGGACACATAGCACGAGTCTGCAGGTCGGGAAAGATAACCAACACTAAAAGAACTACTAAGGAAAAGTACAAGAAAGTACAAAAGATGACGGACAGTAGTTCAGAAGATCAGAAGAGTGATAATGACTCCGGGAGCAGGAGACTAAGTTGTCTAAAGTTACACAACGTGATCGCAAAGGAGGATCACCGAACCATTTGGGTCACCCTCATGATAGCAGGGTCCCAAGAAAAGATGGAATTGGACACAGGATCAGCCCCAACAGTCATGAATCGACGAGACTACGAGTGGCTATTCTCACACATTCCCTTGAAGGATACGTCCATTGTCTTGAAGACATATACGGGGCAAAAAGTCTACCCCAGAGGAAAAATAAGGGTGCCCGTTAAATACAACGGCAAGGAAACACAGGAACTGTATCTATATATACTACAAGATGGAGGACCACCATTATTGGGACGGGAATGGATCCGAAAAATACAATTGGATTGGCATTCTATTCAGGCGCTAGCTGTGGCTTACAAAAAGGATGACGACGCCACACCTGGACGACTGTCAAAAATTCTAACTGACGTGAAAGAAGTGTTCCAGCAAGGAATTGGGACTCCAAAAGGCGTAACGGCAATGATAAAAATTGAAGATAAGGCAAACTCAAAATTTTTTAAGGCCAGACCGGTACCGTATGCGATCCGCCCAGCCGTCGAAGCGGAGCTGGAGAGTCTGGAGCGTTCGGGTGTGCTGTCCAAGGTGGACTGGAGCGAGTGGGCCACACCCATCATTCCTGTAATGAAGAAATCATTGAGCAGTACGTCTGGGGAACCGAAGAAGGTTCGCATCTGTGGGGACTTTAAGGTAACTGTAAACCCAGTCCTTCACACAGTACAATATCCACTTCCGCGGATAGCAGATATTTTCGCCTCACTATCTGGAGGGAAACGCTTTACGAAGATTGATCTGGCCCAAGCGTATCTACAAATGGAGGTAGATGAATCATCTAGAAAATACCTCACGATAAACACTCACAAAGGTCTTTACCAGTACAACCGACTGGTATTCGGGGTAGCATCAGCTCCGGCTATTTGGCAGAGAGCGATGGAACAAGTCCTGCAAGGGATCTCGGGGACCCAGTGTTATTTGGACGACATCCTGGTTACGGGCGGAAATGACAGTGAACACCTTGCCAACCTGGAGCAGGTGCTCACTAGATTACAAGAATATGGGCTACGAGCCAACTGCCCCAAATGCGAGTTTTTCAGGAAACAAATCTCGTATTGTGGCCACGTGATTGATGAAGAGAGGTTACATAAGTCCCCAGACAAGATTGAGGCAGTAGTCAAGGCTCCAGCACCGGAAAATGTGTCACAACTGAGGTCGTTCCTCGGGTTGGTGAGCTATTACCATAAGTTCTTGCCAAATTTGTCTACGATTCTGCACCCGCTGAATGCCCTGCTGCAAACTGGAGTAGCATGGAAATGGAGTGATGAGTGTAAGCGTGCCTTTCAGAAATGTAAATGCCTAATCACTTCAAAAGAAGTATTGGCCCACTACAATCCATCACTACCGATTCGGTTGGCATGTGATGCGTCTCCCTACGGCATTGGAGCGGTGCTGTCGCACAAATTCCTTGACGGTTCAGAGAGGCCAATAGCCTTTGCGTCACGCTCATTAATTTCAGCCGAGCGTAACTACGCCCAGATTGACAGGGAGGCCCTCAGCCTGGTGTGGGGGTGAAGAAGTTCAATCACTATCTGCACGGGCAGAAATTCACCTTACTGACTGATCACCAGCCTCTTGTCTCCATTTTTAACCCAAAGAAGGGTGTTCCGGTGATGACGGCGCAATGGCTGCAAAGATGGTCCCTTTTTCTAGGGGCACATCAATACGACATAGAGTATAAGGGCACGAAACAGCATGGAAACGCTGATGGGCTGTCGCGCCTACCGCTGCCTACGGTGGAGGAAGCACCTGCAGTGGACCCTGTTGAGATATTCCATTCAACCATAGTCTAATGTCTACCTGTTACAAACTCAAGTATAGAGAAGGAAACCCGAAATGACCCGACACTCTCTCGGGTCTATGATTTGACGGTGAAGTGATGGCCAGCACATGGCGACTCACTGTTGCCAGCATTCTCGACAAGGAGAGAACAGCTGTCAGTTTGCCGGGGGACCTTGATGTGTGGATCCCGAGTGGTAATTCCACCCAAGTTGAGAGAAAGAGTGCTCAATGAGCTTCATGAGGGTCATCTGGGAGGGGTAAAAATGAAGACCCTAGCCAGGGCGTTTGTGTGGTGGCCGGGAATCGATAAAGAAATCGAGGAAATGACCAAGAGATGCACAGGATGCCAGAAAGTCCAAAACGCTCCACCACAGGCCCTGCTACACCCATGGGAGTGGCCCTCATCTCCATGGCAACGGGTACGCATTGATTTTGCTGGTCCATTTATGGACTCAATGTTTTTAATCGCTGTGGATGCACATTCGAAATGGCCAGAGGTCATCAAAATGTCCTCCACCACCACGGAGAAAACTATTGCAGTCCTACGGACCATCTTCGCCAGGAATGGCTTGCCAGAACAGATTTGCTCCGACAATGGACCACAGTTTGTGTCCGAGGATTTCCGGGGGTTTTTGAGGAATAATGGGGTAAAGCATTACACATCCGCCCCATATCATCCAGCCACAAATGGATTGGCTGAGAGGTTTGTTCAAACCTTTAAAAAAGCAATAAAGGTGATGTATAACGACAACATACCACTGCAACACAAGGTGGATAATTTCCTGTTTGCTTACCGAAATGCGACACATGCAGTCAGCAACCAAGCTCCAGCCATGATGTTCTTTAACCGCGGGTTAAGATCTCGCCTGGACTTGCTCAAACCAAACATAAGACGAGATGTTGAGAATAAGCAATTCCAGCACATCAATGAAAAGCCAACCAGGAGCTTCAAGATAGGGCAACCAGTCTTGGCCCGCGACTACCGAACAGAAAAATGGCAGCCAGGAACGATATGCACACGGCAGGGACCACTAATGTACACAGTGGGTGTTGGAGAGAGCACCGTGAGACGCCATGCTGACCAGATTCTAGAGTCACAGGAACAAGTCAAACCCATACCACGAGCATGCGCACCTGGTGATGAACCCGAAGTACAGATTGCGTCTACCTCAGAATCAGTGGTATTGGAAGCTGACGAACCAACCAATGACAATGAGCCAGAATCGACTCCACCGCAAGAACAGGATACTCGAGAAAGGCGCTATCCAGACAGGATCAGGAAGCCTCCTCAAAGACTGAATTTATAAATGATTACTTTCAGCTGATGTATATAGTACAAAGAAAATTGTAATTGTAATTAGTTATTGTTCAATTGTTAAATGAATGTTATGTACTGTTTATCTAAAAGGGGAGGAATTGTTGTGTATGTACCTTTAAGAGAGAACTGCTTTTATACTGTAGTACTGGCAGTGACCACACCTGTATATAAAGCCATAGCAGGCTTCTGTACTTTCAGTTCCAGCATACCCTCTGTTCAGTAAACACCTCTTATTACCATTCTCCTGCAGTCCGTGTGTTATTGATACACGGACACTACAGATATGAGGGGTCATTTTCTAAATTTGTGTTGCTGGCAAGGACTCTTGCCTGGCCACAGCACATTTTGGAAATTTGGGCACCACCATGCATCATTTCTCAACCATATAAATTAATGGTTGCAAAATTGTGGGCCACGAGCACAAAAAGTTTTCAATGTGCATGTTTGGGCAGACGGAGCTCCTTACTGGGCAAGTGGAATCAGAAATTACCCCCATGCTAAAAGGGTGAAGAATTGGGTTTGTAAAATTTACAGCTGCCAAAATATTCGAGCCAGTTCAATGGACAATTGGCCTACTCCTGGCTGCAATTTCGCCAGCCGTGGTGAGTCCAGTGTGGCCGGAGCTGACAGCAGCCTCAAACTCCGCATCCATCTTCATTCCACCTCCTCCAAGTGATTTTGCCCTGATTGGGCTTGTTAAGTCCAAATTGATTTTGACAGTTGAGCTGTCAGTGTTCTGAAACATTGAGGTGCTGCAAACACTGACAAGCACTGCACAAGGGTGCACAGCTGCACCCAGGCTCTCCCATGACTCCCCCAATATGCTTATGGAGGGAGTCACAGCATGCAGGGAGGTTCTCTTCCCTTCCAATGGACAGAAGACACCTCCCCAGGAGACCAACGCAGCCTGGTTGCACATTGCACAGGAGGGCACAAGCAGGGATGTCGTCAGGAGGACCAGGCTGCAGTGGGGCAAACCTTTCAATGATCTCAGTAGATCACAAAACGTTACTCCCAAGCCACACTCAACCTCATCCTGCTGTGCCACTCATCACATCCCCATCACTCTGCCTTCCTTATCCTACTCCTGCACATCCTTACTCACACCAACTTACCTTGCACCTCCACCCATCCCTCTCTATCTACATTATCACTTCCCCATCCCACTAGCCACCTCTCACACTCACCCTCATCCTACTGCAAGCAAACCAACTAACAACACACAAGGGTGGGCACTTGAGTGGTTTAGCCAATGTTCATGTGAAGTTTCTGGTAATGTGCTGTCAAACATTGAAATCTTTATTTTCAACACTTTGCATGCTTGGACAGATTTGTGTTCACCTTTGGAAGTGTCTTAATGAGTTGCAGTGAATGGTGAGACATAATGTTCGCCTCCCCCCACCCCCAATAGTGATAAGTGTGAAAGGAATGGCTTGGACATTGTAGGGATGGTTTATGGTGTTGGTGTGGAGTGGTGCCAACCTGGTGCATCAAGTGGCAGCCACGGTGTTCAGTGTTAAGTGAAGCAATGTGCACGGGTGCTGATGCCCTGTGTCCAGTGCAACATCAGTTGATTGCGGAGAAGGTTGGTGTGGATGTTGGTGTTGCTGGTGTGCCCGGTGCTGCTGGTGTTGGGGCTGATCATGTTGGGATTCTGAGGACCAAGATGAAATTTTTTCAAGGGCACCGTGCTGATGGAATAGATGGCAGGTGAGGTTGAGATGACAGAAGTAATCTGTCAGTGTTGATATAGGTTGTTCCAAGGAGGTGACAGTGGATAGAGAGAATACTCCAAACACTTCAAAAGTGCATAAAGCTCAAAAGTGGGTTCCAAATCATTAATGTTCCAGCTTCTGAGATTGGAAAGTGACCAGCTGTACTTTTGCAGCTGTCACCTATTCAAAGAAATGGAGAGTTGTTCAGAACCCGACATACTTACCTAGCGTGATCCCCGAGCAACGGGAACCTCATGGAAAACTTGGGAAAATGCTTTGTACCTGGTAAAATGGTGATTAAATTGCTTTAAACACCCTCTTAACAAGCACAATTGCATGACTCACTGCTTAGTGCCGGGTCTGCAAAGCGCAGGCAGAGCCGGCACTGGGGAAACTCACAATGAGGCGAGTTTAAAGCGGCATACCCCCTCGCTGTCAATCCTTTTGATTTTGACAACGGACCCGCCTCCGAACCCGCTCTCTGAGCGCCGGCAAAATTCAGCCCCCGTTCCTATATTCTATCATATGCAAAACCTTTCACCTCATTTTTGATTTTCTTTCCAATCACATTGTAGCAAAAAAAATCTTTGAGATACAGTCGCCCCTGCAGCCCCAAGTCTGGCTCAGACTGAGAGCAGCTCGTGATAATGGTTTTGCTTTAAATGTTGTGAATTCTGAAGTGCATGAATTATCATATGCTCCTTGAAATGAAATGGCACAGATTACCTACACAAACTTTGAGCTGTATTTACAGCACACTAATATAGCAACTTCAGAGAAGATCAACTAGTAGTATAACAATTTAAAGATACCATGGAAGAAATTCAAGGCTGTAATCTAATCTTAGGTCAGAATGATTGTTATACCTGACAAAACTTATCTCTCGTGGTTTATGATGACACTTGAACTCATTGATTAGATTATAGCCTTGAAACTCGTTCCAGCATTCAATTATTCGCAATTCTTATTTTTTTAAAGTAGTATGAGATTAAATAAATCAAATTTTATCCTCGTATGAAGCTATTCCTTTCTTCACATCGCAATGCATATCACCAGCTATTCCGTTGATGGTCAGGTTTTGCTGCATCAGTTTTTGAATATATATATATATATTATTTTATTCAATGGTGCTGCAGTTTATTTAACCAATTGAAAGTGATAAAAATCCTTTTACTCCCATCATCACACTCTGGAAGTCCCTTTCTAAGCCCCCTACCTCTCAATGTCCCTCTCCTTCTTTAAGACCCTCCTTAAAACCCAACTCTTTGACCAAGTTTTGGGTCAACCCACCTAATGTTTTCTTCTTTGGCTTGGTGTCCAATTTTCTTTTCACCTCAATGAAGCACTTTGGGATGATTTCCAATGGTATATGTGCTATATGAATACAATTTGTTGTTTTTGTTGTTGTATCATAACCCCCCTCCCCCACTGCACCAAATTCTGAAATTCAGATATTTTACCAGCTGATGTACTTTGGAGTAACTCATGGTGAGTTGGAGTTTTGATAAGAACAGGAGTATTATGTGAAGTAGTATTATTAGCAAAACTGGTCTATCTCTCACTCTGTCTCTCTCTGTGGGAGAACGCTTGGGTACAAGTGATCATCATATCATAAAATTTATATTAGCAATGGAGAGGAGCAAGGAACAACCTAGAGTGGAATTTCTAAACTGGAATAGGGCTAACTTCAATGGGATGCAAAAGAATCTAGCTAGGGTAAAATGGAACCAAAGACAGGAAAAACTATAATGGAACAATGGGAGATCTTTAAGGAGGAGATGTTCCAAGTACAGGCTAGGTATATTCCAACAAGAGGGAAGGGTAAGGGAACCAAAGCAAGGGCTCCTTGAATGACAAGGGAGATTAAGAAGAAGATTAAACAAAAAACGAGCGTGTATGATGAATGTCAGGTGAATTCTTCAAGGGAGAACCAGACCAAATACAATAAGTTGAGAGGGGAAGTGAAGTTGAAAATAAGATTGGCAAAGAGAGAATATGAGAGTAGAATGGTGGTTAACATAAAAGCGAACCTAAAAATCTTCTACCGGCATGTAAACATTAAGCGGGTAGTAAGAGGCAGGGTGGGTAGTAGGGACAACAAAGGTGATATATGCTTAGAGGTGCAGGGCAAGGCTAGAATACTCAATGAGTACTTTGTATCAGTGTTTACGAAGGAGGTGGATGCTGATAAAATATCAGTAGAAGTGGAAAAGGTGAAAATTGGCAATGGAAGGGGTGAAAATTGATAGACAGGATGTACTAGAAAGGCTGGGTATGCTTAGAGTGGATACGTTGCCTGGTCCAGATGGCTTGCATCCCAGGTTGCTAAGGGAATTGGGGGAGGAATTAACGGAAGGGCTTGCCATAACTTTCCAATCTTCCCTAGATGTGGGGGAGGTGCCTGAGGATTGGAAAGTGGCAAATGTGACACAAGTGTTCAAGAAAGAGTATAAGAACAATCCTAATAACTACAGGCCGGTCAGTTTAATATGGGTGACTTTAATCTACATATGGATTGGGCTAACCAAATTAGTAACAATACTGTGGAGGAGGAATTCCTGGAGTGTATACGGGATGGTTGCCTGGACCAATATGTCGAGGAACCAACTAGAGGTCAGGCCATCTTAGACTGAGTATTATGTAATGAGAAAGGATTAATTAGCAATCTTGTTGTGCGAGGCCCCTTGGGGAGGAGCGATCATAATATGATAGAATTCTTCATTAAGATGGAGAGTGAAGTAGTTGACTCAGAGACTAGGGTCCTGAAATTAAATAAAGGAAACCACAATGGTATGTGGCATGAGTTGGCTAGGATGGATTGGGGGACATTACTTAAAGGGTTGATGGTGGATAGGCAATGGCAACATTTAAGGATTGCATGGATGAACTACAGAATTTGTTCATCCCTGTTTGGCATAAAAGTAAAACAAAAAAGGTGACTCAACCGTGGTTAACAAGGGAAATTAGGGATAGCATAAGATCTAAGGAGAGGGCATATAATTTGGCCAGAAAAAGCAGCAAACCTGAGGATTGGGAGCAGTTTAGGATTCAGCAAAGGAGGATAAAGGGATTAATTAAGAGGAGGAAAATAGATTGAGAGTAAACTTTCAGGGAACATAAAAACTGACTGTAAAAGCTTCTATAGATATGTGAAGAGAAAAAGATTGGTGAAGTCAAGCATAGGTCCCTTGCAGTCAGAATCAGGGGAATTTATAATGGGGAACAAAGAAATGGCTGACCAATTAAATATATACTTTGGTTCTGCCTTCACAAAGGAGGACACAAATAACCTCCCAGAGATGTCGGGGAACATAGGGTCTAATCAGAGGGAGGAATTGAATGAAATCAGTATTTGTAGGGAAATGGTGTCAGGGAAATTGACGGGATTGAAGGCCAATAAATCCCCAGGGTCTGATAATCTACATCCTCGGGTATTAAGGAAGTGGCCCTCGAAATAGTAGATGCATTGCTGGTCATCTTCCAAAATTCAATCGACTCTGGAACAGTTCCCATGGAATGGAGGATAGCTAATGTAACCCCACTATTTAAAAAAGGTGGTTGAGAGAAAACGGGGAATTATAGACTGGTAAGCCTGACATCGGTAGTCGGGAAAATGCTAGAGTCCATTATAAAAGATGTAATAGCAGAGCACTTGTTAAGCAGTGACAGGATCAGACAAAGTCAACATGGATTTACAAAAGGTAAATCATGCTTGATTAATCTACTGGAATTTTTTGAGGATGTAATTGGTAGAATAGATAAGGGAGAACCAGTGGATGTGGTGTATTTGGACTTTCAGAAGGCTTTCGATAAGGTCTCGCTTAAGAGATTAGCGTGCAAAGTTAAAGCACATGGGATTGGGGGTAAAGCACTGTCTTGGATAGAGAATTGGTTGGCAGACAGGAAGCAAAGAGTTGGAATAAACGGGTCTTTTTCCGAGTGGCAGGCAGTGACTAGTGGGGTACCGCAGGGATTGGTGCTAGGACCCCAGCTAGTCACAATATATATAAATGATCAAGACAAGGGAACTAGATGTAATATCTCCAAGTTTGCAGATGACACAAAGCTGGGTGGGCGTGTGTGCTGTGAGGTAGATGCAGAGAAACTCCAGTATGATTTGGACAGGTTGGGTGATTGGGCAGGTGCATGGCAAATGCAGTATAATGCTGATAAATGCGAGGTTATCCACTTCGGTGGCAAAAAAAGGAAGGCAGATTATTATCTGAACGGCAGTAGATTGGGAAAAGGGGAAGTGCAACGAGACCGGTGTGTCCTTGTGCACCAGTCGCTGAAGGTAAGCATGCAGGTGCAGCAGGCGGTTAAGAAGGCAAATGGTATGTTGGCCTTCATAGCGAGAGGATTTGAGTACAGGAGCAAGGATGTCTTGCTGCAGTTCTACAGGGCCTTGGTGAGACCACACCTTGAGTATTGTGTGCAGTTTTGGTCGCCTTACCTGAGGAAGGATGTCCTTGCCATGGAGGGAGTGCAGCGAAGATTCACCAGACTGATACCTTGGATGACAGGAATGAGGTATGAAGAGAGATTGAGTCAATTAGGCTTATATTTGCTAGAGTTTAGAAGAATGAGATGGGATCTCATTGAAACTTATAAAATTCTAACAGGACTAGACAGACTAGATGCAGGAAGGATGTTCCCAATGGTGGGGGAGTCCAGAACCAGGGGTCACAGTCTAAGGATAAGGGGCAAGCCATTTAGGACTGAGATGAGGAGGAATTTCTTTACCCAGAGAGTGGGGAACCTGTGGAATTCTCTACCACAGAAGGCCGTTGAGGCCAATTCATTAAATATATTCAAGAAGGAGTTAGATATATTTCTTAAGGCTAAAGGGATCAAGGGATATGGGGAGAAAGCAGGGACAGGGTACTGAATTTGGATAATCAGCCATGATCTCATTAAATGGCGGAATAGGCTTGAGGGGCTGAATGGTCTACTCCTGCTCCTATCTTCTATGTTTCTATATCATTGGTGGGGAGAATTTAAGAAACAATAATCAAGGAAAAAATTAATGGGCACGTGGAGAGGTTTAAGCTAATTAAGGTGAGCCAACATGGATTTGTAAAAGGCAGATCATGTTTGACTAATCTAATTGAATTATTTGATGAAGTAACAGAGAGGGTTGATGAAGGGAATGCAATGGATATTGTCTATATGGATTTTCGGAAGGCGTTTGACAAAATACCACATAGAAGGCTGGTTAACAAAATTGATGCTCATGGAATAGATGGGTCAGTGGCAGCTTGGATAAGGAATTGGCTTAAGGACAGAAAACAGCCAGTTGTGGTAAATGGCTGTTTTTCAGACTGGAGGATGGTAGACAGTGGTGTTCCCCAAGGGTCAGTGCTGGGGCCACTGCTTTTTTGATATATATAAATAACCTGGATATTGGAATACAGAGTAGAATTTCTAAATTTGCCGATGACACCAAACTTGGGGGGGTAGCAAACAGTGAGGATGATACCAATCGACTGCAACAGGACATAGAAAGGCTAGCAGAATGGGCAGACAACTGGCAGATGGAATTTAATACAGAGAAATGTGAGGTAGAAGAAATAGGGTGAGGCAATATACACTTAATGGCACAGTTTTAAAAAGTGTGCAGGGACGAGGGACCTGGGAGTTAATGTGCATAGGTCCCTGAGGATGGCAGGACATATTGAGAGAGTGGTTAACAAAGCATATGGGATCTTGGGTTTCATAAATAGAGGTATTGATTACAAAAGTAGAGAAGTTATGCTGAACCTTTATAAAGTGTTGGTTAGGCCACAACTGGAGTATTGCATCCAGTTGTGATCACCACACTTTAGGAAGGATGTGAAGGCACTTGAGAGGGTGCAGAGGAGATTTACCAGAATGGTTCCGAGGAAGGGGGTTCTTAGCTACAAGGACAGGTTGGAGAAGCTGGATTTGTTTTCTTTAGGGCAAAGGAGGTTGCAGGATGATTTGATAGAGGTGTACAAGATTATGACGGGTTTGGATAGGCTAGACGGGGAACGGCTGTTCCCACTTGTTGATGGTACAAGGACAGATTTAGGGGGGAAAATTCGGTTGCTTTGCGCCTCCCTTAAGTGCCCTAACAGGGTGCTAACGGGGCACAAAGCAATTAGCGCCTGGACGCGGTACCGCCAACGCCACTCACAAAATTCAGCGGGAGGCTAGTGCCCCAAGAGGGAGGCGGGGCACTTCCACTAATGCCCCGCTTCCCTCTTGGGGCGCTACCAATGAATTTCGGCTGTGGGGGCGCTAATTTTTTCGGGCCGCTAAACGAGCGCCCCGGTGAAGTTAGCGCCCCAAAGGGGGCATGGCTCAATTTTTCCCCTTAAAGGTTTGAGCAAGAGATACAGGGGGGATGTGAGGGAAAACTTTTTTATGCAGTGAGGACCTGGAACTCGCTGCCAATGGAAGTGGTGGAAGCGGACACACTCAATGTTTTCAAGGGGAGACTGGATAGGCACTTGAGGGCAATAAAGTTGCAGGGTTATGGGGATAGAGCAGGGGAATGGGACAGACTGGATTGCTCTAAAGAGAGCCGGCATGGACTCGATGGGCCAAATGGCCTCCTTCTGTGCCGTTTTGACTCTATGGCTGGAATTTTGCCGGCGCTCAGGGGTCAGGTTTGGAGGCGGGACATCCGGCAAAATCGCAAAGATTGACAGTGGGTTGGAAACCCGCTGTCAACACGCCTCCAATCAATTTTCCCAAGTGTCGGGTCCCCGATTTGCACTTGGACCTGACACCAAGTGGCGGAAAAAGTATTATAGCCACTTAACTGCTTGTTACCAGGCAGTTAACTTGCTTTTTGCAATTTTGACACTTCTACTGCGGGCTTTCCGACATCCGGACATCACTCCAGGTAAGTGTGGCGTGTTGTGAGTCTGCTGTAATGTTTATGCATTGATGACAGCTGCAGAAGTGGTGTGAAGGATCCAATGGTGCACTGGTGAGTTTCAGAGGTAAGTAAATGTTGGGAAATTCATTTTTAATGCATTTAGACTTTTCTGTAGGTAAGAAGTTTTGAATTGGCTGTCTAGTCCCACCTCATTGGGAGAACCTCTCTCACCAGTGACAAATTGCTTCTGTAACCTCACCTTCAGCTGCCATCTGTTCTAGCCTAAGGAGTAAGTTACTGGAGCGCCTGGGTGCCAGAGCTCCCCTTTGTACAGTGATTGTTAGTGTTTGCAGCATCTCAATGCTTTCAAACACTGAGAAATGAGCTGTCAAAGAAAAACTGTGCATGGTCCCTTTAAGAAAATCGGCAGATGACACATCATCAAATGATGTCATCTGCCTCCGGCTTCTCCTTAATTGGCCGGCAAGCCCACAGGGCGGGCTTAACAAGGCTAATTGACATAAAATCACGTCTGTGGGTCGGATGTAGTTGGGGACGGGACTGGAACCCAGAAGATAGCTAACCCGCTCCCAAGCCGCCTTGAAGCATAAAATCACGGCCTATGACCCTATGGGGGAAAAATTCAGTTGGTTTGCACCTCCCATTAGCGCCTTAAGAGGGCGCTAATGGTGCGCAAAGCAACTAGTGCCCGGGTGCGGTGATGTTTGCGCCGCTCGCAAAATTGACCAGATATTTTGCAGCAGCGCTAAACACTACCGCCATGATCTCCTGCGCCCACATATCGTGACATCAGTCGAGCGTGCAACGCCCCGGTAGCGCCCCGGACCGGATATTGAGTGGCGCCCCCTGCCTTACCGCCTGCTGCTAGCAATGACAGGCTGAGGGGTGCGTTTTGCAGTCGGGAAGGGACTGGGGGAGCACTAGTTAAAGGTGACCGGTTCCTGCCTTTTTTTGGCGACATTTTTGCACCACGCATTCTGAGAGAGAGAGAGAGAAAGAGACTTCTGGAGATATTCAACGCTGTGTTGAGGAGTTTTGGGTACTGAGCAGCACTTTGCAGGTTCATTTTGATTTGATCTTTCTTGCATCGATTTAGAAGAGACTGTGGGGGCTGCACTCTGACATCTTTCCCTGGGCCTCTCCACTATCCTTTCCAGCAGATTTGATGTACAGGTCTCTCCAGGCCAAGTTTCAAGGCTGCAATGAGCAGGGTGTGCATAGAGAGCAAGGTCGACCTTCCCCTTAAAGAACTGGCCAGCGCCAGTGTGTCTGTGTTCCATTGCTGACTGACATCACATGAGCTTTGCCAGCGCTCTGAGATAATGCCTTGCTCCTCGGCGTTAGGACTTAAGAGAGGTGTGTAGCGACTGATTTCGCACTCCAATCACCTCCAGGGGCGATAGAAGCCAAGTTTGCAGTCGGAGGCGATAAATAGCGCCAGGCGCTAAACTTTGCGCCCGGCCGATAATTGCGCCCCAAACGGGGTGATACCGAATTTCTCCCCCTATGACTTTAATACAAAAAAAGTTACCTTGGAGAGATTGGAGATGGGGTGGTAGTTTGCAAGGACAGAGGGTTTGAGGCTAATGGCCCTGAAATTAGGATCAGGAGCTTGCCGCGCGTGCAAGCCCCCAATGTGCACTCACCCGGCGCGCTGACATTTCAATCCTGGCCCACATTGCATTTCCTCTCATTGGCCCGCTTGAGGTCCTGCCGCACTGTGCGTGCATGACCCAGTGGCGTACTTAGTGCGATGAGCCGGCTGGGATCACGTGAGCACAGGGCAACCAATGGGAGGTTGCAAAAGTTCATTCATGAGTTTGATAGTAAGAGCTGTCAAACTCATGAAAACTCCTGGCCCCAAAACACTACTTAAACTTGAAAGAAAATTAAAAAAAACATTGCACTACTTAAATGAACCATAAATAACTGTAAAAAACTATTTTAAATAATAATTTTAAAATTTGAAAAAAATTATTATATAAAAAATCGGGGCTAAAACTAAACTTACCTTACTGTAAATTCTTTAAAAATAATAAACCTGTGGGAAAAAAATTCTAAATTGTATTAATAGACCACTTACCTGTAAAACTAAGTACTTACGTCTGGTTTTTCAATGCGTTAATACCGGAGGCCTTTACACACGCGCAACTCTCTAAAAATAAAGGAAATCCAAGTTGCACGTGCTGCTCGAAACATCGCACACGTTCAGCCTCTTAACCCCTTGGGTCAGAGGACAGGAAATGCCGGTTTTCAGCGCAAGCGCTGTGCGTCCTGAAAACCGGCACTTCCATCGGGCCCACGCGTGAGCACCCCGTCCTTACACACGCGTTGGGCCCGGAATTACTGGGCCATTATTTTTGATGAGAGGATGAGGATGGCAGTTTTGGGAGGGAGGAGAGGCAGTATCTGAGGAGATGGAACCAGTTATAATGTTAGCTAGCATGGGGACCAGGAACGGAAGTTGGGCAGTCAGCAGTTTAGTGGGAATGGGGTCGAGAGAGCAGGAGGTGAACATCTGCTGACTGTAAGACCAGCTGGTTACTGTACCAGCTGGAAAGTTTCCTTACTCTTACATGGGTAGAGAAAGGCAGGTCACTGGCACTTTGCAACATGCTCCTAATTAGAATTAAAGTGCTGGTGAATACCAAAAGTAGTGAAAATTGCACTTAAGAAAAAATCGTGGGATTGGTCTTGGGTGTTGTGCGGTATCGTATCATGTGCCTTATGCATCACTAATTATTATTTTAAATACAATAGCTAGACAAGTGTAGTTTTCCTGGTGGGACAGAGTCCATGAATATATTCAGCATGATCTTTAATTATTTCACAACGTAGCTGTCATTTCTGACAGTCTCGACCCCAAACCATAGCCTATCTTTCCTCTTTTCAGATGCTGATGGATCTGTTGTTTATTTTCAGCATTTGATTTTGTCATTTCTTTCGGAGGACAGCATTAAACAGATATTTCCAGTATATTGATAATGTAAAAGCTCATTTGTTATAATATTGATATAACACTAGGCAACAATGAGGCATAAACAAAATAAAATGTTAATTTTATACTCCACGCAAAGGGTGTGTAGGAAATGGTGCTGTGCTATCACCGATGCTAAGTGCAAATATGAAATTGGACTATTGTCTAAAATGGTATTTGTGTATACTTCTGACTGAAAACATTTTGCGGTGAATAAAGTCCCAGCTATGTAGTACCTTGCTCCCTGAACTGTTTGCTTCTGCCTCATTTAGGTCTCATAGGTTGCATCTCTAAGCTCTCTAATCCCACAAGAGAGAAAAAAAAGCTCTGCGAGCATATACAAATGCACATTTAAATACAACAAAAGCCGCATAGCAATGTTGTAAACTGTGGCATCACCACAGAAACCTTAAGCTGTAAAAAAACACGAAAGGAAAACTGGGGCACAGAGGAAACAGATTTGAATATACTGTGTATCTTATACTGAAATTAGTACCTTCTAAATCATGTGTAAAAATACTCAAGTGAGAATGTGGCTTGTTGAAAATGATCCTTGTTATGAATGATACGTCCTTGTTGATTCGATACATGTTTATATGAAGGAAACTATAAACCTGAAAAATTATATTTCCATTATTGATAACACTAATCTTTTTGAAATAACAGAAGCACAATACATGAATGTATACTTCTGTTTTCAGTCAGCTCTTTTACTGTTTAAATATGCCTATTGATTTCTAATGCTGCTAAAGAAAATCTCTCTTTGGTCCTGTGAAACAAATCATATTTTTTTTAAAAGCTTGCGTAATTGTTACAACAATGAGGTCACATACTATAACACCTCACTCTAATCTGTAAAGAGTCAATGTTTCCTTTTGTTTTAAAAGGTTCAATTACAGTGCCAGTAAAATTGTATGGATTACCAATGCCTCCTATTGGTCTTCTCCTATCAGCCATACCTAACGCTCTTCAACCAGTGTATGAATCAGACACTAAATCTTCTCTGAGTGTCAACTACCTTCTTTATCAATATGATCTCTGGCTTTCACCACTTTTCCCCCTGAAATCCATCTGTGTGGCTAGTTATGTATGGTAAATAAACCAAGCCCAATGGTACATAAACCAAGCCCAATGGTAAATAAACCAAGCCAAATGGTAAATAAACCAAGCCAAATGGTAAATAAACCAAGCCAAATGGTAAGATATTCATTTGATTATGAAATACATTAATAAACTGAAAATGTCCACATGCAACAAAAAGCTCTTTTTACAATCCATCTTTGGCACTGTGCAGCCTGTAATTCTGCACATAAATTTAGTGAGCAAAGCTATCAAACCCCTATACATCTTATACTGTCTATTGGATGATGGTTAAAAAATAAGGCAATGGCAAGAAGGGTGAGACATGCTGAACTCTACATTTAAATCACTCCTGCATTCCTACATGTCTATGATACAGATCCCACTTGCTGCTATGCTGCTGTTAACAATGCACACTAAATTGTGAAATATATTCAACATCTTACATACAACAAAGGCCAATTATGTATATTAAATTGCACTATGTTGAAAAAGTAACATGTGATAAGCTTTGACAAAAACAAACTTTGAATATTTTAAATGCCATTTTCTGTTAAATTTCTGATTTCATAAAATAAAATGTGCCTTATTTTTATATTCAAAGTTACAAAAATAATTTCCAAAGTTTGTGAAAGGAAGAATATTTAACTTTACTGATTTTTTTTAAAATGCTATGTATTTTAGGGAAAAATGCAATTTATTTTATGTGCAGTATCTTGTTCATGTTTTTCACCTGTATTTAATATAATGAATATAGACACATTTCTCATTTCAAAACAGTAAAAAGAAAGGTTCATACAGATAACAGGACTATGTCTACTTAATATTGATTTGCAATAATTTCAGTATTTCAGATCATTAGTAAAATAAATACTTTAACCCTGACAAATTGCACTAGTATACAACAAACTAATGAGAAGGCACTAATGATCTTGTAAAAGTTAAAACATACAGTTCAAATGTTCTCTCTTTTAAAAGTAACAAAACAAATGTGTATATTAGCTCATTAAATAATTGTTAATGTTAAACTCAGTTGATAAAAATTCAAAAGCTTTCTTTGCCAGAATGGAAAATAAATCAAGATAATAATATATATTTTTAACAGTAATTCTTTAAATAGAAGTGCCAAAGATTAATTTTGGAATTCACAGTGCATTTCTTCATGTAGTTGTTGAAAATATATCTCATTATTATTTGTAACTATTATGTTGAAGATAAATTCTTGCCCTTATGAAGTGCTTTTGTGCAAGCTGCCTCTCAGTCTGCTTTGTAATATGGAACTCTGTGGGTATTCTATTTGCTGATTTTGTCTAAGACAGTTAAAACTGATCAATTGTCATTATTTATCTAACCGGATACAGATAATCAGCTAAAAACCTCTGACATCAAGGACAATGCGTGATGCTAAAATGTCAATGGTGGGATGAGAATTCCAATTGCACTTTGTCAGTAGAATGATCAGCTCATCTCCGCTTCATTCTCTGCAGTACTGATTACTAATTTAATCACATTTATAAGTCAACTAGTAGCCTTAAAAAAATGAACACAGCAGACTCTGCCATATCTTCACAGTATTGACAAAATACAGTATGGCATGGGAAAAGTGTGATACAAAATTCAAGGCTTTTTATTTTATTTTAATAGTGTTTTAGAAACAAAACTACAAAAGTGGAACTACCTAAACATGGAGTTACTACACAAATTGTGCAGTGTAACATTGTTGTATGCTTAGCACCTTTCTATCTGCTTTTGTTCAGATATATATGTATTTTCTGTCGGTCTCTTTTGCATAGGTTCAAGCTCAGAAGAAAAGCTTCACTGTGTTGGTATTTTCATTTTTTAAATTATCCAATATAATTCTGAATAAATGCATAGAGTTGATACGTTGATATATATATTATACATACATTGATATATTATACATACATTTACCATTAAAGGCTACAAGTGATTAAGTATGCAGCATTGAAATGACTGCAGAAGCAGAAACTGAACTGGCAATGAACGTAAGTCCTCTTCATTTCTACCTCTTTCTTTGTTTTGCTCGGTATTGCTTAATTTAAGAAGAAACATCAAAGATGCAGCTGACAGCTTTGAAGCATGGAATAGAAAATAGACCTGAATGGTTCTTTACAAAAGCTCGACTCCAGAATCTATCCAAGCTTAAACAGCAAATGACCCTACTATTGCTCCCTTTACAAAAAAAGGGTCAGACACAGTTTTAGATAAATAATGCATGTGACTTAGAAATTGTTTCACAAGCAACAGAAAATGTATTCATAATGAGTCCAGTTTCTTCACCATTTAATTTTTTTCCCCAGAACATATTAAAATGTATCTCTTATTAAAAAAGAATGGACAAGCTTGTTCAGAAAATAGTCACATTTCTGAACATAAATTTGATTTTGTAAATTATTATTCTCAGGTAGTGATAAATGGATATTTTCTCTAAACAAGCCAATATTTTTCCCAAACTCCAAAGTTTGAGAAATTTACACCCATATTTGGAACAATTACAAGCTCCATCATCTAGACATCAGTTGTGTCATGAAATTCACTGATGCACAATATGGGCCCCTGCATTACACTGGCCTTGCTCTCTCTCGAGTCGATGCAGGCCGAGACCACACAGCAATGGTGTTTCTACAGCTAACTGTACTTAAACTTTGTGTCTGATCAACTTAAGTGTATTGGATTTGAAAACAGTTAGTCAATTGTTTCTAGTCCCTAGGTGGTGGTTTATGGTAATGTTTGCATCAATACTAACAAAAGCCATACTGCAGTACAAAGTACATCAAGGAAATGAAAGACAAGGCTGCCTGTTGTCAGCTCTGTCTACAATAAAAGCAGGATTTAGAGCTGGGGCAGAGATCGTTAGGAAGCTGCAAAATGAATGAACTGCAGAAATCATGGGGCTGATGGTTCACGGTAGTGGTTTAGGGACTGGCTAATGGTCTGGGTTGTACCCTGGCTACAAAATATATGAACCCAACTCAGTGGCCATACAAAAAGGTCAGTGAAGGGGAAAACGCATGAGGTAGCATAATAGGGCCTTGTCGTTATGAAATAGCAGTAGGAAAACAAGTTCTGATTCATACAAATCATTAGTTACAGTGTTCCTGATTAGCTTAGCTGCTAAAAACAGAAGGTCACAATCTTTATTGATTAAATAAGACCTTTTAATACCTTATCCTAATTAAACTATTTATAATAACAGTAAATCAAGTATTCTAAACTGAAAAAAATGCAAATAATCCTATTATCGTAGGCCAAAACATAAGAAATGGCACTCATATTACAAGTTTGATTTAAACCATAAATGATCAAAAACATTGTTATGATGAGTCCAATGTACAGTAAATAATGGATTAGAAACTAATACATTTCAATGAAATGATAATTACATACACCTATTAAAATATATTAATTGCATGAGCCATGTACTTATCATTTGAAAGCCATTAGAAAAATTAGAGAGTCAAATCACAATCTTCAATATTCATAAATAATGTGAAAGAGAGGTTTGTCCTACACCACAGATTTTAGTTAATCTAAGGATCCTGGTAGAAGGTAAATGACTCATGAATGGATATTTGCAATATTTTTATGGTAATGTCTGAACAAGAATGTATTTTTTGATTTGTGATATATGAAAATTAGCAATAATAAATAGCACAAAGCTCATGAAGAATGAATCGACTAAAAGGCAAGCATTTATAGGCTATTTCCCCCCACTGATGACAGAACAAAATGCAGATAAATTCACCTGAACCAATGTTAAAATTACTAGTTCAATTATGAAGCAATTTTTAAGACTGGACTGAAAGAAATAAATGCTGCAATAATATGACATTATTCATACAATGAATCTATTAATATACAAGCATCGTTATCCTTTATTTGAAGTCTAACCTCAGGATGCCTGCTGTGTTGCTGGATGCTAGAATGTCGGAAGAAAATAAGTGAAAGCACATCTCATCATGGGGTAAATTGTCTGTCGAAAATAAATGTACTTAGTTTCTGATTTGAATGCTGCTTTCTGCGAAAATAGGCTGGATTGTTATCATTGTCTGTGAAGACTAATCTTTCCTGAGCGGAAAAAAAAGCCATATGCAGCTGAACAAAAGCCACAGTGCAGAATGCAGGTAGGCCGATATCTATTCTATTGTATTTCATGTCCCATTTTAATCTATTTCAGGCTTTTAATGTCATTGAACCAACTATGAGATGTACTTCAAACATTACCAGGAAAAAAAATAAATGCAAGGTAAAAAAGGTATTATTCACAGATGGACTAAAAAATGTATTTTTTAGATTAAATGGATGAAGGTAAAGATCTCATTTTAAATTTTAGTAAGACGGAAATAATAAACCTTAAAATGATAAATGTGACTCATAAAGGCATAATTTGTTATTGTCCTATGGCCATACACCATCATTAACGCCCTTTATGCCACATAATTTTTTGACATGGTCAACATTTATTACTACACATTTGTATAGTTGGTAAAGAAACACAAATGTACATACAAATCCCCAGATTATGAAATATAAACTGTGTGGGTTTATATCTCGCATACACAGGGCACAAAAATATCCATTTTCTGTATTCATCATTATAGATATGAGTCTATTTACCACATGAAATACTATTTGTGAAAATATTTCATTTAAACTCAAACAATGTTGACATTTTTATACATTAAAGACATTCCAATGATTTGTTTTTGATGGTGAGTATAAATTCTCTTGTAAAATTAGTTACATTGTAGCTACTGTTCAATATTTTAATATTTATCTATAGTTCAAAAATTAGATTTGTTTTGTCAAAGTGTGATAGAAACTGATTTTGTAATTTAAAAGTATGGTAATCGACAATATACAGCTTTTATCCACAAAATTAATTATTGATATAAGTAAAAGATACTCATCTATTTTTAAATAAACATGAAATGATTTCCCAACTTCTCCCCAACTCTCTCGCTCCCTGTCCCCCTCCCTTTTGAACATGGCATTAAATTGTATTTTCTACTGGTGCTATGGCAAAACACTAGTTGTTGATTTACTTCCAGATTTACCCCCTCTTTAAATTCCAGTTATAGGGAGCTACTGCCAATGTTCAGAGAACAGGGTGTGTCATTATAAATCAGGGAAGACTTGCAGATATGTGAAGCACCACAGAAGTTGCCCCTTGTATGTTTAGATCAAAACACATTGGAGAATCCAAAAGGTATCTCTGCGTAACTGCATTCTCATTATATTTTTATTTTTGATTATTATCCCCAATAACTCATTACCATGTCAAAGCAGGAGTCTAATCTTGGCCAATTAAAACAATATACTGTATAACATTATATATACACACAAAAACAGCCCATGAAAAGAATAGTAAACAATAAGAAGACTTACAACAATAATTCGACCTGTATACAAAATATGGAAATGGTTGCCATGAATCAAAATATCCACAAAAGCAATAATTTAAATATTTAAATGAGGGGATGTGACACAAAATGAAAAAAATTATAATTTCAGGAGTTAGTATATTTACTGGTTGAAGCATAACGATAATTGCATTGGTGTGTGAAAGGGTAAAATCAGGCCTATTATGAGCTCATAAAGATTAATTTGGTTCACAGTATAAAAATGTGTAAAACTTTTCAAATGAACAAACTAACAAACACATTAGGCTAAGAGGGAAGAGCTACAAAGAATTTACTTGACCTATCTTATCTGTGGTATAATAATAATAAATCTCCAAAAATTAGTGCTGTGGTCAATACACATGGCAAACGATTTATTTAACTAGACACACATATTTCAAAAACCAAAGGTTTCTATTACAAATCACTTAAAATACTAATGATGTCAAAGCAGTTTCTAAACTTATGCAAATTACATTAAACTGCCTCATTTGACTAAAGAGACTTTATACTTCAAAGGATGAACAATCTGCAATCCATTTAGATCTCTACCTGCATCTTGTCTATAGATAAATATTGCAGGAATATGTCCATTTTCTTGAATTTCATTATATTGGGAGACTTACATTTCACACAATTACAAGGGTTTTGATAATTACTATTTACAATTGCAAAGGTATGGGGGTATTTATTTATTTTTGTTTTATGAATATAAATATATATTCCTCTATCTGTTAAACTATATTAAAATACAACATATTACATTTCATAATGACTAGTGAAATTTGCATTACAATAATTGCTATCATTTCATATAAATGATACAATCTGTTTAAGATGTCAGAATGCTTTTTTGCAAAAAGAAAAATTTGAAAATTCAAGGCGTTTGAACATTAACTGTCATTATACCGTGCTTTGCTGGTTATTTTGTTTGATATGCATCTTGTGACCTGTATATAAAATTCATAGTTTCAGAAGTGACATGTGCAAGCCCTGGACAACCAGGGGAAAAGGCATATTTCCTGACCTTGTAACCATGGCAACCTTTCACTGATTGGTAGCAGGCAGGCTCGGCATCCCTTTGACACTGGAGGCAACTATGTGAGGTTACAGACTTTGATGGAAATATGAAGATTTTTCTAACATATTAAGTGTATTCTGAAAGATCAAAACTTGTCCAACAAATATTGAGATTAAAAATCATCAACTCCATTAGCCAGATTTTTGATAGATGTTGACTGATTTTACTCACATCTGGCAGCAATAAGATGAGTCTTTAAATTTTAAATAACTTGAAAACTTCTAAATGTTCACTTTATTTCTACATAAGGTGCTCCATAAGTGTAGCAGTAGAGCTGCCATTATCTTCCCCACTTGCAAAAAAGTATAATTTGGACTATTTTCTTTAAATATCTGTGAGATTTTTTGTAACAATGAAAAGACAAAACTTATCCAGGAGCAGTCCAATTGTAATTTTTCATGGGGAGAGAATGGAAACCTAAAACATGTTTTACATTTCATTGTATTTTTATTTCTATAAAATGTCAGTCAAAAGTAACAAAATTATAAGAAGCAACCCCAAATATGTCTGCAATGTAAACCTCTTGTTAATGTTCAAAGAGAAAATAAGTTGTGCAATGTTATGAACATTCCTATCCTATCAGCTAATATGTAAAACGCAGCACAGTTTTGAGATTCAAATGTATACTAACATTCAAATTTACGCCACCTGGAAAAGCTGAACAGAATGAGGTTTCAACTTTCTATATGGATACATTTAAATTATACTTTTATTCCTGGTAAACAGTTGGGTATTGCTGGGGGCAATTGACTATTCCCCAGATTTATTCCCAGAGATATTCAATCCAATAACTTGGGAGTGGAAAAGTCACAATTCAATTATTGCAATCAGTCACAATTGGGATAAACCCAGATATTTTCTGTGTATGACTGCTAACTCTACTGCCCTCAGGATCGATATTTTACTTGTGTGAAAAGCTAAAAAACAAATTCTTAGGAAAGAACCTGTATGTAATTTGACATTGCTGGTGACAGAATCACCATCACTCTAATTTAAATACACAAAACAACTTGGACTGAAATTCCTCCTGTCAATAATTTAAATTAAAAAGTTGATGTGAGTACAAGACAGGAAATCCCATTTTATATCCATGCTGACTTTTTAGCTAAATTATCAATAAGAGGAATTCTTATAGTTAAGAGCAGAGTAGCCCTCCAACTACCTTACAAGGCCACTATTTAATATGTAGATGAGCAGATGCAGACAGAAACTCCTTATTCTTGTCCAACCTGAATCTGAATCTGTTTCCCAGGTAACACATGTTGTAGGGACTCCGGATTACATCTCTCATTCCAGCTCACTCAGAGACACGTAGATGGAAGGAGTTTGGTTCCTTATTTACTTAAATGCAAAATAATTTAAAAAACTGTATCCACATAAGGAATGAGGATATATCAAATTAATATCATAAAAGTCTCCTTCAATCACAAAAGCACTTGTGTGAAATGACACCTAATGGTCATCAGCGGTGTACAATGTTCCAATGTTAGTTTAAAGATTGAAGTTTCCATTAATAGTTTTTTATCTGTTGAATCAGTAGGAGCACCATAACTCAGTCAGACCTGCAGTATATGTGTATTTAGGATCTTTTTCCAATTTTCTTCAACTTATATCTTCTCCAATTTCCTCACCTCCTCTCCTGAAGGCAGTTTGGAAAATTATTATGCTCAAATGAGCTAATCGGAAAATGGTCAGCTAGCTGACAGAACCTTAGATAATGTCAATAGTTTCATCAAAGCAGTTTTACCCCATTGCAGAACTGGCCAATCGAAACTCAAAACAACTTGTAACTTGTCAGCTATCAGCCAATGAAAACAAAAGAATCTCCCACCTGTCCAAAAGAATTCTAAAGCAACTGTGCACTGCCACCAGTACCTCTGGGCAAAGGCAATTATTTCCTGAAAAGTGTTTATTAAAATAATACAATTGCTATAATGTTAAAACTTTTAAGATTTTCTAACATCTGATGAAACTACAAAGCAAAATTATTATTTTTTAACGCAAAAAAATCTGGCACGTTAATTTAAAAACAATCATAAAATAATTCAAAAATTGCAAAGAAAATTGTTATACCACCAACTACAAACAATATTTCAGGATGCTGCAGTTGCTGAGTGTACTCAGTGAAAACCGCTCTTCCAGGGAAACTTATCTTCCTATTTATTCAGCATGCGGAAACCATTTATTGTCTTGTAAACACGAAAACTGCAGTGAATATCACTTAAATATACAGGAGGCACTGAAATCCTGATTTTTATTTTTCTTGTTAAAAGATCTGAATAATTCAGAAGTCTCTGCAGGGCTTGTGAATTAAATTGTCTTTCCATTTATGAAATTAACGTTCTATCTCCACTCATGGTCATGTCCTATTCTCTATTCACTTTAAAGCATTGCCTCCAATGCTACATTGCATTTCTATCACATACAAAAATTGAATTTAAGTACTACATTTCAAAAACTAGCCACTTAAACCAATTTATAAGGCAGGTGCATTGAAATGAATGAACCTGACCCTAATTTTATTTTTAAGCAGCATAAGGTGTATATTTGGGTTGTATTTCTGACTAGTGTATTTCTCTCCTTTATGCAGATGCCATTACAAGATCGAAGTAAAATGCAGAATCATTGAAATGGAGGACGGTGATAAAAGTAACTCTTCGTAGGACAAATTCCAGTCACTAGTGATTGTATTGCATAATTTTACCCCTTGTGTAATTTGAACATTAAGTGACATTCCCCACTTTTAATTGTACTAGTTCCTGCCTTTGCTTTTTACTCCTGTGCCAGACATTGCATCCAATCCATAATTAAAGCACAATTAGTGGTGCATGAATTCTGATCAGCAGTTGTTTTTTAATACAATGAGTCAATTTGAGGTAAATATTTAAGATCACGGAAGTATATCAACAAATCAAACTTAAAAATGCATAGCAATGCAACCATTCAACAAAAAAAATTGCTATGCTACCAGTTATTTTCATCCCTGCATAAATGCAATCTCCACTTTGGAAATGACTGCTCAAACTGAGGGTGTCTTACAGTCTGCACTGATAGATGAATTTATTGGTATCCTCAGGTAGAATGTCTAGACTTAGAGAGAAAATTTGCAGTTATTGCATAATAGCTGAATACAGAAAATTTTATTTTCTTAAGAATTTAATCTATGCAAACAATACTTGGCAGTTTCCATGGTTTGAAAAATACTACAATTGCTACTGAAAGTGGAATGCATTTAAATGTGTGCAAAAAAAAATAAATTGAATCAAATGTATGCAGTCGATGTGAGAAACTGCTGAATGTCGTTATTAAGAATATCAAAGCACAACATTCATTCATTACAATTTAAACTTCAGAATCTTCGCTCACTCTTTGCTTGTTATGGCCAGAATTTAACAATTAATTTCATATGTGCAGAGCTCTTAGGGAGCCATTTAGAAGACCTCTGTTTGGAATGTCACCTCAAGCATGTTATTCTTTTAGATTTAAAGGACAGGATCTTTAATATCAGCATTACATTTCCAAAAAATACAAAACAAAGATAAAACCAAACAATGATACATTTAAAAGGAAAATTCTCATGCATCATACATGCCTCCATTTTCACAGATAACAATTTTTCAGGTAAATCACAAAGTGTCATTTGATTTTTGGTTTATTTAATTGATTCATTATCTAAAACTAGCACTAATGGGGCAGAATTTGGTATGCGTTTCAACCGTTTTTTGGATTTTAAATGGGCACGATATTTACCAATTTCTGGGCATGAGGTCCTGTGTCAGATAAGCAATGGCAGCATGACCACCGCCATATTGGTCCTCATTGATTTTATATGTCCCTGGCATCTGCCTGAAATCAGCGCTGGATCAATTTAAATATGCAAAGAAGGGTCCTGCGTCTATTTCAGTATCTTGCTGCAAGAGTCGTGAAAATCTCGGCAGAGTGTGCACACGCTCCAACTAATTTTTCCAGTTCTATATCAGTCTAACCAGTGGTCATTAAAGGGACCACTGGAGGCTGCCAAAGAGATGGTAAAGAACATTTTTTGTACTTCCCCTCCTATGGACCCAGGAAAAGCAGGCGTGCTCCTCCTGGCTCCACTGCACTGCACTCCCCACGTTTGTCTCTGCTCCCACACCAGGACTTACCTGACGGCTACTGTGGACAAAACAGAAGGCCCAAATTTTATCCCCGATGTCAGGTGGGCTGCCTCTGAAGGTGTGACAGACAGTGGCAGTTCTTCTCTCCTATTAAAATGAGGCCAGAGGCCCAATTTCAGGTGATCCTCGGGACTCCGGCTTCTGGCACATACTTGAATTGCGTTGCCTAATTTGGGCCCAAAAATGAGCTGAAACTAATTTCTACCTGAAAGTATTTTAGCTTTAGCTTTAACTTTCTAAGTAATTAAAGGTATTCAAATTGCAAAACAAACCATGTTTCATCTAAATCAAGGTTATAATTATTTGGCTAATAAAAATGATATTTTAAGTTATCTTTTGAGTGTAACATAATTGCAAAAAACATATATGACTAATAATGATGACTTGATTCTACACACTGGGACTAAAAGGAAATGCTTATCAAATCCTTTAAATAGGTATTACTAAATTTTATTTCAAACACTATGAATGCCTGAATAACTGTGTTGTATTTTATTAATACCATAATTCAAACAGAAATTCATTTAACCCCCTTAGTGCTCCCATCACAACTGAAAGTTGCAAATTCTAGGTGGCAGTGCCTAGACAGCAATATCAAATTTTAATAACAAATTCTCTCCTCCAGACACCTCTACTTTGAATGCGAGCATAAATTGGTATGGCTGACCGCTATTACTTTTGGAAGCAATCTGACTTCTATGCACCTTCATCTCAACATATCTGCTGTATCCTTCTACAGTATTATTGATAGCAAGAAAGGTCATATGATAAATGAGTGAAAAAAATATCAGAACATATTAGGCTGGGGCTTTGTTATCAGCGTATGAGAAGATAACAGAAATTTTTATTTTTCCTCTGAATAATTTTGGGTTATGTTTTTCTGGCTAGGCAGGCCAGAAAATGAAAGAAAATTTTCAGGCTCTGATTGTTTGTCTCTTCTTGTGACACGGCAGAAGTACTAATATACATTAATAACAGGGAGCGTGCAGTGGTATGAGTTAAAAAGTCACCAGCATTCAGTCTGGCTCCCATCCACAAGGTGCTGTATTGATGAGATATTTTACCTTAATTTGCAGGAATGAGATTTGTGCAAGATATAACAGAGAAATATTATTAATGATACTCTATTGAAGCCAGTGAGATCTGCATTAATCAACTCGAGAGAGTGATGAAGTCGTGGGTACAACAAATTCTGCTGATTTTTTTTCACAATGTGAGACAGAAGATGAAATTATACATGAAAAAGTCCTCTGGATGGATCTAAGCAATAATCAAATTAAAAGCAAACAATTTGAAACTGGCAATATGAAGAGATAACAAGAAGCTAATGATATTTTGTTTTTAGTCTTTTTTCTCTCTTTCCATATTACTGTATATATTCATTATAGGTTAAACTGTTAGCATTTCCTAAATTTCAATGCTGGTTGCGATTGTTGTCATGGCACTGTATTTTCACCTAAAGTCTCGCTGTTTTAATGCTGAATGTCCATTATCATGAGGCAGAAAGATATGAGAGAATGGCATAATGCAGGCACAAAACACCTGATCATTTAAGTTCTGAATCTGACATTTAGGTCACTGAAATTGAAGAATAAAAGCCTCAAGCTTCATTTGTTCAGATCAAAAACCATATCTGCCAATTATTCCATGGTCACAGTGCTGACGTTACTGCATGGTTATTGTTCTAACTTACCTTCTAAACAAAAGATGCCCTAAATAATTGACTAATTAAAAATAGCTTAATTATGATCTTTCAATTAATTTAAGAACTGTAACAGTGATGCTGGAAATGTAATACATAATTCAGCTTACATTTTAGCTCTAATTAAACTTATGAAGTTACTAAGTTATAAATGTTCTAAGCTAAAGCCACCCTAACACCCTACTAGATATTACCTTGAATAGTTGGAAAGTCAAAAACTGAAAAAAGATAGATACAGTGCAAATTATTTTGGCCCCACTGTCAACTTTGGAGGTTTACAAAATATCTTATCCTGTCAATTTGATTTGGTAGTAGGATGAAAAATGTCAAAAGTGAGGATGACAAATCAGTCTAGTGAGGAAAAGTGACTCCCAGACAAGAGATGTCATTTGTCACGATTGCCATTTGGTTGCTGGTTTTTAGATTTTGTTTTTGTTTTTAAGATGAATGTTATCTTGGTGAATTGTAATCTAACATTATCATTTTAGCTTTTTATTTTTATAAAAAGGCTGATTTCCTCAATTTTTGTAATGAATATTTTAATCAAATGTAAATACCTTATGTATTTCTAAACTAAATTATCAAAAGAAATATCTTTAACCTTTATGAGTCAATCATTTAGTGTTTCTCTTCTGTATTCAACTTTTAAGAGTACGGTACTTAAATCCCTTAAAAATGCCATGAGGTAGAGGTGGGTAGTCTCCCTTACACTAGAGCCAACAGCATAGCAATTGTCAAAGTCAGGCACAGCTGTGCATGTCTCCCACAGCCACTGCATAATATGGGTGGTAATTAAGCCACAGCTTCAAGGTTGCATGGGCACAAGACAATTCACCCTAATGAAGTATCGATTGGTTGCGGCCGAGGTAAAAGAAGTTGACATTCATTTAGAGGTAGCCTGGGAAATACAACATTGTACTGCTGTAGAACAAAGGCAGTGACACCAAATTTTAATTTCGCAGAAACAATTTAGAATCATATTTATAGTGTTATCTACTTTCTTAAAATTAGAACTAATTACATAGTTGCTGCTCTGACATCAGAATCTTAAATCAGTAGAATTAATGTTTATTGGCAGATGCTACAAAAGCAAACGAAGTTCAGCATGTCAATTACTGTAATAATCTCCTGACCGCATGCTACTGAATTGTTGGTAGGACTGAGTGCAGCAAATTAAGTGGGATCTTGGAATAATTTTATGGTTGTTGACATTGAGCTGTTAATCTTAATGTATCATATAAAACTGCTGGAGTAATGCAAGAGACAAAATTATGATTTTAAGTGGAAAGGTTAGAATATGGAACCTAAGCAGCTGTCATTAAGCTGTAAAGATATCACTGTAAATGTTCTTTCATATGCTGGAAATTCTATATCCCTCAGAGAAACAAACTTACCAGGCCATTAGTCCTCATCATGCTTATTTTACTGATCATATTGGTTCTGGGGCATTCAAAGTGGAATTTCTAATATAAACAGCAAATGGTATATGAATCATCAGTCATGATGTGATATTGTTAATTCTAAAACCCTTTACAATAGTTTTCTCTGCTGTGGATGATTATTTTCCTGCAAAAAAACTATTAAATCAAAGATGCATTTCGAAGTTTTCTGCAATCACATCATTTTTCATTACCAATGTCACCCCTTAGAATAATAGTTCTGAGGCATAGTAGTTCTGTTAATGCAACAAACTGGGAAACAGTTTGCTTCTCCACTTCATTCCTCCAATAAAATATTCTTGCCAAATCCATTATATCCATTTTATGGAGTACAACATTCTGACTACTTTGGTTAGTAACTCAGAGAATCATCAGTTTCTTAATGGTTGTCCATATTTAGAATATATTAACAGAAATTAATATTGAATTCGCCACGAATGTCTATTATATTATTTTACGCATGACCATGATAATGCTTAATTTTTATTTGCATTCTTTGAAAATTCTGAAATAGAGAAAAATCTTCCTTTCAGTGAAATAAAACAAAATTCAAATTCCAAAATTCTTGGAGATTTACAATATAGAAACTATTTAACTGTGTTGCTTAAATCCAATTATTGTGTTGTGCCATTTCATTAAAAAAGGTCTTGGATTTAAAAAACAAATTTAAATCCTCTAAATTGAAAATTGGAATTGTCCCAAGCTTTTAAAGTTTTGGGCTAAGGATGCTGGTATCAGTATATTCCAATATATTACAATATATCAATTGTTTTTTGGTAAAATATACAATGAAAGCAGATTGTAAGATAACTTACCCTTTCATTTCTATAAATTTAGTTATTTTTAAGCCATTTTTAATTTCAGAAACATATTTGTCAGAGAATTCTTTGGAATAAATGGTTGAATCGAATTCACCAGGAAAAGTTAGACTTTCTAGTGCCTAATCACTCTGCTATGGACTAATCAATTACACACAACGACCAGAGCCTAAAAAATTCTAAATTCTCAACTTCCCACATTGTATTAATCACAAGTGGGATGCTAACTAACCAGGCTAACTAGGTATTCTAAATCATTTAGTGTCCTTCCTCCATCCCACCATTGGTGGCCGTGGCTTCATCCGTCTATGCCCTAAGCTCTGGAATTCCCCCCAGGCCTCTTTGCCTCTATGCCTCTTTTTCCTCCTTTAAGATGCTACTTAAAACTTACCACTTTAACCAAACATTTGGTCACCTAGCCTAATGTCGCCTTCTTTCAGGTGTAAATTTTTGTCTGATTACGCTCCTGTGAAATGCCTCGGATATTTTACTACATTAAAGGCACTATATAAATGCATGTTGTTGTTGTCCACTCAGTGATTATTACTAGAGCAATCACTAACTAACTAAAAATATTTGAATAGATGTGGAAAATATCATTTTCTGAAAGAAATTCCTTATATATCCAAGTTTTCAAATACATAAATTATCAGAGGATGATATACTGAAAATTAATATTACTAAAAACCTTTCCATAAATAATCTAAGTGCTACAGATGGAGGTTAGTTAAATGCTTAACTCTACCAATGTATTCACATTGTTGTTTCAATGCCCACAGGGAACAATGGCCAATATAAAAATACACTAAATGAGAACTAAACATTGATCATTCAACAGTCAAATAACTTCCACTTGATTGTTAAAATTTTTTATTTATTTGAAGCCATAAGTATATGGATAATAAAACCTTCTTCCAAATGTGATATTTTATTTACTTTAAATCATCTCTATGTATTTGAAAACTCAATTATTTAAGTAAAAAGTTGTTCAACTAATTCTGTTGCTAAACTATTCCTATTTACAAATTACGTTTTCTTTTGAAATGCTGAAAAGGTGTGTTGTGTGAATTAGTAAAAATGTGTCTGCGAGGCTCTGTGAGTAAGTGCAGTGTCCAGTGTTACCAAGCCACAAAAACTAAAAAGATCCCAAGTATGATCCTTGGTGTATGCTGTTCTCAACTGGGGCAGGGATAGGGTTGCTGCAATGGACTCCGCTACAGAGGGACTACTGCTGGAAAGAGAGAGGAGAATCAATTTTGGATGAAATACTCACATATAAAAGACGGTCACTTGGATAATGAATTGGAGGGAACTCGTGGAACTGGAGCCCAATGTGTGTCTGCACCTTTTGAAGATGAAAAAAATTGGAGGAGTGGAAATAAATGTAAACAAAATTGCAATTGCTAAAAGTTAATATAGGGCTGTTGTTAGCCACCTTTTACAACTATGTTAATCATGAAGAAGAAAATTCAACTGAAATTAAAGTTTACCTCATGTAAAAACACCACAGATCACATTGTGAATATTCTTCTACGAAAAGATGGTTTAGTGAGTGATCACACATTTAATTTGTATGGACGACTTTTAACCAATACAGTCCTTTTCTTTAAATTGTACTCATCAGAGTGGTTTGACTGGCAGATTTTGAGATTCACATCGGCTGCACAAGCTTATAGGAGGTGGTGACAGGAGTGGACTAGATTGAATTGTTAGGGTAAGTACTTCAGCTACCATGGATGCTGAACTCATTAACTGCAAATATAATGAAATCACAGTTAGAAGCATAACTGCAGCAGCAGAATGGCATTGGCTCCAAATATCTTGAACAATGATACCTAAGTGTAAGTATTCCTGTGTGTCAAATATTCTAGGTTTTCCTAAATTGCTGGCCACCCACCTCTTACAGGTTATTATTCATGCATAGTCCTGGACTCCATTGTTCAGATAAAAATTACATTTTATCCCCCCATTGACTCCATCATGTAGTCACCATCTCATAAATATTGTACTTATGTCAGTGTTTGCCATCACAGCAGTGCAGCAGATAGATGCTGCCTTTACTGCTACCCAAATCCTAAATTCTGAATCCCACTGGCATGCTTTTATTCAGTGTGAGCTGCTGTGCAAGTATTAACATCAAGTGCAATACCTCACAACTATGGCATTCTGAATATAAAACACAAGATTCATTATTTTTTTAAATCACTTCCAGCATTCTAATAGACACCTTGAGGAATTAAAAATATTCAAATGTTTTCTCATGTATCACTGGCCTGCTCAAGTGAATAATAAAATAATTCATAAAAACAGCATTTTAAAACATTAGGAGCATATTTTTCTCTTTTCTGAATAAAACATTAATTTCCCTTGTTTTCATTGGTTTAAACAGACAGAAATGAAAGTAGCAGGTATGACCAATATTGCTGCTGATGACATTGAATACTAATCCATTATTGACAACAAAAGAAAATGGACCAATCATGGCATACCTATAATAAAGCTCCTTTCACACTTTTGAAGTACCTAAATTGTAACTTAACTGGTATAAATGATGAACATTTCACTCTGTAAAACCTTTCTAAAGGACACAGTGAAAACTCAGCCAAATTCTCTCAATGACCACGACTTGGAAATCATCATCGATGGCATGTTTGAAAAATGTGATGACATTTTGGTCTGGGGAGGAGGGTGATGCCTCCCCAAACTTGCACCAGACACAAGGAGTAGGGCAGTACCTCACAGTTTGGGTGAAATCAAGGTCGATCACTTCAAAGACCTGAGAGGAGATCAGAAAGAGGTATCACAACTTTAAAAGGAGCATCAAGATAAGGCAAGAATATCACACTGAGTTACAATGGATATCAACAATATATATCGATAATGCATTTAATTCTGAGTTGTTTAAATCAAAAGTAGTACTTAGAGAGCGAGACACTGGATCGTGTTTGTTCTTGGGAGGTTGGAGGGTACTTGAACCACATAGTAAGTAACATTGTCATCATATATTTTATAATTTGGACTATATGTTACATCAATACAATAGGGGGAACGGTGGCATAGTGGTTAGCACTGTTGCCTCACAGCGCCAGGGACCCGGGTTCAAATCTGGCCTCGGGCGACTGTCTGTGTGGAGTTTGCACATTCTCCCCGTGTTTGCGTGGGTTTCCTCCGGGTGCTCCGGTTTCCTCCCACAGTCCAAAGATGTGCAGGTCAGGTTGAGTTGGCTATGATAAATTGACCCTTAGTGTTAGGGGGATTAAATACATGGGGTTACAGGGATAGGGTGGGATATGTGTCAGTGCAGGCTCGATGGGCCAAAATGGCCTCTATCTGCACTGTGGGGATTCTGTGTGATTCTGTGTGTGTGAATACTGCTGATTTTAACCTGACTGGCCCCGTAGAAATGAAGCGGACAGACAGTTAAAATTGGCAAGGAAACTTACCCGTAAGGGAAACAAGTGAGATGGGAATAGGGCAGGAATGTGGAGTTGAGGTAGAAGATCAGCCATGATCTTATTGAATGGTGGAGCAGGCTTGAAGGGCTGAATCGTCTACTTCTGTTCTTATGTTATGCTCTATTCCCGCTGCCTTCTATTTTCTCATGCTTTTCTGAGCAGGCGGCAAGGACACCTACACGAAGCAACCCGGGGATTCTTTAAATATGCAGATTGAGGACTGGTTACGCCGTTGAGCCTTGACTGAAATTTAACTGGTGGCCTGAGCAAGGAAGCAGTTCTGGCTAACTGACCAGGTGAAGATAGTGGGAAGAGGAGCAGGGATAGAAGAAGCCCAAACAGGCACGTTTGTTTAACTTTCCTTGTGGGACCATGAGCTGCAGGAGTGCTCTTCTGGGCCCTACAAGGAAAATTCAGTCTTCTCCTGCCTCAGGCTCCCCCCAGTCCAGAACGCAAGACCCTCCCAAAATCCCCTGCCCATGATTTACCTGAGTGCCAGCGACTGTTCATTCGGTTTCCAAAATTACACGCCAGCCCACTGGACAGCTGCTGCTTCTGCCCATTTTTGGGCGGGCAACTGACTTAGGGCATGCAGATGAGGCCTGGCAATTAAAATTGCCTGTGCCTCATGCAGTTGAGGTCAGGAGAGATTGACGCTTGCGTCGCCGCCTGCCTGCCTGATTCCTGCTCTGGGTTAAAATTGGGATAATGTACTGATCGTGCACAAGTGCTTCATAGTTTGTGTAATGGAAACCTACTACTCAACTAGCAGTGTGCATAGGTACAAATAATGTCCCATCTGTCTTTTCACAAAGCATTCTGTCTAAATGGTCTCAGTACATCTCCTCCAATGGCTTCTTCTACCACATCCATGCAGTCACCTCAGGCATCCCCTTAGGCTCCATCCTTGGCTCTTCTTTTCAGCACTTTTGTGCTGCCTCAGTAACTATGACCTAGATATTCGTTTGTGCCTAGAAATGGGCATGCAGCGGGCAGGACACGCATTGCATACACCTGTTCACGTGGTCCCAGGTAGCATGCTAAATTCACGCTAGGACCTCATTATAATGAGTCAAATGTACAACCAGAAGGAAGGAAACACGTCTCAACAGAACAATTGCTGCTACCGCTGCAGATTGTACCCCTGTAAGATTTGCAAAATTTCTGCATTTCCCCGAAGGCTGTTATTATTAAACGGGACCCTGCGTGGACATTTTAAATCAAAAAGGGTACCCAAGATGGCATCCGTGCCCTGTGGCAGAAAGCCTGTGGGATTTTAAAATGGAACCTGCAACACAGACAGCTGTGGATCGAAACCCAGGCTGCAGTGTCTGTGAAGAGAGACTTTGTATTTTGAAACCAGACAGGACTCTGAATTATGTATTAGACCGAATTGGAGACAACTCTAAATTCAGTTTAGGCCTATAGTTAAGGCCATCAAGCAGTCTACATATATAATTGGAAACTGATTAAGAGAGCCATCGAGGGTGGACAGGCCCATCAAGGAACAATCATGATAATACAATTCAATTATCGGGCCGGTAGATGCGATTACCAGCCATCTAAAACCAGTTAGTATGGATTGCTACCATTATTTAAAATAGCCCGCCAAAATTAAGACAAAGAACTAACCTGATTTGGTGCACAGATAAGGGTTTTTGAAAGGAGTATAATTGAAGGCCCCCGGGTAGCAATCGCGGGCTCTCTTCTCTTCTCTTCTCCCTCTGCCCGCCCTCGTGGCTGCCGCACTTTCCCCGTCCCGTGCTTAACCCCTGGCCTTTGCCCGTGCCTTTTCCCCACTCCATCTAGAACTCACCCAGGCATTGCATCGGGTGGACACGGACAATTCAGGCCAGGCGAGGCGGGACGCAACGAGGGGAGGAGGGAAGACCAACTGAGGAAGACCGACTGAAGAAGACCAACTGAGGAGACGAACTGAGGGGAGGCTTTGAATTATCGGGCCTTCAGCCTCAGCCGACCTTCGAATATCTGCACACCAACTCAAACTGTCGGCTGGCGACGAAGAATCATCCCTGCAAGGTAAAGTACCCAAACAGAGACTTTAACTTTGGGGTACGTGTACCTGGACAATGCCCTTGCAACGCCTGGAGACCACGTGACGACAACAGGCTCCAGAGAGCACCAAGAGCGAACCCCGAACCCCACCGCTGTTTTGAGTCCAACAAACTCGAGGAACAGCACCTCATCTTCCGATTAGGCACTCTGCAGCCTTCCGGTCTCAATATCGAGTTCAACAATTTCAGATCATAACCTCGGCCCCTATTTCATTTTTACTTATATTTTTCCACTCCTTTCCTCCCCCCCCCTCTCCTTTTGTTTCTCTCTCACACCTGGCAGCTATCTTTTGCCCTGCCAGTACACTTTACACCTAATCCCAGCATATTACCATCTCGTCTAGCTTCTAATCTCTTTTACTTCTTTTGGGTCTTTTATTCTTTTGTCCGATCGCAGCCCTGCCTTCGATCTAGTTCCTTTTCTCTCCAGTTTTGAAGAAGTGTCAAACCCGAAACGTCAACTCAAATTTCTCTCCACGGGTGTTGCCTGACCTGCTGAGTTTTTCCAGCATTTTCTGTTGTTATTTCGGATTTCCAACATCTGCAGTATTTTGCTATCAAACCCTTTTGATTGGTGAGCATAAAGTTCTGACCCCTCATAGCTTAATCTAGTTAGGTATAGGGAGTGGGATAAGGATAAGGGGATTGTTAAGATAGTTGTTTTCCCTCAATGTGCCGTGTGTTCCCCATTCCCTGTATAAGTATAGTTATTATTTTGTATTTTTGCCTGTAGAAGTGTGCACTAGTAATTTTCCATAAGATTGTATCAATTTTTCCTCTTCAATAAAATCTTGGTTTTCTTTACATCCAACCACCTGTCTACTCAAGTCTTCTCTGTACTGCCGCCTTTTACCTAAGTCCGGTGTCTCGAACCCAGGGGCGTGGGAGCGATTCGAACCGCTCACAAAACAGTCAGAGGCATAACTGACTGGGCGCACGCGCCACCACCACAGGCCACCCCCTACAGAAATGGCAACTGTGGCAGGACACCTAAAACAAGGCTGCGATGCAGTAGACAGTGGATTGGATGAGCGAGTTGTGATGGAGGAAAGGATTTCTGATTATGTGTTTAGCAAGGTGAATATCACTAAGAAGTGGATCACCACTCTGTTAAGGGCTGGGCGTCCGATAGATGCAGCAGCTAAGTGGACAGAGTGAAAGGAACACAAGAAGTCCTTAGAGAAGGTAGTTTGGCTGATGTGCTTTAAAAAGCAGGTCCAGCTCTTGGATGGGCTCGTTGCAGCACAGGCAGTCGAGTTAAGGGAGTCAGCCCTGGAGACCCAGGATAAGGCTCTCACAGAGGTAAAGTTATTAGTAGCTTTGCAGGCTTTGAACCAAGAGAGAGTACATTTAGCGGGAGAACACAAGGCCCAGTTGGAATACATACGGTGCCAAGTCACCGAGGCCAAGGGAAACGAGTTCAGGTTGCGGTAGAAGAACGCCCACTTGGCAAGGCAGATCAGGGAACAGGAAGACAAAGTACAGGAGGTAAAAGCCGCTTACAAGCTAGCAAGTGAACAGGGGTTTGAGGAGGCAGACCACGGCCCCTGTAGAGAAAGGATAGAAAACCTGAGCCGGGCCCTCTGGAAGGCAAAATGCATACTATGCCTCATAAGCCCAAAGGCAGGCCAGGCAGATTTTATGGGGAATGAGGGGAGGACAGTTCCAACGTCACTGGTGGTGCCCAGGGATGACCCGGTTGAGAGAGAGGAGACCTAACGGCCACCACCCGTAGCGCCAAGTTTCAGTGAGGTTTGGCAGCAAGGGGGCTGGAACCGGGGGTGGAACCCGAAGTGGAGCCAGAGGTGGAGGCAGAGGTAGAGCAAGCCCCGCCAGAGAGGCCGGAGCCGGGACCGATGTGCCCAGCGCGGCATCGGAGGTTCAGCCCACCCTCTAATGGTGACATTGAGGGACCTCTCCAAAACCAGTTCGTATTACCCTTTAACACCCAACAGCTCAGGGTTATGGTCAACCATATCCCGAAGCTTTCCGCAAAGGGAGACCCCTCGATCCACTTCAGGGAAATAGAGCAGACCGCCAGCGTCAATGACTGCGATGACGCTGAGAAGGCCAAAATGCTGCTATTCTCCCTGGAGAGTAATCTCCTCCAATCCCTCTCTGACGAGTGTAAAAGGGGGCAGAGCGGGTATGAGGACCTATGAGATGCGGTTCTAGAGGCCATGGGGATGGATGAGGGAAGTCCCTTCTCCCACGTGGAGAAGACGATCCAGCTTTCTGGGGAAACCCTGCAGGCTTTTGCGGACCGGCTGTGGCCGCTGCACCGGAAGGCTTGACCGGGGATGCCGGGCCGGGCGTTCATGAACGGGGATTCCCTGACACATTGGCTCTATTGCCTGGTGGCAAACAGCTTGCCACAGGTCTGGGCCAAGGCAGAAGCCTGGTTCGACCCCAAAGATCCCCAAACCACAGAACTCACGGTAATTAGGCAGCTCACTCTGGCTTACAAAAACGGTAGGGGATCCGATGCACATCCACCCAAGGGGAAGATGCATGTGCTAAAGCCCGGACCGGGTAGGAAAGAGTGGCACCAGGAAGGGAGTAACCCCCCCAACACAAAGGCGAATTGTTACAGGTGTGGGAAGGATGGTCACTGGTGGAAGGAGTGCAAAAACGCTTGGAAGGATAACAAGGGAAAGCATCCCACAGCCCCAGCCCAAAAGGCATGGGTAGGGACCCCTTCCGCAGAGGTCGAGTCACTTTTGGACACCATGAGGTTGTTACTGACTGGCTAGGGGAGAGTAGCAGCCGCCACCGGTGCTCTCACCCCGTCAGCCCCATCCAACCCATAGCCGTGACTCGAGCCAGCGCAGCCTATTTATCTGTGTTCACTCCGATATGATGCGTGGAGAAGACCCCTTTTGGAGATGAAGGTGGAAAAGGTGGCAGGGACCTATCTGTTAGACACGGGGGCATCGTGCACCGTGATCTACTCAGCTAACCCCATCACCTCACCTCTCTCCAGCGGGTCCCATAGAGTCTATCAGGGTTCATGGGTAGGGAACAGGCCGGCTCGGTTTCCATCCCGCTCGCCATTTGGATAGGACCGCTCCGCTCCAAGTGGATGTGCGTCCTGATGAAATGGGACGTGGAGGATGGAAGAGGGGTCCTGGGAGCCGACTTTATTGTAGGCCACGGGATCCTAGTGGATTTGAGGAACCACTGCCTTTGGGGGGCAGGTAGAATAAAGAACGGAGATGTAGTAGTAATCCCGGGAAAGGAAGGGAAGGGGACCCTCTGCACCATGAAGCCCAAAGAGGATTATAACCTCAGGCTCATGGTCAGCAACACCCCACCAGAGTTCCAGGCATTTGTGCAGGCCCACCTGGCCACGTTTGCCACTCACAAACACGACTGCGGGAGGGTCACAGCGTTTGAGGTCAGCATAGACGGGGACCACATGGCCCGACCACAGAAACAGTATAACTTCCCCAGGGAAGCAGAGCCGGACATAGAAGCAGCCATGTCCTCGTTAGTGCAGCAGGGAGTTCTGAGACCGATAGCCACCCACGTGAATTCTCCGTTATGACCGGTCAGAAAGCCGGACAATTCCTGGAGGGCCATGGTGGACTATCAGGTGCTCAATAGCAACATCCCAGCCTGTGCACCCACAGTAGCAGCAGTTGCCGACCTCATCGGGAGTATTCCAGCATCCGCGACCACTTTCACGGTGCTGGATATTTCAAATGGGTTTTGGTCCATCCCTGTAAGGACGGAGGATCAGTAAAAGTTTTCCTTTATGTTTAAAGGGCAACAGTACACATGGAACTGTTTGCCACAGGGCTTCCACAACAGCCCCAACATTTTCCATCAGTGCATGGCCGACAGTTTAAAGGATTTTAGCCAGCCCAGACAGTTGGTTCAATATGTGGATGACCTGCTCCTGTTCACTGATTCGAAAGAGGCGCATGGCCCGCTATAGGCCGAACTGCTGGAGCTGTTAGGACAGAAGGGTTTCAAAGTAAATCCCAAGAAAGCGGAGATCGGCCAGCAGGAGGTGAAATTCCTCGGTCTGACCATGCGCGCTGGAGAAAGGGCCATAGATAAGGCTGGGGAAGGAGATTCCCGGGACCCCTATCGGGCAGGTCTGGAAGCCACAGTCCGGGACAAGGGAGACACACAGGGGGTAGTTTTGGCCCCGGACCTAAAGCTGGTCCGGGCCCAAGATCCCGTCTGTAAGACCGTCCCGGTGAGGAAAGAGAAAGGGGAGCCCCTAGAAGGTCTGTTCGGGGCAGCGGACGAACCCTCAGCACAGGTTTTAAAACAGGCCGCTGGTTATACCAACCAGTGTAAGCTGTTTATGCCTGAAAGGGGAAAGCAGCCAGTTGGGAAAAGGTCTGAGGATAAAGATCCTCAGCCTGCAGCAGGAGCGAGTTCACAGACCGCACAGGCAGGCGCTGTGGCTTGCTTGAAGGGAGGGGCCATCCGGCCCATCGATTGGGACACTCCCCCACACTTCTGGGATCCAGACGAGGGGGAGGGACCTGAGGGCAAAAACCCTGCCCCTAACCCAGGTGTAGAGATGGAGGGACCTGAGGTCGAAAACCCCACCCCGGACCCAGCCATGGGACCTGGGGGCGGAGACTCTCAGCTCGCAGCAGCAGGCTGTGAAAAGTTACCTGCCCCCAGCCCAGGTTCGGGAGTGGTCAAGCCTGGGGGAGCAGCGGTTCGGGTAAAAGGCCCACCGGCCAAGAAAGCCCCACCCGTCAAAGCCCCCAGAAGGTCCCCACGGATGCCCCAGCCGAGGAAGCCATGGTCACCAGCCGTCCAGTTACCAAGGGCTGCCCCTCAAGTCAGGGAGAGCTCCAAGGACACAGGCCCTCAGCCAGCAGGCACGGGCTGCGAGGGACCAACAGTCAAGGACAGTGCGGCCACGCCGGGGGTAGTGACAAGCCGCAGTCCGACCAGGGATTAGGCTGGCCACCCGGAGACGGGCGGTGGATGTATATAGTTTAGTTTAAGTTATGTTTAAGTTGTGGCGGAGCCACTAAATGACTCTGGGCAACTATACATAATTCCCTTTAACGATGTTCTAACACCAGCCTAAGCCTGTACCATTGTGTTAGACATTACTTTGTTTTGTATATAGTGTTTGTATGCATGGGGCGTGGCCCCTTTAAGAGCACGGGAAAATGCAGGCAAACACGATGACGTCACGTCGCAAACCACGTGACTGCCCAGGCAGTCCTCGTGGAATCTCCATCTTGTTAAGACCTGTTTTCGTGGCTCTCCTGTATCGATCTCATCAAACTGTTTGAACTCGTTTAGTCTTACATTAAAGACCTGTTTGATTGATCTCCTGAGTCGACCTCAGCTATTAGTTAGGAATTCGTCAATTCCTACATTGGTGACCCTGTTTTTTTGTGAACGTTTTTCACAAAAAGGACACAGCATGGAGGCCAACGCCGTTTCGCTGAAGCTACCGCAGTTCTGGGAGCAGCAAGCGACCTCGTGGTTCATTCAGGTCGAGGCCCAAATCGCCCTGAGGGACATCGCTGCGGATCAGACCAAATATCTCTGTATGGTCTCCACACTCGATAGCTCTACCGCCTCGTGGATCGTCAGCCTCCTCGAGAACCCTCCAACAGAGCGCAAGCATGAAACCCTCAAGTTGCTGCAAGTTTTTGGGCTCACTAAAGCGGAGCGCACCCATCAATTGCTCGCTATGCCCGGGCTCGGGGACTCCAAGCCTTCGGAGTTAATGAGGCAAATGCGCACACTCCTTGGCTCCGAACCAGAATGCTTCCTATTCCGTGAAATATTCCTCAGCCAGCTACCGGAACAGGTGCAAGCCGCCCTGGCCAGATCCGAAGTTGAGGACTGCGCAGCACTCGCGGCAGAGGTGGGCAAAATTTTCGCGGTTACTCAGCTGTACTGCGCCGCCACGAGGCGCCCATCCCCCACAGATGCCGCCCCAGCTTGTCAGCCTACTGGGCTGTGTTTCTACCACGCGCAGTTCAGCGCGAAAGCGAGATGTTGCCGCCCTCCCTGCAGCTTCCCCCCAAAAAAAACAACTACGACCACCGAGGAACGGGTCTAATGGGCACCCCGCGGCCGCGATGTCGATCGGCAACGCGGGCAAGTTGCTGTTTATTACCGATACTCTCTCCGGTCATCGTTTTCTGTGCGACACCGGGGCGCAGTGCAGCATATTACCCGCGTCCGCCCTCGATGTGCAGACCGGGATTCATGGCCTCGCCCTTGAAGCGGCCAATGGCGTAGCAATTCGGACCTTCGGCAGACGGCGGGTGCAGTTGTGTTTCGGGGGCCAACGTTTTTACTGGGGGTTTATGACGGCCAAGGTTTCGCAACCCATTCTCAGCATGGATTTCCTGTGCGCCAACAGCCTCCTGGTTGACGTGAGGAACTGACGGTTGATCAACGCGACAACTTTTCATTCTATCCCTTGTTACCGCAGTAACACTACGTCGCGCACCGTCGCCTGTGCTTTTCCGGCTCCGGATGAGTTCGCTCGCCTGCTCAGCGAATTCCCCGACCTGACAAGACCCACGTTCTCCTCCACAGCCACGAAACATGGTGTGGAACACCACATCACCACCAACGGCCCCCTGGTCTACGCGTGGGCCCGGCGCCTGGAACCTGGCAAGCTGGCGGTCGCAAAAGTGGAGTTCGCGACCATGGAATGGTTAGGGATTATTCGCCGGTCGAATAGTCCCTGGTCTTCACCCCTCCACATCGTCCCGAAGCCTGGTGGCAGATGGTGGCCATGCGGCGACTATCGACGCCTAAACGACTCCACCACTCCTGATCGGTACCCGATCCCCCACATCCAGGATTTCTCCACCCATTTGGCAGGGAACACTGTCTTCTCGAAAGTCAACCTCGTCCGGGGCTACCACCAGGTCCCCGTTCATCCCCAAGACGTCCAGAAGACTGCAGTCATCACCCCATTCGGCCTTTTCGAGTTTTTAAGAATGCCATTTGGGTTAAAGAACGCCGCCCAGGCTTTCCAACGCCTGATGGACTCCGTGATGCGGGACCTTAAGTTCCTCTTCGTCTACCTGGACGATATTCTCATTGCCAGTCCCACTAAAGAAGAACACATCTGTCACCTTCGCACCCTTTTTCGACGTCTCAGCCAACACGGCCTGATTATCAACCCGGCCAAGTGTCAGTTTGGCCTGCAACAAATTGATTTCCTGGGGCATCGCATCACTTCAGAGGGAGCGGTTCCTTTACAAGCGAAGGTAGAGGCGGTGACGTCCTTTCCACGCCCTCAAACCATTAAGGCACTGCAGGAATTCCTAGGCATGGTAAACTTTTACCACCGTTTTGTGCCTAAGGCAGCACTACTCATGCAGCCCCTGTATGAGGCCCTCAAGGGCAAGACCGGCAAATATACGGTAGACTGGACGGTTGACATGGCCAGGGCGTTCACCGACACCAAAAGCTCCTTGGCCAGTGCGACTATGCTGGCGCACCCGCTGCCAGGAGCCACCATCGCCCTCACCACCGACGCGTCAGACTACGCAATCGGCGCCGTGCAAGAGCAGTGGGTGAACGGGACGTGGCAGCCATTGGCATTCTTCAGCCGTCAACTACGGCGGAACGAGAGAGCGTATAGCACATTCGACCGGGAGTTGCTCGCTCTTTTTTTAGCCATCCGCCATTTTCGCTTCCTCCTGGAAGGACGTCCCTTCACCACCTTCGTGGACCATAAGCCGCTCACCTTCGCCATGGCCAAGACCGGCGAACCGTGGTCATCCCGACAGCAACATCAACTGACCTACATATCCGAGTTCACCACGGATATACAGCACGTGGCCGGTAAGGACAACCTGGTGGCCGACTGCCTCTCCCGCGCGACTGTCAATACGGTTCATTTAGGCATCGATTACGCCCTCATGGCAACGGATCAAGCCTCGGACCCAGAAGTCCAGGCCTACTGAACCACCATCACTGGCCTCCAGTTGGCCAACGTCAAGTTCCATGCGGCAGGTACCACGCTCTTGTGTGACGTCTCCGTACGGGACCCTCGCCCTGTCGTACCGGCCGTCTGGCGCCGCAAAGTGTTCGACGCCATACATGGGTTGTCACACCCAGGAATGAAGGCCTCTCAGAAGCTGATGTCAGCAAAATTCGTATGGCACGACATGCACAAGGATGTCCGCGACTGGACCAACACCTGCGTGGTCTGCCAAAAAGCCAAAGTACAGCGTCACATCAAAGCTCCGTTGGCCACCTTCACAGTTCCGGAGCGACGGTTTGACCATGTCAATGTGGACCTGGTGGGTCCACTCCCACCCTCCCATGGTTTTTCACACATCCTGACCATGGTTGACTGCACCACCAGATGGCCAGAGGCGGTTCCCCTATCATTCACTACTTCGGCGGACGTGGCCGGGGCGTTCATTTCCACCTGGGTTGCCTGTTTCAGAGTGCCCGCTGATATTTCTTCAGACAGGGGACCACAGTTTTCCTCTGAACTCTGGAATGCAGTGGCCCAAGGACTCGATGTCAAATTACACCGCACCACAGCCTACCACCCACAGGCGAATGGTCTCTGTGAACGTTTCCACCGGTCACTGAACGCCGCCCTGAGGGCCAGCCTCCAGGATGCTGGATGGGCAGACAAGCTACCGTGGGTCCTGTTGGGCCTTCACACGGCCCCCAAAGAAGACCTTCACTCTTCATCCACGGAGCTGGTGTACGGTCAACCGCTGCGAGTCCCAGGGGATTTCCTACCAGAATCGACGAAGCCTTGGTCCGCGTCTGACCAGCTTACTAGTCACCAAGAGGCGGCCAGATGTTTCGCGCCGGTGCCCACTTCGCACCACGGGCTGCAGAGTTCGCACATTCCAATGGAGTTTCACAAGGCAGAATACGTCTTTATTCGCCACGATGCTCATAGGGATCCACTCAAGGCCCCATATACCGGTCCTTTCCGCGTGTTGGAGGCAGTGGACAAAACCTTCAAGGTAGATGTCGGTGGTAAACCGGACCACATTTCAGCCGATCGATTAAAGCCAGCACATCTGGACCTCGACTGCCCCGTTGAGACAGCACAACCGCCGAGACGAGGTCGGTCACCCATCGCCGTTACGGCAGACCAAGCGCAACCGCCCGCCAGACCACCAGCTGCCCAGCAGCCTCCACCTCAGGAGTACAGGAGTCATTCCGACAGGCTCATCAAACCCCCTCACCATTTGACTTTGTCCGTTAAAGCGAATTCTGGGGGGGCGCATGTGGCAGAGCCAATGAATGACTCTGGACAACTGTACATAATTCCCTTTAACGATGTTCTAACACCAGCCTAAGCCTGTACCATTGTGTTAGACATTACTTTGTTTTGTATATAGTGTTTGTATGCACAGGGCGTGGCCCCTTTAAGAGCGCGGCAAAACGCGGGCAAACGCGATGACGTCACGTCGCAAACCACGTGACTGCCCAGGCAGTCCTCGTGGAATCTCCATCTTGTTAAGTCCTGTTTTCGTGGCTCTCCTGTATCGATCTCATCAAACTGTTTGAACTCGTTTAGTCTTACATTAAAGGCCTGTTTGATTGATCCCCTGAGTCAACCTCAGTTATTAGTTAGGAATTCATCAATTCCTACAAAGTAAAGTTTAATTATTTGGCTTAAGTTTGGGTGTTTATATTTAAGTTAAATAAGGTGATGGGTAGTTTTAAGTTAAGTAATCTGTTAAGAGTATATCTTTGGGTCGAGGTCGCGGGACCCGAGCATGCTTCACCAAGCCAGAGAATGTCTTGGGGACCTGGCTGCATATTCTTTTGCATCTTTTGCAGAAAGATTTTCGGGATGGAATGGATCGTGATCCTATTCGCCCTGATCGGGATGAGTGTGGAGAGGAGGGGTGACTTCCAGGACTCCCACATCTATGGGTGTTCGGGAGACAAGGCGCCCCTGGTTATCGATGGGAGCAGTGAACGGGATGCGGAGGAGACCGCCATTTACTTCCACGAGGGAAGGTGGCCAGGATGGCTGGGGTCCAATTTGTTGTGTATGTACCTTTAAGGGAAGAACTGGTTTTAGACTGCAGTACCGGCGGTGACCACCCCTGTATAAAAGGCCCTAGCAGGCTTCTGTATTTCAGTCTGACGTTGCCCTCCTGTTCAGTAAACTACCTGTTAAACTGTTCTCCCGAAGTCCGTGTATTGTTGAGGCGTGGAATTTACAGTGGCGACGAGTAAGTTCGAACTCACCTGCAGTGTGGCATCATCTCACGGGGATCTCGCCCTGAGAGGAGGTTTCTTGGAGGTCGTAGTCTGAGCAACGGGTGTCGACCGCGGGCAACCGCCCAAAGAATTCATCAGTGTTAGGAGAATTGCGGGAGAGACTGTGGAGAGCTGTGCTTGGCTCCCCAGTTAAGGTGTTCCAGCAAATCGTGCTGGTAGCAGGTAGTGCGCTGACCCTTCCAGACTGCGGCGGGCTCAAGCTCGATCGAGCGGCTCTACAATACGGGCCGCGCAGCGTCGCCAGGAAACGAAAACAAGAGAGAGAGAGGGTGGAGCGCACAGGGTGCGGTCGGTGCTCAAGAACCGGGCAGCGGAGAGAAAATAAACGGGGGGGGAAGGAAAGCGAGACGTGCCGAAGCCGCGGGTCGCTGCCATTACCCCGTAGAACACTAGGAGCAGCGCGGCAGCAAGGGGAAGAAGGAAAAGCACGGGAGGCGCCATTTTATCCCGTTGGGGAAGAAGGAAAAGCGCGGGAGGCGCCATTTTATTCCATTGGGGAAGAAGAAAAAGCGCGGGAGGCGCCATTTTAAATCACCCAAGATGCCGAAAAGTGGCAGTATCACTGCTTTCGACAACGAGGTAGAACACTGGACCACGTATGTGGAAAGAATTGAAGTGTACTGCAAGGCAAATGAGGTGGCCGATGGAAAGAGGGCATCGGTATTATTGAATTTGATGGGCGCGAGTACGTACGGCCTATTGTGGAATTTAATTACCCCAGCTAAACCAATGGAGAAAAGTTTTGAGATTGCTAATATCTTACAGGAACACCTAAAACCTACACCGCTGCTGATATCAGAAAGATTCAAGTTCCATAAAAGAAACCAGCACAAAGATGAGAGCAATGCTGACTATCTTACGGAACTACGCAAGTTATCGAAGCACTGCCAGTTCGGAGCAGGACTGGCAGACACCTTACGGGATAAGTTTGTCTGCGAGCTCCAGAGTGAAGGAACCCAGAAACGACTACTTTCAAAAAAGCACCTGATGCTAGAACAGGTTTTCAGCGTGGCAGTATCCTATGAAGCAGCAGCACGGGGAGCTGCAGAAATACAACAGAAACCACAAGAATACAGCGCTAACGAAATGGCGTATGGAGCAGAAAAGTGCTATCGCTGCGGCAGAACAACCCATGAGCAGAAGGACTGCTGGTTTAAGGACAAAGTATGCAGGCAATGTGGAAAAATGGGACATATAGCAAGAGTCTGCAGGTTGGGAAAGAAAACCAACACAACAAGAACTATTAAGGAACAGTACAGGAAAGTAAAGAAACTGACAGACAGTAGCTCGGAAGATCAGGAGAGTGATAAAGACTCCGGGAGCAGGAGACTAAGTTGTCTAAAGTTACACAACGTGATCGCAAAGGAAGATCACCGAACCATTTGGGTCACCCTCATGATAGCAGGGTCCCCAGTAAAGATGGAATTGGACACAGGATCAGCCCTAACTGTCATGAATCGATGAGACTATGAGCGGCTATTCTCACACATACCCTGAAAGGACACGTCCATTGTATTGAAGACATACACGGGGCAAAAGGTCTACCCCAGAGGAAAAATAAGGGTGCCAGTTAAATATAACGGCAAGGAAACAAAGAAACTATATATGTATATACTACGAGATGGAGGACCACCATTATTGGGACATGAATGGATCCGAAAAATACAATTGGATTGGCATTCCATTCTGGCGCTAACTGTGACTGACAAAAAGGATGATGACGTCGCACCTGGACGTCTGTCACAAATTCTATCTGACGCGGAAGAGGTGTTCCAACAAGGACTTGGGACTCTAAAAGGAGTAAAGGCAACCATAAAGATTGAGGATAACGCAAACCCAAAATTTTTCAAGGCCAGACCGGTGCCATAAGCGATCCGCCCAGCCGTTGAAGCTGAACTGGAGAGCCTGCAGCATTCGGGTGTGCTGTCCAAGGTGGACTGGAGTGAGTGGGCCACACCCATCATTCCTGTAATGAAGAAAGCATTGAGCAGCACGCCTGGGGAGCCAAGGAAGGTTCGCATCTGTGGGGACTTCAAGGTGACTGTGAACCCAGTCCTGCACACAGTACAGTATCCACCTCCGCGGAGAGAAGATATTTTCATCTCACTATCTGGAGGGAAACGTTTTACAAAGATTGATCTGGCCCAAGCGTATCTACAAATGGAGGTGGAAGAAGCATCTAGAAAATACCTCACGATAAACACTCACAAAGGCCTTTACCAGTACAATCGACTGGTATTCGGGGTAGCATCAGCCCCGGCTATTTGGCAGCGGGCAATGGAACAAGTCCTGCAAGGGATCCCGGGGACCCAGTGTTATTTGGGCGACATCCTGGTTATGGGCGAAAACGACAATGAACACCTTGCCAACCTGGAGCAGGTGCTCATGAGATTACAGGAATATGGGCTACGAGCCAACCGCCCCAAATGCGAGTTCTTCAGTAGACAAATCTCGTATTGTGGCCACATGATTGATGAGGAAGGGTTGCATAAGTCGCCGGACAAGATTGAGGCAGTAGTCAAGGCTCCAGCACCGGAAAATTTATCGCAACTGAGGTCGTTCCTCGGGTTGGTGAACTACTACTGTAAGTTCTTGCTGAATTTATCTACAATTCTGCACCCACTGAACGCCCTGCTGCAAACTGGAGTGACATGGAAATGGAGTGATGAGTGTAAGCGTGCCTTTCAGGAATGTAAATGCCTAATCACTTCAAAAGAAGTATTGGCCCACTACAACCCAACACTACCGATTCGGTTGCATGTGATGCGTCACCCTATGGCATTGGAGCGGTACTGTCACACAAATTCTGTGACGGTTCAGAGAGGCCAATAGCCTTTGCGTCGCGCTCGCTAACCTCAGCCGAGCGTAACTACGCCCAGATTGACAGGGAGGCCCTCAGCCTGGTGTGGGGGGTGAAGAAGTTCAATCACTATCTGCACGGGCAGAAATTCACCCTACTGACTGATCATCAGCCCCTGGTCTCCATTTTTAACCCAAAGAAGGGCGTTCCGGTGATGACGGCACAACGGCTGCAAAGATGGTCCCTTTTTCTAGGGGCACATCAGTACGACATAGAGTACAAGGGTACAAAACAGCATGGAAACGCTGATGGGCTGTCGCGCCTACCGTTGCCTACGGTAGAAGAAACACCTGCAGTGGACCCTGTTGAGATATTCCATGCGACCATAGTCGAAAGTTTGCCTGTTACAAACTCGAGTATAGAGAAGGAAACCCGAAATGACCCGACACTCTCTCGGGTCTACGATTTGACGGTGAAGGGATGGCCAGCATATGGCGACTCACTGTTGCCAGCATTCTCGCCAAGGAGAGAACAGCTGTCAGTGTGCAGGGGAACCTTGATGTGTGGATCCCGAGTGGTAATTCCACCCAAGTTGAGAGATAGAGTGCTCAATGAACATAACATAAGAACATAAGAACATAAGAACATAAGAAATAGGAGCAGGAGTAGGCCAATCGGCCCCTCGAGCCTGCTCCGCCATTCAATAAGATCATGGCTGATCTGATCCTAACCGCCAATCCACTATCACAGAACCATCTCCTGAATCTAACAGAATTAGACGCACGAAATAGGAGCAGGATCAGGCTACACGGCCCCTGGGCCCGCTCCGCTACCCACAGGGCCATGACCGATCCGAACCTAGACTCATGTCCAAATTCCTGCCTGCTCCCCGTAACCCTTAATTCCCTTTACTTCTAGGAAACTGTCTATTTCTGTTTTAAATTTATGTAATGATGTAGCTTCTACAGCTTTTTGGGGCAGCATATTCCATGGACCTACCACCCTCTGAGTGAAGTAGTTCCTCCTCATCTCAGTTTTGAAAGAGCAGCCCCTTATTCGAAGACTATGACCCCTAGTTCTAGTTTCACCCATCATCGGGAACATCTTCCCCGCATCCACCCGATCCAACCCCTTCACAATCTTATATGTTTCAATAAGATCGCCTCTCATTCTTCTGAACTCCAATGAGTAGAGTCCCAATCGACTCAACCTCTCCTCATATGTCCATCCCCTCATCCCCGGGATTAACCGAGTGAACCTTCTTTGTACTGACTCGAGAGCAAGTATGTCCTTTCTTAAGTATGGACACCAAAACTGTACGCAGTATTCCAGGTGCGGTCTCACCAATACCTTGTACAACTGAAGCAATACCTCCCTATTTTTATATTCTATCCCCCTAGCAATGAAAGCCAACATTCCATTGGCCTTCTTAATCATTTGCTGCACCTGCATGCTAACCTTTTGAGTTTCGTGCACCAGGACCCCCAGATCCCTTTGTACTTCAGTACTTTCCAGTTTCTTGCCATTAAGATAATAACTTGCTCTACGATTTTTCCTGCCAAAGTGCATAACCTCACACTTTCCAGTATTGTATTCCATCTGCCAAATCTCTGCCCACTTACTTAGCCTGTCGATGTCCCCTTGCAGGTTTTTTATGTCCTCCTCACTCACTACTTTCCCTCCCATCTTAGTATCATCTGCAAACATTGATATGTTACACTCGGTCCCCTCCTCCAAATCGTTAATATAGATTGTAAAGAGTTGGGGACCCAGCACTGACCCCTGCGGAACACCACTAGTTACTGATTGCCAGTCTGAGAATGAACCATTTATCCCAACTCTCTGCCTTCTTTTAGATAGCCAATCCTCTATCCATGCCTGAATATTACCCCCAATCCCGTGATTTTTTATCTTAAGCAATAATCTTTTGTGTGGCACCTTGCCAAATGCCTTTTGGAAGTCTAAATACACTACGTCCACTAGTTCCCCTTTATCCACCCTATACGTTACTTCCTCAAAGAACTCCAGCAAATTTGTCAAACATGACTTCCCCTTCATAAAACCATGCTGACTTTGTCCTATTAAATTATGATTATCCAAATGTCCTGTTACTGTCTCCTTAATAATGGACTCCAAAATTTTACCTACCACAGATGTTAGGCTAACCGGTCTATAGTTTCCAGCCTTCTGTCTACTGCCCTTTTTAAATAAGGGTGTTACATTAGCAGTTTTCCAGTCTGCCGGGACCTTTGCCGAGTCCAGGGAGTTTTGGAAAATTATTACCAATGCATCCACAATTCCTACCGCCACTTCCCTCAAGACCCTAGGATGTAAGCCATCAGGTCCAGGTGATTTATCCGCCTTGAGTCCCATTATTTTACCGAGTACCACTTCCTTAGTGATTTTGATCGTGTTTAGCTACTCCCCCCCTTTAGCCCCCTGTTTGTCCAGTGTTGGGATATTCTTAGTGTCTTCTACTGTAAAGACTGATGTAAAATATTCATTCAGTGTTTTTGCCATCTCCATATTTCCCACCATTAATTTCCCGGCCTCATCCTCTAAGGGACCAACATTTACTTTAGCCACCCTTTTTCTTTTTATATAACTATAAAAACTCTTACTATCTGTTTTTATATTTTTTGCTAATTTACTTTCATAATCTATCTTCCCTTTCTTAATCAATCTTTTTGTTATTATTTGCTGCCTTTTAAAGTTTTCCCAATCCTCTATCCTCCCACTAGATTTGGCTACCTTATATGCTCTTGTTTTTAGTCGAATACTATCCTTAATTTCTTTACTTAGCCATGGATGGCTGTCTTTATTTTACACCCTTTTCTTCTCAGTGGAATATATTTTTTTGGAAGTTGTAAAATAACTCCTTAAATGTACACCACTGGTCATGTATCGTCTTACCCTTTAATCTATTTTCCCAATCCACTCCACTCAATTCCGCTCTCATACCTTCATAGTCTTCATGAGGGTCATCTGGGAGGGGTAAAAATGAAGAGCCTAGCCAGGGCGTTTGTGTGGTGGCCGGGAATCGATAAAGAAATCAAGGATATGACCAAGAGATGCACAGGATGCCAGAAGGTCCAAAACGCTCCACCACAGGCCCCGCTACATCCATGGGAGTGGCCCTCATCTCCATGGCAACGGGTACACATTGATTTTGCTGGCCCATTTATGGACTCAATGTTTCTAATCATTGTGGACGCCCATTCGAAATGGCCAGAGGTCATTAAAATGTCCTCCATCACCACGGACTAAACTATTGCAGTCCTAAGGACCATCTTCGCCAGGAATGGGTTGCCAGAACAGATTTTCTCCGACAATGGGCCACAGTTTGTGTCTGAGGATTTCCGGAGGTTCCTGAAGAATAATGGGGTGAAACATTACACACCTGCCCCATATCATCCAGCCACAAATGGATTGGCTGAGAGGTTTGTTCAGACCTTTAAAAAGGCCATAAAGGCAATGTATAATGACGACATACCACTACAACACAAGGTGGATAGTTTCTTGTTTGCTTACCGGAATGCGACACATGCAGTAACCAACCAAGCTCCAGCCGTACTGTTCTTCAACCGAAGGCTAAGATGTCGCCTGGATTTGCGCAAACCAAACATAAGACGAGACGTTGAGGATAAGCAATTCCAGCACATAAATGAGAAGCCAACCCGGAGCTTCAAGGTAGGGCAACCAGTCTTGGCCCGCGACTACCGAACAGAAAAATGGCAGCCAGGAACGATATGCACACAGCAGGGACCACTAATGTACACAGTGGATGTTGGAGAGAGCTTTGTGAGGCGTCATGCTGACCAGATTCTAGAGTCACAGGAACAAGCCAAACCCATGCCACGAGAAGGTGCACCTGGTAATCAACCTGAAGTACAGATTGCATCTACCTCAGAAGCAGTGGTATTGGAAGCTGACGAACCAACCAGTGACCATGAACCAGAATCAGCTTCGCCGCAAGAACAGGGTACTCGAGAAAGGCGCTATCCAGTCAGGATCATAAAAGCCTCCTCAAAGACTGAACTTATAAATGATTATTTCAGTTGATGTATATAATATCCAGAAAGTTGTAATTAGTTATTATTTAGTTGTTAAATGAATGTTATGTACTGTTTATCTAAAAGGGGAGGAATTGTTGTGTATGTACCTTTAAGGGAAGAACTGGTTTTAGACTGCAGTACCGGCAGTGACCACCCCTGTATAAAAGGCCCTAGCAGGCTTCTGTATTTCAGTCTGACGTTGCCCTCCTGTTCAGTAAAGTACCTGTTAAACTGTTCTCCCGAAGTCCGTGTATTATTGAGGCGCGGACTTTACACAATTTGTCTCAGTACTCCAGCCAAACCGGACTCACGTACGGGGAAGCCTCCCTCCTGTGCCCCAGGGTACGAGTCGGTACCACGAGGGTCAGCGTCACCGTTGGAAAGCGAATACGTTTGACGTGTAAAGGACACATTCCACTGGATAGATGGTGGTGGCTCAGGAAGTTGAGCAAGGACATGAGGAACCCCGAAGTCGACTGGGAATGGTTGGGAAACAACACCCATCGGACGATGGGGGACTAAGCGTGTGTTGGGACAAGTGGTGGGAACCGGACCAAGGGATTTATATCTGTATGTGGGGATCAGAGACGGTGTGCCCCGCAGACATATCCATCATGTTCCACCGGCATTGGCACGACACCAGGATGGGGATAAGGTGGGATGCCAGCCGGAAGGTGTGTGCGGTCCCATAATCCCAGATCCCCGTCAACGCCACTGAGCTGGTAATCCGCCCCCGTAAGCACCTGCCCACGGCGCAGGCGGCGAGGTTATCCAGGGAAGGTTGCCCCACCACCACCAAGGGACCAGGGAATGGGCTGGTACTAGTCCCCACCGATCAGATGCTGTACCAGGGGGTACACTACGCGGTAGCCTCCGTGATTTTAAATCTCACCGAGGTACACTTACCGGAGCGGTGCCCCAAAGAAACAGAGCAGTTATACCAGGCCCAATTAAAGGACATGTTCAAGAAGTTTTACGAGTTCGATTTTGCCCACGTGGGCAAAACCGAACTCTACACCACACACCGAGAGTTTTTGGGTAATGCAGGGAGGCAGAGAAGGGGAGTATGGAATGATGTTTTTGCTGCGTTTAATACTGCGTCCTCTGTCATCAACAGCTTGGATGACATAGAGCTGCAGACCCAGATGAACGGTTTAAAAACACAGTTAAAAAGGATATTACTGGATGAGAACAAGGTAGTGGGCTCGGAGTTGCATGAGGACCAGGCCACGATGGTCCATTTAAAGGAGATCATAGCCGAGTTGGAAAAGCACGCCAAGATGGTAAATGCTCTCATAAAGGAGGACAGAAATGCTTCTGACCAGGCTGCGCAGAATGAGGTGTGTGTGTTTTATGGGGCGTGGTTACTGGGTGAGGGCCGCAGTAATTTGAAGGATTTAAAACAAGGTTTGGTCCCCTCCTGGATTAGCTACAAGCACCTCGCAGCCCTCCACCCTTTTGAGAATGCATTGAGCCCGTGCCAACTCCGGCTAGCCTCCGAAGCCTACCCAGTCCCCGTGGATTGTGGGCGGTCCAACCACACAATCATGGGAGTAGTAGTTAGGATGCCGGTCATGGGTAGGACAGCGGGACCAGCGCCGGTATACAGGGTTGAGAACATTGGAGTCATTCAAGGGGGTGCACACATTCTTTTCACAGCGATCCCGCCTTACGTCATTAAGTGGGAGGTCAGGTACTGACCTCTCAGGGTGCCGGAGCCGGGAGCACACATAATCCTGTGCCCCCAGCACTTGAATGCCTTTTCAAAACTGCAGTGTGGGTTCAGAGCTACTGATGCGAAGCCTATAAATTGCACCATGGAGGCAATGGCACAAGGCCATGTTCCCCTGCAGGTAGCTTATATAGGGGCTTGGACATATTGTGTCACCACCGGTGCATCCCACTACCAGCATGGACAGCATAGCTGGTGTCCGGTTAGTGAAAGCAGTTTCTGTTTTAAACCCGAGACAGAAGTTCAAGTGGCTCAGGAGCGAATTGTCCCCATTCCTGAACCCTCCACTGTTCACCTCACTGTGAAGGAGAATTTTACGAATTTGCAGAAGTACGTAGCCCACTTTGGCTATGAAATTCCCCCTCTCCCTGAACACCTTACCAAAATACTCAAAGCCGTTATAGTTTTGCAGAAACATTTTTATACACTCGAACAGAAAACAGTAGAGATAGGGACTAAGATATTGGATATAGTGACTCCACCCTGGTGGAACATTTTCAGTAATATAGAGGTCCCTTCGTGGATTAGACTGGCTTCCCACATTCTCGTGGTTTGTCAGTTAGGGATAGTGTTGTATTTAGTGTGTGTCCAGTGTAAGGGAAAGGGTCGGTGTTCAGAATTCCAAAACCAGAGAATTTGAAAGGAACACTGTGTAAACGTGGAAGGAGATACGCCGGTATAAGTCTTTTCCCTGTATTATAAGTAGAGGATTGTTGTTTCTTTGAGTTTGTTATTTTTAATATAGGTTTTTTTCTTTTGTTGTTTTTTTTCTGCGACGCGGTTTAATAAAGATATATGTACCAAGTGGTGTTGGACCCCCTCCATGCTTGGATGTGTGTGTAAAGTCTGTAATTTTACTCTCTATGCTGATGTACACTACATTTTCGCGGAATAGGAAGTGCATGTGTCGTGGGTATATTAGATAGGTAATTACAGGGGAAGGTTGACTATGGATGGTTAGAAAAATTTTGCTCACCTTAAACGTATGATACTTCAAGCAAGTTTTAGTATCACGGGGGGAGTGTAAGATTTGCAAAATGTCTGCATTTCCCTGAAGGCTGTTATTAATAAATGGGACCCTGCGTGGACATTTTAAATCAAAAAGGGTACCCAAGATGGCGTCCGTGCCTCGTGGCAGAAAGCCTGTGGGATTTTAAAATGGACTCTGCAACACAGAGAGTTTGTGGATCGAAACCTAGGCTGCAGTGTCTGTGAAGAGAGGCTTTGTATTTTGAAACCAGACAGGACTCTGAATTATGTATTAGACCGAATTGGAGACAACTCTAAATTCAGTTTAGGCCTATAATTAAGGCCATCAAGCAGTCTACATATATAATCGGAAACAGATTAAGAGAGCCATCGAGGGTGGACAGGCCCATCAAGGAACATTCATAACAATACAAGTAAATTATTGTGCCGGTAGATGCGGTTACCGGACATCTAAAACCAGTTAGTATGGATTGCTACCATTATTTAAAATAGCCCGCCAAAATTAAGACAAAGAACTAACCTGATATGGCGCGCAGATAAGCGTTTTCGAAAGGAGTATAATTGAAGGCCCCCGGGTAGCAATCGCGGGCTCTCTTCTCTTCTCTTCTCCCTCTGCCCGCCCTCGTGGCTGCCGCTCTTTCCCCGTCCCGTGCTTACCCCCTGGCCTTTGCCCATGCCTTTTCCCCACTCCATCTGGAACTCGCCCAGGCATTGCATCGGGCGGACACGGATAATTCAGGCCAGGACGCGACGAGGGGAGGAGGGAAGACCAACTGAGGAAGACCGACTGAAGAAGACCAACTGAGGAGACGAACTGAGGGGAGGCTTCGAATTATCGGGCCTTCAGCCTCAGCTGACCTTCGAATATCTGCACACCAACTCAAACTGTCGGCTGGCGACGAAGAATCATCCCTGCAAGGTAAAGTACCCAAACAGAGACTTTGGCCTAGAAATTCACTTGGGCGCGGGCAGCTCGCTCGCGCCCAAAAGTTAGCGCTGGGCAGGGAGGCATTAGCGCACGCCGTATATTCGTCTTCTGCACCCCAATTCGGAAGCGGGCGCTATACCAGGGTGTGCCCGCCTCCGTTTGGGGCGCTGCAACTGAATATCGGCGCGGTAGTTGCCGCAGCGCCACCCGATGCGGTGCGGCAGGCTGCGGTACTGCAGGCCTCCTCTTTCTCTTAAGGGGGAGGTGCCTGCAATGGCCGGAGCCCCGATCGCGAGTGCCGACAAAAGAGCCCGGCACAACGGAGAAGTGCCGGGCTCCACGGAAACCAGCCGGCAATGCCTTGGGGGGGGGGTGGAGGAGGCCGGGGAAGGAGATGCGGGCAGGCGGCCACCGAAAAAGCGGCCGGCCGCACCTTCCGCTTTAAAGCGCCCCACTATGGCAGCAGGACGGCCCCGTTTTCTGGTCGCTGTTTGCGCCCGCTTCGGAGGAGGCAGCCGCAAATAAATATGGGGATCGGCGCAGTTTCGGGGCGTTATGGGCCACCGCGCACACCGATGACGTCATCGGTCCCGGCGCAGCGCTAACGGCTACCGCCGCCAATACCGCTGCACTCAATTTCCGCGCTACCACCCCGCCAGCGCAAAAGACCTCTTTAGGCGCTAAGTGAGCGCAAGGCCCACTGAATTTCTAGGCCAGTAACTTTGGGGTACTCAAACCTGGACAACGCCCCTGCAGCGCCCGGAGACCATGTGATGACAGCAGGCTCCAGAGAGCACCAAGAGCGAACCCCGAACCCCACCGCTGTTTTGAGTCCAACAAACCCTTTTGATTGGTGAGCATGAAGTTCTGACCCCTCATAGCTTAATCTAATTAGGTACAGGGGGTGGGATAAGGATAAGGGGATTGTTAAGATAGTTGTTTTCCCTCGATGTGCCGTGTGTTCCCCATTCCCTGTATAAGTATAGTTATTCTTTTGTATTTTTGCCTGTAGAAGTGTACACTAGTAATTTTCCATAAGATTGTATCAATTTTTCCTCTTCAATAAAATCTTGGTTTTGTTTACATCCAACCACCTGTCTACTCGAGTCTTCTCTGTACTGCCGCCTTGTACCTAAGTCTGGTGTCTAGAACCCAGGGGCGTGGGAGTGATTCGAACCGCTCACAAAACAGTCAGAGGCATAACTGACTGGGTGCAAGTGCCACCATCACAGGCCACCCCCAGGTTCTTGGATGCTGCTTTGGAGGCCCTGATCCAGGCAGTGGACAGGAGGAGGGGAATCCTGTTTTCCCCCAAGGGCAAAAAGTCCTTCAGGCAACAATTGCACCGCCAGTGGGAAGACATCGCAGAGGAGGTCAATGCCAGGAACTTAGCTTCCAGGACATGGCTGTAATGCCGAAAGAAGTTTAATGACCTCACCAGAGTTGTCAACGTAAGAATACTGCTCTCTTACTTTCACACCTCCACCACCTCCAGTTTCATTATCTACAATACTCATAATACCCCTCTTTCCCCACTTCCCTCCACTCCTAAATCACTGCACCAATACACCCTGCTTCCTTCCTGAAGATGCATCACCATTCCATCTCTCCCTCGCCAGCACCAATTCAGAGACTGGCATCATGCATAGTTTAGAGGCTAGGCTAGAGGACAGATCTTCACGTGGTGAATCACCAGGCACAAGTCTGCAGGAGCTATGGCAGGGGGATAGGATGCCACAGTTGCCAGCTTGCTGGAGGGTGAGATTGTATGCTAACTCTGCTACAAAGGACTCAGATGCTGACTTTGAGGGAAGAGACTACCGAAGAAGGATGATGAGCATACACCAGGACATGCTAGATGCACCGGGCAGCCTGCCCGTGAGCTTGTGCACAATGTTGCAGAGCATGGAGACCATTCTATCAACATAGACCGAGTGGTCAGCTCCATCAGTATGACAGTGGTGCCCACCATCATGGAGTCTCTCCTGACAGTTCTCACAGTTGCTATGGAAGCTCAGATGGCTGCTATCTTGGCTTTGGGGGCTTCTGTAAGCCAGGGTTTCCAGAACATCACATCACTCCTGCACTCTATCCTTGTGCATAACCGAAGGAGTGCTGAGGCACAATCCCTGAAGTGTGGCTCCATGACAGAAGCACCAGTGTCCTCTTTCAGGATGACAGCATGCCTGCTTCTCCATTACCCTTTCTGCCAGTGACACAGCCAGCTGGGCAAGACTACCCCAACCCACGTGAGGTGCTGCAGTCTGTAGCTGGGCCCTCAAGACCCACAGTTGCTCAAGGTCGCCATGAGCATCTGAAGTGTCCTCAATGGAATCTCAGCAGCCTACCCCTCTGCAGCTGTAGTCACAGGAGATACACTTTGTAGGAGCACTAGGATTGGTAAACCAGCACACAAGACAGCTCTAATGGGTTACACAAGGTTGATTTATAACTTTTTAATTCATTTTTGGTATGTTGGCATTGCTGGCAAGGTTGGCATGTATTGCCCATCCTTAGTGGCCCTTTAGAAGGTGGTGGTGGTGAGCCTTCTTCTTGAACCGTTGCAGTCTGTGTGGTGAAAGTGCCCCCAATGCTATAAAGGGAGGGAGTTCCATGATTTTAATCCAGTGACAATAAAGGAATGGCGATATATTTCCAAGTCAGGATGATGTGTGACTTGGAGGGGAACTTGGAGGTGATGGTGTTCCCATGTGTGGCTCCATGACAGAAGCTAGGTGGTGGTGGAGAGCACAGGTTTGGGAGGTGCTGCCAAAGAGGACTTGTCGAGTTACTGCAGTGCATCCTGTAAATACACACTGCAGCCATGGCATGCCAGTGGTGGAAGGAGTGGATGTTTAAGCCAGTGGATGGGTGCCAATCAAGCAGACTGCTGTCTCTTGGATAGTGTTGTTGAAGGTGTATCGATCCAGGCAAGAAGGTTGCGGGTTTATCTAATTGAAGTATTTAAAATGGTGAAGGGGTTTGATAGGTTTATACAGAGATACTATTTCCTCTGGTGGGGGACTCCAGAACAAACGGGCATAATTTTAAAATTAGAGCTAAGTTATTTAGAAGTGAAATCAGGAAGCACTTTTTCACACAAAGGGTAGTGAAAATCTGAAACTTGCTCCCTCAAAAGGCTGTAGGTACTGGGACAATTGAAATATTCAAGACTGAGATTGATAGATTGGTTAGGTAAGGGTAGGGATATGGAACAAAAGCAGGTAAATGGAATTAAGGTACAGATCTGCCCTGATATAATTGAATGGTGGAACAGGCACAAGGGGCTGAATGGCTTACCCCTGTTCCTATGTTCTGTAAAATATAATGGCCCAGAAATTGCAGTCGGTGGCGTAGCTATGGAGTACGCCGCCAACCTGCAAAAAGAATACGAAGTTATCTGATGGGGCCCTCCTTTGTGAACTTGCTCGCTGACGCTGCGTACTGGAGGGCAGCGAATGGCCCAGGGATCCCAGGGGCGCAGCGTGTGCGGAAGTGTACCTGGGACACTTGGGCCTGGTGCTCCAATCAGTACACTGAAGGGAAAGGGAAAGTGTCTACCTCCAATACTAGTATATTGCATTTCACCCGATGTATTTTCAGAATAATTATAAGGACTAGGAGAATAAATAGTTCCAAAATGACTCTCTCTCTCTCTCACCTAAAAAAATTATTTGGGAATTAATTCTTAAATCTAATTTAGGAATTAGAGTTCAGATAAATCATTGAAGCTCTGTGAAATTTCATATAACATAAAATGGACAGGTGATACAAACATAAATACAACAGAGCCCCACCAAAGATCTATAAATCTGTACATTCATCATTGGAGGGGTTTTGGACAGTTTTACAATTCATTACATCACATTTCGGAGCTAATAGAATGAATAACTGTCTCTATCTGATCTCCTTACACTGATGCAAACAGGCTCTGCACCTGTTTGCATCAACCATTATTAAATTTTCAGATGTAATTGCTGCGCAGTTGGCGGTCAATTAGCCCAACTCTGCGCCAGCAATTAGGATTTCCTAGGCAGTGCAGACCATCTATCAAGGCGTACCTTGACAGATCGCAAGTTCAGGTAAACTTGCAGTCAATTTCAAAGGTGGTATGACAGCATACTCAGAGTATACCATCATACCCACTGCAATAGCTGCCCCAATATCTATAAATATATCGATATAAGTCCAGCACCAACTTGGCACAGGGCTTTTCACAGAGCTTGGAGTCCATCCTTTCCAGCATGGAAGTGGTGGCCAACTCCATTCGCACACTTGTGAACCCAACCATGATGCAGCCTCTGATTGCCAATGTCGCAGCTTCCATTGCAGCACAAGCAGCAGCCACCCAACGTCTGAGGGCTGCAATGGAAGCTCAGACTGCTGCCATGCAAGCTCAGACTGCTGCCATCATGGCTATGGATTACAGTGTGCAAACGGGCTTACAGGGTGTCACAGCAGTCCATTAATCTGTCCAACAGATTACTAGGATTGCTGAGGCGCCACCCCAGGGGAGTGGCAGTGTCTCCATGGAGCACGAATCTGCTGTCCTCTCTCAGGATGACAGCATTCATCCTCGCACCAAAGCCACTCCACCAGTGCCCTTGCTACTGCCTGTCAGCCAGCCAGTCCAGACTGCTGCCGCCCATGCTGAGGTGGTGCAATCTACAGTCGGGCCTTCTGGCCCAGAGGCGCTCGAGGTCATCCTCCAAGGCCATCTGCAGTCTCCCTCACTGAAAGTCATCAGCCTTCCACCAGCCATGCTGCAGCCACTGTGACAGCAATGCATAGGAGCACTAGAAACGGCAAAGGCAAATGAAAGACACGAGGGTGACAAATTGACTTTTAAATGAAAAATAGCATGAGTTCATTTATAAATTTGGTTTGGAATGCTTTTATTTTTGCATTGTGGCCAAGCAGATGCTGTGATGGTCAGTAACACAGGGAAGGTAAGGTGTGGGACTGCTGATGAATGGAGATTGGGGTTGTGGTTACTGGTATCTCACTCGGATGAGATCTTTGCGCACAGCCCGGGCAGAAAGAGGCTGTCTAGGTTGCCTCCTCTTCCTCTTCTTCCTACTCCTCATCCTCCTGCTCCTCAGCTGCTCGCTGTATAGCTGGTGGCAAGAGCTGTGCCCTCATGATGGCGAGGTTGTGCTACGTGCAGCGGACCGCCACGTGTCTTGGCATCTGTGCTGCCGAGTACTGCAGGGTGGTCCAGGCAGTGGAAGTGTTGTTTCAGCATGCCAATGATCTGCTCTATCACATTTCGTGTGGAACCATAGCTTTCATTGTACGCATTCTGCGCATGAGTGTGTGGGTTGCACATCGGAGTCATGAGCCATGTCATCAGCGGATAACCCTGGTCGCCTAATAGCCACTCATCGGTTTGCCGTGATGGCTCAAATGCAGCTGGCACAGTGGACTGCAGCAGAATGAAGGCATCATGACTGCTGCCAGGATATCGGGCATTGGCCTGCATGATTCGCTGGCTCTGATCGCACACCAGCTGGATGTTGAGGGAGTGGAATCCCTTTGGTTCAGGTATATGGCAGAGTTGACATGTGTAGGGGGTGGCCTGTGGTGGTGGCGTGTGTGCCCAGTCAGTTATGCCTCTGACTGTTTGTGAGCAGTTTGAATCGGTCCCATGCGCCTGGGTTATAGACACCGGACTTAGGTACAAGGCGGCGGTACAGAGAAGACTCGAGTAGACAGGTGGATGGATGTAAACAAAAACCAAGATTTTATTGAAAGAGGAAAACTGATACAATCTTATGGAAAATTACTAGTGTACACTTCTACAGGCAAAAATATAAAAGAATAACTATACTTATACAGGGAATGGGGAACACACGGCACATCGAGGGAAAACAACTATCTTAATAAATCCCCCGGACCTGATGGCCTACATCCTAGAGTCTTGAGAGAAGTGGCGGTAGGGATTGTGGATGCATTGGTGATTATTTTCCAAAACTCCCTGGACTCAGGAAAGGTCCCGGCAGATTGGAAAACTGCTAATGTAACACCCTTATTTAAGAAGGGAAGTAGACAAAAAGCCGGAAACTACAGACCAGTTAGCCTAACATCTGTGGTTGGCAAAATGTTGGAGTCCATTATTAAGGAAACAGTAACAGAGCATTTGGATAAACATAATTTAATAGGACAGAGTCAGCATGGTTTCATGAAGGGGAAGTCATGTTTGACAAATTTGCTCGAATTCTTTGAGGACGTAACATGCAGGGTGGATAAAGGGGAACCAGTGGATGTAGTGTATTTGGACTTCCAAAAGGCATTTGACAAGGTTCCACACAAAAGATTACTGATCAAGATAAAAAATCACGGGATTGGGGGTAATATACTGGCATGGGTGGAAGATTGGCTATCTAACAGAAAACAAAGAGTTGGGATAAATGGTTCGTTCTTGGGCTGGCAATCAGTAACCAGTGGTGTTCCGCAGGGGTCAGTGCTGGGACCCCAACTCTTTACAATCTATATTAACGATTTGGAGGAAGGGACCGAGTGCAACATATCCAAGTTTGCCGATGATACAAAGATGGGAGGGAAAGCAGTGAGTGAGGAGGACATAAAAAACCTGCAAAAGGACATAGACAGGCTAAGTGAGTGGGCAGAGATTTGGCAGATGCAATATAATGTTGGAAAGTGTGTGGTTGTGCACTTTGGCAGAAAAAATCAAAGAGCAAGTTATTATCTAAATGGAGAGAAACTGCAAACTGCTACAGTGCAAAGGGATCTGGGGGTCCTGGTGCATGAAACACAAAAAGATAGTATGCAGGTGCAGCAGGTGATCAGGAAGGCCAATGGAATCTTGGCTTTTATTGCAAGGGGGATAGAGTATAAAAACAGGGAAGTCTTGCTTCAGTTATACAGGGTATTGGTGAGGCCACACCTGGAATACTGCGTGCAGTTTTGGTTTCCATATTTAAGAAAAGATATACTTGCTCTCGAGGTGGTTCAGAGAAGGTTCACTCAGCTGATTCCGGAGATGAGGGGGTTGACGTATGAGGAAAGGTTGAGTAGGTTGGGACTCTACTCATTGGAGTTCAGAAGAATGAGAGGCGATCTTATCGAAACATATAAGATTGTGAGGGGGCTTGATCGGATGGATGCGGTGAGGATGTTTCCACTGATGGGTGAGACTAGAACTAGGGGGCATAATCTTAGAATAAGGGGCTGCCCTTTCAAAACTGAGATGAGGAGAAACTTCTTCACTCAGAGGGTAGTAAATCTATGGAATTTGCTACCCCAGAGAGCTGTGGAAGCTGCAACATTAAATAAATTTAAAATGGAGATAGACAGTTTCCTAGCAGATAAGGGAATTAGGGGTTACGGGGAGAGGGCAGGGAAGTGGGCGTGAGTCTAGATTCAGATCAGCCATGATCCTATTGAATGGCAGAGCAGGCCCGAGGGGCCGTATGGCCTACTCCTGCTCCTACTTCTTATTTCTTATGTTCTTATGTCTTATGTTCTTATGTTCTTATCCTTATCCCACCCCCGATACCTACCCGATACCTAACTAGATTAAGCTATGAGGGGTCAGAACTTCATGCTCACCAATCAAAAGGGTTTGTTGGACTCAAAACAGCAGTGGGGTTCGGGGTTCGCTCTTAGTGCTCTCTGGAGCCTGCCGTTGTCACGTGGTCTCCGGGCACTGCAAGGGCGTTGTCCAGGTTCAAGTACCCCAAAGTTAAAGTCTCTGTTTGGGTACTTTACCTTGCAGGGATGATTCTTCGTCGCCAGCCGACAGTTTGAGTTGGTGTGCAGATATTCGAAGGTTGGCTGAGGCTGAAGGCCCGATAATTCAAAGCCTCCCCTCAGTTCGTCTCCTCAGTTGTTCTTCTTCAGTCGGTCTTCCTCAGGTGGCCTTCCCTCTGGTGGTCTTCCCTCCTCTCCTCGTCGCGTCCCACCTCTCCTGGCCTGAATTGTCTGTGTCCGCCCGATGTAGTGCCGGGGCTATTTTTCAGATGGAGTGGCAAAAGGCATGGGCAAAGGCCAGGGGGTAAGCACGGGACGGGGAAAGAGTGGCAGCCACGAGGGTGAGGGGCCGAAGAGCAGAGAGGGAAGAGAAGAGCGGAGCAGAGCCGAGCAGAGCGATTGCTACCCGGGAGCCTTCAATTATACTCCTTTCGAAAACCCTTATCTGCGCGCCAAATCAGGTTAGTTCTTTGTCTTAATCTTGGCGGGCTATTTTAAATAATGGTAGCAATCCATACTAACTGTTTTTAGATGGCCGGTAATTGCATCTGCCGGCCTGATAATTGACTTGTATTGTCATGAATGTTCCTTGATGGGCCTGTCCACCCTCAATGGCTCTCTTAATCTGTTTCCGATTATATATGTAGACTGCTTGATGGTCTTAACTATAGGCCTAAACTGAATTTAGATTTGTCTCCAATTCAGTCTAATACATAATTCAGAGTCCTGTCTGGTTTCAAAATACAAAGTCTCTCTTCACAAAAAGCTGCAGCTTGGGTTTCGATCCACAAGCTGTCTGCGTTGCAGAGTCCATTTTAAAACCCCACAGGCTTTCTGCCACGAGGCACGGACGCCATCTTGGGTACGCTTTTTGATTTTAAATGTCCACGCAGGGTTCCGTTTATTAATAACAACCTTCGGGGAATTGCAGAAATTTTGCAAATCCTACACTCCCCCCTGTGATACTAAAACTTGCTTGAAGTATCATACTTTTAAGGTGAGCAAAATTTTTCTGACCCTCCATAGACAACCTTCTCCTGTAATTACCTATGTAATATACCCACGACACATGCACTTCCAATTCCACGAAAATGTAGTGTACATCAGCATACAGAGAGTAAAATTACAGACCATACACACACATCCAAGCATGGAGGGGTCCAACACCCCTGCACCACTTGGTACATATATCTTTATTAAAACGCGTCGCAAAAAAAACAACAAAAGAAAAAACCTTTATTAAAAATAACAAACACAAAGAAACAACAATCCTTTACTTATAATATAGGGAAAAGACTTAAACCGGCGTATCTCCCTCCACCTTTACATAGTGTTCCTTCCAAATTCTCTGGTTTCGGAATTCTGACCACCGACCTTTTCCCTTACACTGGATACAAACTAAATACAACACTATCCCTAACTGACAAACCACGAGAATGTGGGAAGCCAGTCTGATCCACGAAGGGACCTCTGTATTACTGAAAATGTTCCACCAGGGTGGAGTCACTATATCCAATATCTTAGTCCCTATCTCTACTGTTTCCTGTTCGAGTGTGTAAAAATGTTTCTGCGAAACTATTACGGCTTTGAGTATTTTGGTAAGGTGTTCAGGGAGAGGGGGAATTTCGTAGCCAAAGTGGGCTACGTACTTCTGCAAATTCATAAAATTCTCCTTCACAGTGAGGTGAACAGTGGAGGGTTCAGGAATGGGGACAATTCGCTCCTGGGCCACTTGAACTTCTGCCTCGGGTTTAAAACAGAAACTGCTGTCACTAATCGGACACCAGCTATGCTGTCCATCCTGGTAGTGGGACGCGCCGGTGATGACGCAATATGACCTACCTCCTATATGTGCTAACTGAAGGGAAACATGGCCTTGTGCCATTGCCTCCATGGTACAATTTATAGGCTTCGCGTCAGCAGCTCTGAACCCACACTGCGGTTTTGAAAAGGCATTCAAGTGCTGGGGACACAGGATTATGTGTGCTCCCCGGCTCCGGCACCCTGAGAGGTCAGTACCTGTCATAGTGTGCTCCCACTTAATGACTTATGCTCCCACTTAATGATGTAAGGCGGGACCGCTGTGAAACGAATGTGTGCACCCCCTTGAATGACTCCAATGTTCTCAACCCTGTATACTGGTGCGGGTCGCGCTGTCCTACCCATGACCGGCATCCTAACTACTACTCCCATGATTGTGTGGTTGGACCGCCCACAACCCACGGGGACTGGATAGGCTTCGGAGGCTAGCTGGAGTTGGCAGGGGCTCAATGCATTCTCAAAAGGGTGGAGGGCTGTGAGGTGCTTGTTGCTAATCCAGGAGGGGACCAAACCCTGTTTTAAAGCCTCCAGATTACTGCGGCCCTCGCCCAGTAACCACGCCCCGTATAACACGCACACCTCATTCTGCGCAGCCTGGTCAGAAGCATTTCTGTCCTCCCTTATGAGAGCATTTACCGTCTTGGCATGCTTTTCCAACTCGGCTATGATCTCCTTTAAATGGACCGTCATGGCCTGGTCCTCATGCAACTCCGAGCCCACTACCTTGTTCTCATCCAGTAATATCCATTTTAACTGTGTTTTTAAACCGTTCATCTGGGTCTGCAGCTCTATGTCATCCAAGTTGTTGATGACAGAGGACCCAGTATTAAACGCAGTAAAAACATAATTCCATACACCCCTTCTCTGCCTCCCTGCATTAACCAAAAATTCTCTGTGTGTAGTGTAGAGTTCGGTCTTGTCCACGTGGGCAAAATCGAACTCATAAATCTTCTTGAACATGTCCTTTAATAGGGCCTGGTATAACTGCTCTGTTTCTTTGGGGCACCACTCCGGTAAATGTACATCCGTGAGATTTAAAATCACGGAGGCTACCGCGTAGTGTACCCGCTGGTACAGCATCTGATCGGTGGGGACTAATACCAACCCATTCCCTGGTCCCTTGGTGGCGGTGGGGCAACCTTCCCTGGGTAACCTCGCTGCCGGTGCCGTGGGCGGGGCACATGCTCAGTGGCATTGACTGGGATCGAGGTGTAAGGGACTGCACACACCTTCAGGCTGGTATCCCACTTCATCCCCTCCCCGGTGTCGTGCCACTGCCTGTGGAAAACAATGGATATGCCTGCAGGGCAGACCTCCTCTGACCCCCACATACAGATGTAAATCCCTTGATCTGGTTCCCACCACTTGTCCCAACACACACTTAGTCCTCCATGAGTCCCAGTAATTGTCCGATGGGTGTTGTTTCCCAACCATTCCCAGTCGACTTTGGGGTTCCTCATGTCCTTGCTCAACTTCCTGAGTCACCACGACCTATCCAGTGGAATGTGTCCTTTACACGTCAAACATATTCGCTTTCCAACAGTGACGCTGACCCTCGTGGTACCGACTTGTACCCTGGGGCACAGGAGGGAGGTCTCCCCGTACGTGAATCCGGTTTGGCTGGAGTACTGAGGCAAATTGGACCCCAGCCATCCTGGCCACCTTCCCTCGTGGAAGTCAACGGCGGTCTCCTCCGCATCCCGTTCACCGCTCCCATCGATCACCAGGGGCACCTTGTCTCCTGAGCACCCGTAAATGTGGGAGTCCTGGACGTCACCCCTCCTCTCCACACTCATCCTGATCAGGGCGAATAGGATCACGATCCATTCCATTCCGAAAATCTTTCTGCAAAAAGATGTAAAAGAACATGCAGCCAGGTCCCCAAGAGATTCTCTGGCTTGGTGAAGCATGGTCGGGTCCCGCGATCTCGACCCAAAGATACACTCTTAACAGATTACTTAACTTAAAACTACCCATCACCTTATTTAACTTAAATTATAAACACCCAAACTTAAGCTAAATAATTACACTTTAATTAAACTTAACTTAAACTAAACTATATACATGCACTGCCCGTCTCCGGGAGGCCAGGCTAATCCCTGGTTGGACTGCGGCTCACTGCTACCCCCGGCGTGGCTACACCGTCCTTGACTGTTGGTCCCTCGCAGCCCGTGGCTGCTGGCTGAGGGCCTGTGTCCTTGGACCTCTCCCTGACTCGAGGGGCGGCCCTTGGTAACTGGAGGGCTGGTGACCATGGCTTTCTTGGCTGGGGCGTCCGTGGGGACCTTCTAGAGGCTTTGACGAGTGGGGCTTTCTTGGCCGGTGGGCCTTTCACCTGAACCGTTGCTCCCCCAGGCTTGACCCCTCCCGAACCTGGGCTGGGGGCAGGTAACTTTTCGCAGCCTGCTGCTGTGAGCTGAGAGTCTCCGCCCCAGGTCCGATGGCTGGGTCTGGGGCAGGGTTTTCGACCTCAGGTCCCTCCCTCTTTACACCTGGGTTAGGGCGGGGTTTTCACCCTCAGGTCTCTCCCCTTCGTCTGGATCCCAGAAGAGTGGGGGAGTGCCCCAATCGATGGGCGGGATGGTCCCTCCCTTCATGCAAGCCACAGCGTCTGCCTGTGCAATCTGTGAACTCACTCCTGCTGCAGGCTGAGGATCTTTTCCCACTGGCTGCTTTCCCCTTTCAGGTGTAAACAGCTTACACTGGTTGATATGGAACCATTTTGTACGCCGGGGCATCTTTACGGCGTAAACCTTGGGGCTGGCTTTATCTACAATACTGTAGGGCCCGATGTACAATGGTTCCAAACTACCTACTCGGGCATAATTCCTCACCATAACCTGATCTCCTATCTCCCACTCGTGGTGCTTTCTCGGCTCGAGCAGCAATCGGTTACTCCGATGCTGCCGTCCCATGTTCCCAGCCGTCTGCTCATGGACCTGCTTTAGGTGTTCAAAAAGGTTTCGGGCAAACCTGTCCCGGTTTACCTCTCTGATCTGGCCTTCCGTGAGCAACGGGGCTAGTACATGGGTGGGGGTTCGCATAACCCTGACGGTCATTAGCTCGTACGGGGAGTACCCTGTGCTTTTAGACTGGCTGGCCCGGTTCTCCATCAAAACCAACGGTAGGACTTCGGCCCATTTACGGGGCGAGTCCACCGTTTCCTTTCTTAACCTTTTTTCAGGGTCCAATTCATGCGTTCTACAATCCCCGATGACTGGGGGTTGTAGGCTACGTGCCATTTCCCTTCGATGCCTAGCAGCATCAGCGTGTTCTGCATTGGTCAGACTCCACAAACTGTGGTAGTCCCCACCTGGAGAACACCTCCCGGACTAGGATCCTGGCAGTACCCAGAGCTGTGGCAGTTCTACAGGGAAAAGCCTCTACCCACTTGGTAAACACGTCCACCAGGACTAGGCAGTACTTATAGCCTCCCTGGGCGGTGGGCAGGGGCCCGATGTAGTCGACCTGTATCGACTGCCATGGTCCCTCTATCCTCCTGACGTGTCCCATAGGGACCTTCCTTTTGTAGGGGTCAGGGTTGTTCGCAGCGCATAGAAGACAGCCTGCACAGAACTCACGGACATTGTCCCTGAGCCCCAGCCACCATCCCGCCTGTTCCACCCATTGCCAGGTGGTCTCAGGCCCGGGGTGTCCCATTCCTGGACCCTCATGGGCCAGTTGAAGGAATTCCCTCCGGTGCTGCTGCGGCAGGACCCACTGTTCCCCCCGGAACAGCATACCCTCTTTAATGGAGAGGGTCGCTGTGCCGTACGGACCTTCTATCTCCTTCCCTCAGCAACTGCGCCGAGGACTGCTTTTAGGACGGGATCTTGGGCTTGGACCGTCTTTAGGTCCGGGGCTAAAGCTACTCCTACACTCCCTTGGGTCCCGTCCCTACCTCTGACCGCCGCCATGTGTCTGGATCCAAATGGGTCCCAGAAAGTGCCTGTGCGGGCACCCTCCTTGGCGAGCAAGTCAGTCTGCTGGTTGCCTTGGCCGCAGGGTTCTGTGGAGGAATGGGCCTTCACCTTATGAATGAAAACCTCCCCTTCCTCCCCCACTGCTGCCAGGATCTTTTCCAGCAGGGGCTTTACTGTGAGTGGTCTCCCGTCAGCGGAGGTGTATCCGCGGCAGGACCAGATGGCCAGGTACTCTGTCTTATGTTCATTAATAACTAGACATTCTTATTATGAACACAGCCAACTTTTGCTAGTTACTTTATTGAGCACATGTGGACTGGGTACTGTATCTGTAGAGGCTTCCATCTTGACTGCTGCCTTGTGGGTAGCCTAGTGCCTCATGGGTAATGTAGTCTTAATATATATACAGCTGGGTAGTGTAGTCTTATACATACAGCTATATACAGCTCTACGGCTCCACCTAGTGTCCACTATAGAATGACATGTTATTGATCGTTACATCCCCCTTTCTTTGAGGTTTAACAAAATCTATATCAATCAACTTTCAAGAAAACAATAAAGATAATATCAGTAACACTTTTGTTCGTGCTCTATAAACATAAACATTTTCAAAACAGTCAACACATTTTCAAAGCTTTACATTGTACTCAAAGATAAGTCTATCAGGCTCTTTTACTTCACGTGTGGATCTTCTCAACACGGGTAAGTCTGATGTGTCTTCATGAGATTGTTCTGGCGGTGAATGACAAGATGCAGTTGCGGCATTGTCATCAATCTGCTGTTGTATAGATCGAGGTCTCCTTGCGTTCTTTGCTTGGAGAGGGTTTCAGTGTTTCCTTCACTCTTCATGCCATAACTCTCAATGTAGTCAATGCACTCTCGAAAAACTGCTGGCAGCTGGATCCCATCATACAGCATAGTCCTCTCAGCAGCCTCGGCTAATGGAACACCAAAGATTGGCCTGAGGGAAGAAGGAGTATCCACCGGAACTGCTTCCTGCTCTGGTGCAGGCTTCTTCTTTTTCTTTTTCTCTTTCCACTGCTTAACAACATCTGCTGCGGTTATATCTTTGGACTTTTTCTCCTTGTGTTTTTCCTCTTTGTGCTTTTCTTCCTTTGGCTTCTCTTTGAGCTTAAAGTCTTTTTCTTTCTTCTTGGAGAAACTAGGCTTTATGAAGACATGGATACCCTTTGGCCTTTTCATCCTTGATGGGCTCTCTGCTTCATCACCTGAGTCATCTGGTCTGCTTATGGCACAGTTTATACGGTAGACTCTCTTAACCAGTTCTAAGTCTTCACAAGCTTTGTCACCTAGTACTGAATCAAGTCTTTCAGCCACAACAGAAAACATGAGATGATGCACTTTGTCTTTGACTGTCACTTTAAGTCTGCATACACCTAAGCTATCTATTTTCTGTCCATTATAGCTCTTCAGTAGTACTGACTTTTTCTGTATTTTGGGCTTTTCTTTCATATTTTTTATGTCACTCATACTGATTAAGTTTGCTTTTGCCCCAGTGTCCAGTTTCAATGTAACTAATGCTCCATTTATCTGCAGTGGGATCATCCATTTGTCCTCTTTTACTGCATTGACTTTATGTTCAGCATTGTCCATTTCTGAGGGTTGCACATTTTCTGTATCTTTTTTGATATCGTCACATGACACCATTCCTACAAAAAATGTCTCATTTAAATCAATGTTCTCAATCACATTAACTTGTTGCCCTTTCGTTGTTTTTACTTTCGAAAAGCATTGTTTGGCAAAGTGATTCTTTCCATTACACTTTGTGCACATTTTTCCAAACGCTGGGCATTGTCTTAACTGGTGTTTGTAACCACAGCGTTTACAATTTAAAATGTCATCCTCCGATTGCTTTTCATTTCTGTTCTGCCCATGTTTCTTCCCCTTGTAGGACACAGCACCAACAGCAGCACTTACTACAATCGCATCATTATTGATTTCACTGAAAGTCTTCGCGTGATTTCGAGCTAGCTCGCTGGCTTGGCATATTTTCACCGCATTTTCCAAATTTAGTTTGGTTTCTCTCAACAGACGTTCCCTGACTTTTTTATCATGAATACCAAACACAATCTGGTCATGAATCATGGATGCTTTGAGCTCAGAGAAATTACATGTCTGTGCTTTCAGTTTCAGATCAGTTATAAAGCTAACAAAAGTCTCATTTTGCTGCTGTGTCCGAGAACAGAAGATGTATCTTTCATAGGTCTCATTCTTTTTGGGAGAGCAATGTGCATCAAATTTTTTTAGCACATCTTCTAATTTTTCTCTTTTCTCCGCTGGATTAAGTACAAATGTATTAAATACCTCTATCGCCTGTGGGCCTGCAACCGTGAGCAGCAACGCTATCTTTCTTGCACCTGGCTTCGTACCGAATCCGATGGCTGCAATGTAGAGTTCGAATTGCTGTTCAAAAGTCTGCCAATTGTAGTCGATTTTTTCTGTGAGATTCAAACGCTCTGGTGGCTTCAAATTCTCCATGTCGCTTTTCACAATTTTCAGCAGAACTTCACCCCACTCCTGGTACCATCTTATGTTCATCAATAACTAGACATTCTTATTATGAACACAGCTATCTTTTGCTAGTTACTTTATTGAGCACATGTGGACTGGGTACTGTATCTGTAGAGGCTTCCATCTTGACTGCTGCCTTGTGGGTAGCCTAGTGCCTCATGGGTAATGTAGTCTTAATATATATACAGCTGGGTAGTGTAGTCTTATACATACAGCTATATACAGCTCTACGGCTCCACCTAGTGTCCACTATAGAATGACATGTTATTGATCGTTACACTCTGTACACGAATTGCACGTGAACATGCTGTCCGAGCAAATCATGTAGGGGGTGGGGAAGATTTCGAGGTGTGTAACAACGTACACCACTGCGGACAGTTCAGCCTGCTGGGCACTCATGGTGCTGGGGAGCTTAATCGCCAAGGCAATGTTTGCCGCTGGGTCGTAAACTCCACACCCCGTGAGACGCTCGCCAGCAGATACCATGCTGGAACCATCTACATAGATCTCGCGGCCTGTGGGATGTATCCCGGCCCGTAAACCTATGTTTACTTCCCAAACCCCTTCAATGGAACACCGGTGGGCTGTTCCAGGATATACCAGGTTGGCTGTGAGCTTGAGCTCACAGAGACCCTTCACCTTCAGATCCATCTGTGAGAGGAGCAAGGTCCAGCGGGCAATGCGGGCACTGCTCACTGTTCCATCCTTGATCCTCCCGTCCAGAAGCATCTGGGTGGGTGTGTGATGGGTGAGGAGGGTCATGGGAGAGGTGCCTGTGAAGATCAATGATCTTTTCACAGCCCAATGTGTGGCCAAGAGGTGCCTCTCACAATTGGAATAGCTCCTTTCCACATCTGTGAGTATCCTGGAGGAGTAGACCACCAGCAGCAGCCGGCCATGCCGCTCTTGGAGCAGCACAGCACTGAGGCTGTCCACGCTGGCTGCTACCTCCTGGCGCGGTCTGCAAGTCCTTCTTGAGCCAGAGAAATGCTGCCTGGCAACCCTCATCCCAAAGCCACTCCACTCCCTTGTGTAGGAGTCGGAGCAGAGGGGCTGCGGTGGCTGCATAGTCCTCTATGAAGTCTCTACAGTACCCGGTTAGCCCCAGGAATGACCTCACACCCGTTACTGTGTTAGGGACCCGTAGTTCTTGTACCGGCTCCCTCCGAGCCTTATCTATGGCCCCTTTTCCAGCACGCACAATCAGACCAAGGAATTTCACGTCCTGCTGGCCGATCTGCGCTTTCTTGGGATTTACTTTGAAACCCTTCTGTCCTAACAGCTCCAGCAGTTCAGCCAATAGCGGGCCATGCTCCTCTTTTGAATCAGTGAACAGGAGCAGGTTATCCACATATTGAACCAACTGTCTGGGCTGGCTAAAATCCTTTAAACTGTCAGCCATGCACTGATGGAAAATGCTGGGGCTGTTGTGGAAGCCCTGTGGCAAACAGTTCCACGTGTACTGTTGCCCTTTAAATGTAAAGGCAAACTTATACTGATCCTCCGTCCTTACAGGGATGGACCAAAACCCATTTGAAATATCCAGCACTGTGAAAGTGGTCGCGGATGCTGGAATACTCCCGATGAGGTCGGCAACTGCTGCTACCGTGGGCGTACAGGCTGGGATGTTACTATTGAGCACCCGATAGTCCACCGTGGCCCTCCAGGAATTGTCCGGCTTTCTGACCGGCCATAACGGAGAATTCACGTGAGTAGCTATTGGTCTCAGAACTCCCTGCTGCACTAACGAGGACATGACTGCATCCATGTCCGGCTCTGCTTCCCTGGGGAAGTTATACTGTTTCTGTGGTCGGGCCATGGGGTCCCCGTCTATGCTGACCTCAAACGCTGTGACCCTCCCGCAGTCATATTTGTGAGTGGCAAACGTGGCCAGGTGGGCCTGCACGAATGCCTGGAACTCTGGTGGGGTGTTGCTGACCATGAGCCTGAGGTTATAATCCTCTTTGGGCTTCATGGTGCAGAGGGTCCCCTTCCCTTCCTTACCCGGGATAACTACGATCTCTCCTTTCTTTACTTTATCTGCCCCCCAAGGGCAGTGATTCCTCAAATCCACTAGTATCCCGTGGCCTACAATAAAGTCAGCTCCCAGGACCCCTCTTCCACCCTCCATGTCCCATTTCATCAGGAAACACGTCCACTTGGAGTGGAGCGGTCCTATCCAAATGGCGAGCGGGATGGAAAGCGAGCCGGCCTGTTCCCTACCCGTGAACCCCGATAGACTGTATGGGACCCCGCTGGAGAGAGGTGAGGTGATGGGGTTAGCTGAGTAGATCACGGTGCGCGATGCCCCCGTGTCCAACAGATAGGTCCCTGTCACCTTTTCCACCTCCATCTCCAAAAGGAGTCTTCTCCACTCATCATATCAGAGCGAACACAGATAAACAGGCTGCGCTGGCTCTAGTCACGGCTGTGGGTTGGATGGGGCTGACGGGGTGAGAGCACCGGTGGCGGCTGCTACTCTCCCCTAGCCAGTCAGTAACAACCTCATGGCATCCAAAAGTGACTCGACCTCTGTGGAATGGGTCCCTACCCCCGCCTTTTGGGCTGGGGCTGTGGATGCTTTCCCTTGTTATCCTTCCAAGGGTTTTTGCACTCCTTCCGCCAGTGACCATCCTTCCCACACCTGTAACAATTTGCCTTTGTGTTGGGGGGGTTACTCCCTTCCTGGTGCCACTCTTTCCTGCTCTGCACTCCTGGTTTTATCTCATGCACCTTCTCCTTGGGTGGGTGTGCATCAGCTCCCCTACCGTTTTTGTAAGCCAGAGTGAGCTGCCTAATTACCGTGAGTTTGGTGGTCTGGGGATCTTTGGGGTCGAAGCAGGCCTCTGCCTTGGCCCGGACCTGTGGCAAGCTGTTCGCCACCAGGCAACAGAGCCAATGCGTCAGAGAATCCCCATTCAGGAACGCCCGGCCTGGCATCCCCGGGCAAGCCTTCCGGTACACCGGCCACAGCCGGTCCGCAAAAACCTGCGGAGTTTCCCCAGAAAGCTGGGTCGTCTTCTCCACGTGGGAGAAGGGACTTCCCTCATCCATCCCCATGGCCTCTAGAACCGCATCTCTAAGCTCCTCATACCCGCTCTGCCCCCTTTTACACTCATCAGAGAGGGATTGGAGGAGATTACTCTCCAGGGAGAATAGCAGCAGCTTGGCCTTCTCTGCGTCACCGCAGTCGTTGACGCTGGCAGTCTGCTCTATTTCCCTGAAGTGGATCGAGGGGTCTCCCTTCGCGGAAAGCTTCGGGACATGGTTGACCATAACCCTGAGCTGTTGGGTGTTGAAGGGTAATACGAACTGGTTTTGGAGGGGTCCCTCAATGTCGTCATTAGCCGGTGGGCCGAACCTCCGATGCCGCGCTGGGCACATCGGTCCTGGCTCTGGCCTCTCGGGCGGTGTTTGCTCTGCCTCCGCCTCCACCTCTGGCTCCACTTCGGGTTCCACCCCCGGTTCCACCCCCACTTGCTGCCAAACCTCACTGAAACTTGACGCTACGGGTGGTGGCCGTGAGGTCTCCGCTCTCTCAACCGGGTCATCCCTGGGCACCACCGGTGACTTTGGAACTGTCCTCCCCTCGTTCCCCATAAAATCTGCCTGGCCTGCCTTTGGGCTTATGAGGCATACCATGCCTTTTGCCTTCCGGAGGGCCCGGCTCAGACTTTCTATCCTTTCTCTACAGGGGCCATGGTCTGCCTCCTCAAACCCCTGTTCACTTGCTAGCTTGTAAGCGGCTTTTACCTCCTGTACTTTCTCTTCCTGTTCCCTGATCTGCCTTGCCAAGCGGGCGTTCTTCTCCCGCAACCTGAACTCATTTCCCTTGGCCTCGGTGACTTGGCACTGTAGGTATTCCAACTGGGCCTTGTGTTCTCCCACTAAATGTACTCTCTCTTTGTTCAAAGCCTGCAAAGCTACTCATAACTTTTCCCCTGCGAGTGCCTTATCCTGGATCTCCACGGCTGACTCCCTTAACTCGACTGCCTGTGCTGCAACAAGCCCGTCCAAGAGCTGGACCTGCTTTTTAAAGCACATCAGCCAAACTGCCTTCTCTAAGGACTTCTTGTGTTCCTTTCCCTCTGTCCACTTAGCTGCTGCATCTATCGGATGCCCAGCCCTTAACAGAGTGGTGATCCACTTCTTAGTGATATTCACCTTGCTAAACACATGATCAGAAATCCTTTCCTCCATCACGGTTCGCTCATCCGAACCACTGTCCACTGCATCGCAACCTTGTTGCCGGTGTCCTGCTGTGGTCGCCATTTCTGAAAGGGGTGGCCTGTGGTGGTGGCGCATGCGCCCAGTCAGTTATGCCTCTGACTGTTTGTGAGCGGTTCGAATCGCTCCCACGCCCCTGGGTTCTAGACACCGGACTTAGGTACAAGGCGCCGGTACAGAGAAGACTCGAGTAGACAGGTGGATGGATGTAAACGAAAACCAAGATTTTATTGAAAGGGAAAAACTGATACAATCTTATGGAAAATTACTAGTGTACACTTCTACAGGCAAAAATACAAAAGAATAACTATACATATACAGGGAATGGGGAACACACGGCACATCGAGGGAAAACAACTATCTTAACAATCCCCTTATCCTTATCGCACCCCCTATACCTAACTAGATTAAGCTATGAGGGGTCAGAACGTCATGCTCACCAATCAAAAGGGTTTGTTGGACTCAAAACAGCGGTGGGGTTCGGGATTCGCTCTTGGTGCTCTCGGGAGCCTGCCGTCATCACGTGGTCTCCAGGCACTGCAAGGGCATTGTCCAGGTTCGAGTATCCCAAAGTTAAAATCTCTGTTTGGGTACTTTACCTTGCAGGGGTGATTCTTCGTCGCCAGCCGACAGTTTGAGTTGGTGTGCAGATATTCGAAGGTCGGCTGAGGCTGAAGGCCCGATAATTTGAAGCCTCCCCTCAGTTCATCTCCTCAGTTGGTCTTCTTCAGTCGGTCTTCCTCAAGTGGCCTTCCCTCCGGTGGTATTCCCTCCTCCCCTCGTCGCATCCCACCTCGCCTGGCCTGAATTTTCCGTGTCCGCCCGATGTAGTGCCAGGGCTATTTTTCAGATGGAGTGGCAAAAGGTACGGGCAAAGGCCAGGGGGTAAGCACGGGACGGGGAAAGAGTGGCAGCCACGAGGGCGAGGGGCCGAAGAGCAGGGAGAGAAGAGAAGAGCGGAGCAGAGCCGAGGAGAGTGATGGCTACCCAGGGGCCTTCAATTATACTCCTTTCGAAAACCCTTATCTGCGCACCAAATCAGGTTAGTTCTTTGTCTTAATCTTGGCGGGCTATTTTAAATAATGGTAGCAATCCATACTAACTGTTTTTAGATGGCCGGTAATTGCATCTGTCGGCCCGATAATTGACTTGTATTGTCATGAATGTTCCTTGATGGGCCTGTCCAGCCTCGATGGCTCTCTTAATCTGTTTCCGATTATATATGTAGACGGCTTGATGGCCTTAACTATAGGCCTAAACTGAATTTAGATTTGTCTCCAATTCGGTCTAATACATAATTCAGAGTCCTGTCTAGTTTCAAAATACAAAGTCTCTCTTCACAGAAAGCTGCAGCTTGGGTTTTGATCCAGAAGATGTCTGCGTTGCAGAGTCCATTTTAAAATCCCACAGGCTTTCTGCCACGAGGCACAGATGCCATCTTGGGTACCCTTTTTGATTTAAAATGTCCACGCAGGGTCCCGTTTATTAATAACAGCCTTCGGGGAAATGCAGAAATGTTGCAAATCTTACACATGCGGTGCCAGCAAAGTGATATACATGCAGTCAATGGAATCCTGCACCATGGGGAAGCCTGCAGTCCTAGCGAAGCCGTGTGCTTGCTCCACCTGCTTGTTACTGACAAGAGAAAATGAAATGTAGTCACCTCTCTTTGAAGAGAGAGCCTTAGTGACTTCCTTCATGCACAGTGGATGGCAAACTGTGAGATGTTGCAAATATCTCCAGCTCCAACTTGGAAAGAGCCAGACGCGTAAAAGTTCATCGCCAAGGTCAAATTCACAGCCACTGGCAATATGGTCCTTGCCCTGCTCTGAGGTTGCTGTTGTGGCAGCAGCAGATGGAAGAATTCAGTGAGGATGTCTTTATTGAAGCACAGACATCACTCAGTAGTTCCTCACTGAGGATCATGCAAAGTCTGTGGGTTGTTTAGTTAATTAATACACAGACTACCAGAGTAACTTAAAACAGGACTTTACTATTCGAAGGTCAGGGCGAATCTGCCCAATAAATCCTGACACAGCACTTATATACCGGTGTGGTCACCGTCGGTATTACAGTATACAGAAGCCAACAAAGTAGTGCAACACCTAAAGTAGTTCTCTTAAAGGTGGACGGTTACATACAATAGTTCTCTTAAAGGTAGACGGGTACATACACTACAATCCTCCCTTTTTAGCTTACAACATACTGATTCCCCATTAAACATACATTATAACATATATACAACTTTATGCAAGACAGTTCACAGATTCAGTCTCTCTGGAGGTTTCCGGACTCTGTCCGGATAACGCCTCGGTGGTGTCGTAACACCCGGCGGGGTAGTAGGTGCTTCTGGCAAGGTCGATTCGGCTTGAAGGACAGTGTCAGGTTCATCTGATTCCAGTATTACCAGATCGGAGGTAGGTGTTCTGGGTATCTCTGTCTCAACATTAACCGTGTAAGGTGGTGGAGTAGGTTGGCCATTTGTGGCTGACCCTATGATCTGGTCAACATGGCGCCTTATTATACTGTCCCCAATGTCCACCATATACATCAACGGCCCTAGCCTTTTTCCAATAGTTCCATGCTGCCATTTCTCGGTACGGTAGTCCCGGGCCAAAACTTGTTGACCTATCTGAAAAGATCTAGTTGGCCTTTCATTCATGCCCTGGAATTGCCGGTTCTCTACGTCCCTTCTGATGTTTGGCTTAAGCAAATCCAGCCGGCATCTTAGTCGTCTATTAAAAAACATCATGGCGGGAGTTTGATTTGTGACCGCATGTGTTGCATTCCTGTACGCCAACAAGAAGCTATCCACCTTATGTTGTAAGTTAATGGCTTCATTACCCATGGCCTTTATGGCCTTCTTGAAGGTCTGGACAAACCTTTCAGCCAATCCATTGGAGGCGGGATGGTATGGGGCTGAAGTGTAGTGCTTAACCCCATTGCTCTTTAAGAATTTCTTGAATTCTTCGGACACAAATTGCGGTCCATTATCAGAACAGATCTGTTCCGGCAGCCCATTCCTAGCAAACGTGGTCCTTAACACTGTGATGGTTTTTTCCGTGGTGGTGGTGGACATCTTTATTACCTCTGGCCACTTGGAGTGTGCATCCACCGCTATTAGAAACATTGAGTCCATAAATGGACCAGCAAAGTCGATGTGTACCCTTTGCCAAGGAGATGAGGGCCACTCCCATGGATGCAGAGGAGCCTGTGGTGGCGCGTTTTGGACCTTCTGGCATCCTAGACAGCTCTTAGTGATTTCTTCGATGTCCCCATCAATGCCTGGCCACCACACAAACGCTCTTGCTAGGTTCTTCATTTTCACTCCACCCAGATGTCCCTCGTGCAGCTCCTTTAACACCTTCTGTTGAAGTTTGGGTGGAATCACCACTCTAGATCCACACATCAGGGTTCCTCGACACACTGACAGCTGTTCTTTTCTCTGCGAAAATGCTGGCAGCGTTGGTTCGCCCTGTGCTGGCCATCCCTCCACCGTTAAATCATAGACTCGTGAGAGAGTCGGGTCATTTCTCGTTTCATTTTCGATCATCGAATTTGTTACTGGTAGACATTCCACTATGGATGAGTGGAACATCTCTATCGGGTCCACTGTAGTCGCTTCTTCTACTATCGGCAATGGCAAGCGCGATAACCCATCAGCATTTCCATGCTGTTTGGACTTTCTGTATTCGATGTCATATTGGTGTGCCCCAAGTAACACGGACCACCTCTGTAACCTTTGCGCTGTCATGGTGGAAACGGCCTTGTTAGGGTTGAATATGGACACCAACGGCTGGTGGTCTGTCAGTAATGTGAACTTCTTGCCCTGCAGGTAATGATTGAATTTCTTTACGCCCCACACAAGGCTGAGGGCCTCCCTATCTATTTGAGCATAATTTCGCTCCGCGGAGGTCAATGATCGGGACGCGAATGCCACTGGCCTTTCTGAGCCATTTGGTAACTTGTGTGAAAGTACTGCTCCAATTCCATAGGGGGAAGCATCACAAGCTAGACGAAGAGGTAACGTTGGGTTGAAATGAGCCAACACTTCTTCAGAGGTAATCAACACCTTGCTTCTGCGAAAGGCCTTTTTACATTCCTCACTCCACTTCCATGGTACTTCTTTCCGCAACAGAGCATTCAGCGGATGCAGCACCGTGGATAGATTCGGCAGAAACTTGTGATAATAATTAATCAACCCCAAGAATGATCTTAACTGTGATACGTTTTCCGGAGCGGGGGCCTTCACGACAGCTTCTATCTTGTCAGGTGACTTGTGCAGCCCCTCTCGGTCAATGACATGACCGCAGTACGAGATCCGTTTTTGGAAGAACTCACATTTCTTGCGATTAACTCGAAGGCCATATTCCTTCAACCTAGTGAGCACCAGTTTCAAATTTGTGAGGTGTTCTTCCTCGTCTTCTCCCGTAATCAGGATATCGTCTAAGTAACACTGCGTGCTTGGAATTCCTTGTAATACCTGCTCCATGGCCCTCTGCCAAATTGCTGGAGCCGAAGCTACCCCAAAAACCAGTCTATTATAATGATACAAGCCTCTGTGTGTGTTGATGGTGAGGTACTGACGCGACTCTTCCTCAACTTCCATTTGTAAGTATGCCTGTGCCAGGTCTATCTTGGTGAAGTGTTTCCTTCCAGCCAACGAAGCAAAGATATCTTCAATCCGCGGAAGCGGGTATTGTACCGTGTGAAGCACCGGATTCACTGTGATCTTGAAGTCTCCGCAGATGCGGACCTTCCCCGGTCCCCCTGGCTTGTCACTTGGTGAAGACTTCATGACGGGAACAATGGGCATGGCCCACTCACTCCAGTCCACTTTTGACAGTACCCCTGATCGTTCAAGTTCTTCCAGTTCTGCCTCCACAGCAGGTCGTATCGCGTAAGGTACCGATCTGGCTTTGAAAAATTTGGGGCTTGCATGTTCTGCAATCTTAACCTTTGCTTTAATTCCTTGCAGTGTTCCCAGTCCTTGCTGGAATACCTCTTTAGCTTCGTCTAATATTCTGGACAACCATTCAGGTTTGACATCATCCTTTCCGGAATCTACCGTCATGGTGTTTAGTGAATGCCAGTCTATCTTTATTTTCCTGATCCACTCCCGTCCCAGAAGTGGTGGACCTCCCTCAGGCAACACATACAGGTCCATCCTTTGGTGCTCTTTGTCCTTGTATCTCACCTTGACTTCTATCTTTCCGATGGGGTATACTTTGTGCCCCGTGTATGTCTTCAATACTAGTTCCGTATCCCGTAGGGGAATATGCTTGAATAACTTTTTATAATCATGCTTATTCATGACCGTCAACGCCAATCCGGTGTCCACTTCCATTTTCACTTGGACTTTTGCAATCTGTAGTGTGATCCAGATAGCTTGTCGGTCAGCTTCATTACTCACATTGTGAATTCTCAGACTATCCAGTTCCTTGCAGTTGGAGTGTGAGTCCGAATTCTGTTCTTCCGGACTCTTCCTAGTCACCTCATGTACCTTTCTGTACCTCTTTTGTGGTGACTCATTATTGTTGGTCTTCTTTCCTGACCGGCATACCTTAGCTATGTGACCGAGCTTGCCACATTTCCTACATTCCTGGTTTTTAAACCAGCATTGGTTCTGGTCGTGTGTTGTCTTCCCACAACGATAGCATTTCGTTGTACCCGAAGTAATTTGCTGCACCCTGAGTGCCGCTGCCTTTAGCTGCATTTCCGCCGTTCCTTTCGCTGCGGCTTCGTTCGATGCAGCAATAAGGACAGCCTTCTCAAGTGTAAGATCGTTCTCTTCGAGCAGTCGTTTTTGTGTTTCTTCCTTAGACATTCCGCACACGAATTTGTCTCGCAATGCCTCTGTCAGATTCCCTCCAAACTGGCAGTGTTTCGCAGTCTACGCAGTTCGACCAAGTATTCTGCGTTGCTTTCGTCTTTCCTTTGCGTTCTCGCATAGAATTTGAATCGTTCCGCCAACATCAACGGTGTGGGGTTCAAGTGATCCTTCAGAACAGTCACAATATCATCGAAAGTCTGATCCGCCGGTTTAGCTGGTGCTAGTAGATGCTTCAAGAGCCCGTATGTCTTCGCGCCCATCGAGTTTAGCAAGGTTATAGCTTTGTCATCTTCTTCTATTTTATTGGCCTCACAATAGATCTCAATGCGTTCCACATACGTGGCCCAGTCTTCTACCTCGGAATTAAAATCGTTGATGTTACCACGCTTAGGCATCTTCCTCTCTTCCTGATAACACCACGAATTATTTCTTTAAATTTTCTTTTATTATTTTTTTTTTTTTTCCCAAGATGGCGGTTCCCGCGAAAATGGCGGTTTCCCGCGCTTATCTTCTCTCCCCGCCCACTTCAATGGCGGTTTCCCGCTTCTGTCTTCTTCCCCGCCTAATGGCGGCTTCCCGCGTTTCTTCCCTAGCGGGAGGGGTACACTTTCCCCACGGGCGACGGCCGCTGGCTTTCAGGTTCACAGCCTGCGCGTCGGCTTCAGTGCTTTCCCTTTTCTCGGCAGGGCAACCGGCGCTGGGTACACCCCGTTGACGGCGAACAGTTTCAGCCGCTGGGCTGGCTCTCGCTCAGTTCCCCTTGCTCGGGCTCTGTCTCTCTCCCACTCGCTCGGCTCTACCGGCGCTGGGTACCCCCCGTTGACGGCGAACAGTTTCAGCCGCTGGACTGGCTCTCACTCAGTCTCCCTTGGTCGGCTCTGCCTCTCCCACTCGCTCGGCTCCCAATCGCGCCTCCCAGCCCTCTCGCAGTCCGGAGCTTCCCTCCCCGGCTGCGGCTGAGTTTTTATATCTTCCCGCACCTACGTTCCCGGTCGCAGCGCTTCGTGGCTTCGGTCGCTGCCCGGCCTTTTTCGCCGGTCGCGGTCTAGCTGTCTCACGACGCCGTTGCGTCCCCCAGCCTGTCTGTACCGCGGCTTCCTTGCTCCACGCTGCCCCAGTCTCAGCGCCTCTGGACCCGACTTCTGTCCGGCTCCTTTCCCCCTCGACCGTGGTCGAGTGCACCGCCCTTATCCTCCGGTTATTCTTTTTACTTTTCCCTTACTCACAGTCACCGTGGCCGGCTTGCTTCTCGTGCTGATCGGCTCACTCCTCACCGTGGCAGAAGGGACAGTCAGTGCCTGTTGCTGATGGAAGTCTTTGTCTCTGAATTCTTCCTCCTTTCCAGCTCTGCAGACTCGAGTTTTCTCCCAGCAGAATGATGAGGGCGGTTGCCTCTTCTCGACGCTCGTTAACTGCTTCGGAAGTATTGTTGCCGCAGGGTACGATCGGACTCGTCGCCACTGTAAAGTCTGTGGGTTGTTTAGTTAATTAATACACAGACTACCAGAGTAACTTAAAACAGGACTTTACTATTCGAAGGTCAGGGCGAATCTGCCCAATAAATCCTGACACAGCACTTATATACCGGTGTGGTCACCGTTGGTATTACAGTATACAGAAGCCAACAAAGTAGTGCAACACCTAAAGTAGTTCTCTTAAAGGTGGACGGTTACATACAATAGTTCTCTTAAAGGTAGACGGGTACATACACTACAGATCAGGTAAGAGAATTGCTCGCTGAACACGCGGGGCGGATATGAACTCCTGCTGAAAGCCCTTCACCCCTTCCTCCTCTTCACTCTTCCAGTCGCTTGTCCTGCTTTGTGTAACCGCTGTTCATACTCCAAGTCACACTGTTTTCCAAGTGGAATGCCTACTAGTGCATCCATGTTTAGCAGCAAGTGGTTTGTGCAAAAGCTTTGAAGTCACAAAAGTCCCTAGCACATGCCACACCACTCCCTTTAGAATTTTGCAACTTGAAATAACTGTAGAACGGAATAAGACACAGAAAACATTCTGAAAATAATAGGGAACCAAGAGTCTAGTGACAATGAGGAACTTAAAGAAATTAGCATTGGTAAAGAAATAGTATTGTTGAATTTAATGGGACTAAAAGCCAACAAATCCTCATGACCTGATGGTTTACATTCTAGGTTCTAAAAGAGATGGCTACAGAGATAATGCTTACATTGGTTTTGATCTTCCAGAATTCCCTAGCTTCTGGAACGGTCCCAACGGATTCAAAGGTAGCAAATGTAAACCCGCTATTTAGGAAAGGAGGGAGAAAGAAAACAGGGAACTGTAGGCCAGTTAGCCTGACATCAATAGTAGGGAAAATGCTAGAATCTATTATTAGGGACGTGGTAACAGGGCACTTAGAAAATTATAATATGATTGGGCAGAGTCAACACAGATTTATGAAAGAGAAATCTTATTTGACAAACTTGTTAGTGTTTTTTGAGGTTGTAGATAAGGGGGAACCAGTGGATTTAGTGTATTTGGAATTTCAAAAAGCATTTGATAAGGTGACACACAACAGGTTATTGCATAAAATTAAGGCTCATGGGATGGGAGTGATATATTAGCATGGATTGAGGATTGGTGAAAGGACAGAAAACAGAGAGTGGGAATAAACAGGTCATTTTCAAGTTGGCAGGCTGTAACTAGTGAAGTACCGCAAGAATTAGTGCTTGGGCCTCAGCTATTTACAATCTGTATCAATGAATTAGATGAGAGGACCGAGTGTAATGTATACAAGTACAAACACCACGATTCAAAGCTAGATGGGAAAGTAAGTTGTGAGGAGAACACAAAGAGGCTGCAAAGGGATATAAACAGGTTAAGTGAGTGGGCAAGAACAAGGCAGCTGGAATAAAGGGCTTGATTTTAACGCAGCCGACAGGCGGGATTTTAGGCGTACGGGGGGTTAACATCGCAAAACGTGGAGGTCGGGACCCCCCCCCCGCCTGGTTCCCACCTCCACGCCATTTTAACCTAGGTGTGTCTGATTGACCTGAATCAGTCCTGCCTGCAACAGGCGGGACTGGTCTTTAGGGCCCTTAAACAGCACTTTATACATCCTTTATAATCCCATTTTAACAGGCCCTTGCCTGTTTAACCCTTTTCCCATGTAAAACGTGCCTGGTGGGGATCACGCCTGTGAAACCTGGCGTGAACACTATTGGCTTGCTGACTATCAGCTGCAGGTCCAACATTAAAGAGGATATTTGATCAGTCATCTTTTGCAGGTGGCAGGACTTTGTTGTCTCAGGCCTGGGGGAACTTTTAGAAGGCATAACCACAGCTGTGGAAATTTGGAGTCTCACACCCATCTCCAGTGCGACCTCCTGCGAGACCCCTCTCGCCACCCTCACTCAGCACTTCCTCAACTGAGGCATCTACCAGAAGCATGGGAGGCCTTTTTTTCCCACCCCTCTTGGCATTAGAGGACCTCAAGCTCCATTCGCGAAATGACACACGCCACAACTGCAGAAGTTGCCATCAGAATTTTTATGAGAAACAAACAACTGATGGCATTTTTACAGAATACACATTTCACCCAAGTGACTACCCTTGTCACTATTTGTGCTTTATTTTCCTCTTACGCGTGCTCCTACGTAGTGGTTCCCCTGTGGCTTCAGCAGATGTGGAGGCCCCTTGCTCACTTTCCTGCTGCTCCTGTCTCAACACCTTTGGCGGGTGTCCTTTGGGATGGCGAGCCTGTGAGGGCTCACCAGCAGTCTCTGCTCCTGCGGCTGTGCAGGGGTTGAGACCTCTATCTCCGTTGGGAGTGTACTCCGGCGGGGCACTGACCAAGGGCTCTGCAGTGGCATGGAAGTGTGAGTGCTTGGAGAGGAGCCCCCACTTCCTTGAGGTCTGCCACCAACCTCCCTCTGATGGGTCAGGTCCTCCTCAGTGCCTGCAAGTGGCTTGAGAGCAGCTTGCTGCACATCAGGGGGGCCATGGGGACCCATATCTACAATGGCAGTCCTACTCAGAAGGACTTCCATGAAGGTCTGGTTTCTCTGCTCAATAGATGCCCATCGCTCCCCAAGGGATGTCATTCTATTCTGAACACTCACCATGTTTTCCATACGATAGCAAAATACTGCGGATGTTGGAAATCCGAAATAACAACAGAAAATGCTGGAAAAACTCAGCAGGTCAGGCAACATCCGTGGACAGAAATTTGAGTTGACATTTCGGGTCAAACCCTTCTTCAAAACTGGAAAGAAAAGATAGATCGGAGGCAGGGCTGCGATCGGACAAAAGAATAAAAGAAACAAAAGAAGTAAAAAAGAGACAATAAAAGGTGTTAGAAGCTAGATGAGATGGTAATAGGCTGAGATTGGGTGAAAAGTGTACTGGCAGGGCAAGGGATAGCTGCCAGGTGTGAGAGCGAAACAAAAGGAAAGGTGGGGGGGGAAAGGAGTGGAAAAATTACAAGAAAAAATGAAATAGGGGCCGAGGTTATGATCTGAAATTGTTGAACTCGATATTGAGTCCGGAAGGCTGCAGAGTGCCTAATCGGAAGATGAGGTGCTGTTCCTCGAGTTTACGTTGAGCTTCCGTGGAACAATACAAGAGGCCAAGGACAGTGAGGTCCGAGTGGGAATGGAGCGTTGAATTAAAATGACAGGCGACCGGAAGCTCGGGGTCACCCTTACGGACTGAACGGAGGTGTTCCGCAAAGCGGTCACCCAATCTGCGTTTGGCCTCCCCAATGTAGAGGAGACCGCATCGTGAGCAGCGAATACAGTATACTAGATTGCGAGAAGTACAAGTAAATCGCTGTTTCACCTGGAAGGGGTGTTTGGGGCCCTGGACAGTGGGAAGGGGGGAGGTATAGGGGCAGGTGTTACATCTCCTCCGCTTGCACGGGAAGGTGCCAGGCAAAGGGGAAGGGCTGTTTGGGGTGATAGAGGAGTGGACTAGGGTGTCTCGGAGGGAGCGGTCCCTGCGGAATGCTGAAAGGGGAGGGGAGGGGAAGATACGTTTGGTGGTGGGATCACTTTGGAGGTAGCGGAAATGCCGGAGGATGATCCGTTGAATGTGGAGGCTGGTGGGGTGAAAGGTGAGGACAAGGGGAACCCTATCGTGGTTCTGGGAGGGAGGGGCAGGGGTGAGGGCAGAAGTGTGGGAGATAGAACTGACACGGTCGAGGGCAGTGTCAACTACGGTAGAGGGGAATCCTCGGTTGATGAAAAAGGAAGACATGTCAGAAGCACTGGTGTGGAAGGTGGCATCGTCGGAGCAGATACGGCGGAGACGGAGAAACTGGGAGAATGGAATAGAGTCCTTACAGGAAGCGGGGTGGGAATAAGTGTAGTCCAGGTGGCTGTGGGAGTCAGTGGGCTTGTAGTGAATATTGGTTGATAACCTATCCCCAGAGATGGAAACGGAAAAGTCGAGGAAGGGAAGGGAAGAGTCAGAGATGGACCATGTGAAGGTGAGGGAAGGGTGGAAATTGGAGGCAAAGTGAATGAAATTGTCAAGTTCGGGACAAGAGCAGGAAACGGCACCGATACAGTCATCAATGTATCGGTAAAAGAGGTGAGGGAGGGAACCCGAGTAGGACTGGAACAAAGATTGTTCCACATAGCCCACGAAAAGGCAGGCATAGCTAGGACCCATGCGGGTACCCATGGCAACACCTTTGATTTGGAGGAAATGAGTGGATTTAAAGGAGAAGTTGTTCAATGTGAGAACAAGTTCAGCCAGGCGGAGGAGGGTGGTGGTGGATGGGGACTGGTCGGGCCTCTGTTCAAGGAAGAAGCGGAGCACCCTCAGGCCATCCGGGTGGGGGATGGAGGTGTAGAGGGATTGTACGTCCATGGTGAAGAGGAAGCGGTTGGGGCCAGGAAACTGGAAACTGTTAAAGTGGCGGAGGGTGTCCGAAGAGTCGCGGATGTAGGTGGGAAGAGACTGGACAAGGGAAGAAAAGATGGAGTCAAGATAGGAAGAGATAAGTTCCGTGGGGCAAGAACAGGCTGAAACGATGGGTCTACCAGAGCAGTCCTGTTTGTGGATCTTGGGAAGGAGGTAGAAGCGGGCTGTGCGGGGTTGGGGAACTATGAGGTTGGTGGCAGCGGGGGGAAGATCTCCAGAGGAGATGAGGTCAGTGACAGTCTTGGAAACGGTGGTTTGATGTTCGGTAGTGGGGTCATGGTCCAGGGGGAGGTAGGAGGAGGTGTCGGAGAGTTGGCATTTAGCTTCCGCTAGGTAGAGGTCAGTGCGCCAAACAACAACAGCACCACCCTTGTCAGCGGGTTTAATGACAATGTCAGGGTGGGATCTAAAAGAATGGAGTCCTGCAAGTTCAGAGGGAGGTAGGTTGGAGTGAGTGAGGGGAGCAGAGAAATGGAGACGGCCGATGTCACGGCAGCAGTTAGCGATGAAAAGATCTAGAGAGGGTAAGAGGCCAGGGGGAGGGGTCCAGGTAGAATGGGAATTCTGCAAGCGGGAGAAAGGGTCAGTTGTGCGGGGGGAAGACTCCTGGCCAGAGAAGTGGGCACGGAGACGAAGGCGGCGGAAAAAGATCTCAACATCATGCCGAGCTCGAAATTCATTGAGGTGGGGGCGTAAGGGAAGGAAGCTCAGGCCTTTGCTGAGGACTAATCGTTTAGGGTCAGACAGTGGAAGGTCAGAGGGGATAGTGAAAACGCGGCAGGGGGTAAGATTGGGAGAAGGGGGGTCAGAGGAAAGTGAAGGGGAAGAAGGTTCCGGAGGGGCGTTGGTGTCCAAGAGTTGATGAAACTTGCGATCCTTGACATCGGAAAGGAAGAAGAAAAGTTTTTTGTTGAAGCGTCGGATGAGTCGAAGGATGAAATGGAACTGTGGACCCGGACAGCTTTGAGATAGAGTGCGTCGGTGCTGCTGAAGAGAGAGGGCGAGGTTGTTCATGTGGTGGCGCAAGGCGTTGAGCGTGGATCTCGAGATGCGGCGAGAGCAGTAGTTCGAGGAACGATGAATAGCCACATTCAACGGATCATCCTCCGGCATTTCCGCTACCTCCAAAGTGATCCCACCACCAAACGTATCTTCCCCTCCCCTCCCCTTTCAGCATTCCGCAGGGACCTCTCCCTCCGAGACACCCTAGTCCACTCCTCTATCACCCCAAACAGCCCTTCCCCTTCGCCTGGCACCTTCCCGTCCAAGCGGAGGAGATGTAACACCTGCCCCTGTACCTCCCCCCTTCCCACTGTCCAGGGCCCCAAACACCCCTTCCAGGTGAAACAGCGATTTACTTGTACTTCTCACAATCTAGTATACTGTATTCGCTGCTTACGATGCAGTCTCCTCTACATTGGGGAGACCAAACGCAGATTGGGTGACCGCTTTGCGGAACACCTCTGTTCAGTCCGTAAGGGTGACCCCGAGCTTCCGGTCGCCTGTCATTTTAATTCAACGCTCCATTCCCACTCGGACCTCACTGTCCTTGGCCTCTTGTATTGTTCCACGGAAGCTCAACGTAAACTCGAGGAACAGTACCTCATCTTCTGATTAGGCACTCTGCAGCCTTCCGGACTCAATATCGAGTTCAACAATTTCAGATCATAACCTCGGCCCCTATTTCATTTTTTCTTGTAGTTTTTCCACTCCTTTCCCCCCCCCTTTCCTTTTGTTTTGCTCTCACACCTGGCAGCTATCCCTTGCCCTGCCAGTACACTTTACACCCAATCTCAGCCTATTACCATCTCGTCTAGCTTCTAACACCTTTTATTGTCTCTTTTTTACTTCTTTTGTTTCTTTTATTCTTTTGTCCGATCGCAGCCCTGCCTCTGATCTATCTTTTCTTTCCAGTTTTGAAGAATGGTTCGACCCGAAACGCCAACTCAAATTTCTGTCCACAGACGTTGCCTGACCTGCTGAGTTTTTCCAGCATTTTCTGTTGTTATTTCCATGTTTTCCATGCCCTGGCGACTAACCTCCTCCATGGCCGTAGCCCTCCTCTCCTCTACCGCTGCCCTCCTCTCCTCTACCATAGCCATCCTCTCCTCTACCATAGCCATCCTCTCCTCTACCATAGCCATCCTCTCCTCTACGGTAGCCAGCCTTACCACGGAGGCAGCAATCATTTCCATGTAGGTAGCCATCCTTTCTGTGTTGATGCGTTCATGCGCCAATGACTCCACAAAAGCTCTGCTCATATTCGCTATGGACTCCTCCATTCGCTCCACACTCGCAGCCACCCTAGAGACAAAACCTGCCAGAGACTCCTGCATCTGTGCATGGAGTTCCATCACCTCTGATCTTACGGATGGACCCAGAGGCAGAGGGTCGACATGCAGCTGAGCCGAGCTGGCAGAGTCCTGCGCCCTCCGACGAGGACTCTCCACTGCTGTCTCTGTCTCCACAATCTGCTGATGCTCACTTGTGAGCTGTGATACACCAGGTAACAACTCTACTCTATGTCCCGAAGGTCCCCCCGAGGTGTGAGTGTCTGCGCTGGTGCTGGGTGCGCTTATTTCTGCTGACGCTGCGCCCTCAGAGGTTGCAGATTCCTCTGAGGAGTCTAATTGCTCAGGCTCTTCCTCCTGCACAGTGGGGACGGGGGCTCTCGATGGTCCTGTGGGGGGGTGAAGGAAAACGTTAGAGATGTGATGCCAAGGTTACATGCCCATTGCATTTTGCAGATGATCATAAGTCCATATGATGTAGCTTCAGAATCATTAGCAGCGACTCATGACATGCCAATGAGAGAGATGAAAAACTATTCTGTCACCAGCTTGCGGGGATGCTCCTGTCTGTCATTCCCCAACGTCCACATCTCGGTCAGCCCCAACAATCTCCAGGACGCCTTCCTCCCAGGGGGTGAGCTGGGCTAATGAGGGCGGCCCTCCTCCTGTCCTGGCTCGCTCTCTCCTGTTGTGAGCTCTCTTTTCCTGCAATGAGGGAGACAAGTGGAGGGTGAGTGAGAATGAAGGAGTGAGCAGATCTGGCCCTCCCGCAAGCAATTAGGAAAGCAAATGGTATGTTGGCCTTTATTACAAGAGGATTTATGTAGAAGAGTAAAGACATCTTACTGCAATTATATAGGGCCCTGGTGAGATCACACCTGGAGTATAATGTACAGTTTTTGTCTCCTTACCTAAGGAAGGATATACTTGCCTTCAAGGAGTGCAATGAAGGTTCACTAGATGGATTTCTGGGATGGTGGGATTGTCCTATGAGCAGAGATTGAGGAGATTAGACCTATATTCCCTAGGGTTTAGAAGAATGAGAGGTGATCCCATTGAAACATATAAAATTCTTACAGGGCTTGACAGGGTAGATGCAGGGAGGATGTTTCCCCTGGCTGGGGAGTCTAGAACCAGGGTCACAGTTTCAAAGTAAGGGGTTAGCCATTTATGACTGAGCTAAGGGGGAATTTCTTCACTCAGAGGGTTGTGAATCTGTGGAATTCTCTACCCCAGCGGGCTGTGGATGGTCAGTCGTTGAGTATATTCAATACAGAGATCTATAGAATTCTGGATATTGAGGGAATCAAGGGATATGGGGATAGTGCAGGAAAGTGGAGTTGAGGAAGAAGATCAACCATGATCTTATTGAATGGCAAAGCAGGATCAAGAGCCCGAATGATCTACACCTGCTATTATTTCTTATGTTCTTAGAAAGCCCCAAACACTTGTAGAATTATACCAACAGCCAGAAGCAATCAACCAGCAACTAAGCTGTATGTAGTTGATGATCTCATTAATGTCGCTGGTGGGGAGTCCTTCCTGCTGTTGAATGCGTGGTCAGCTGTACGAGCTTAAGAGAAGGCATTGGCTTTAGCATTGAGCTCCAAAATGGCACCACTGGCGCAATGTTCCTGACATAATAAAACTCACTACGCACTTGGTTTGAGCATAAAGCAAGGCTTTAATCAACTTGTTTCAGAACATGAATGTCTAGTTGTAATTCACTAGTTCCTTGTCTTACAAAATGTCCCTGGAAAGCTGGGGCCAACGCCCGAGTATTCATACGCCTTGGATGGCACCACCAGGTGGCCATCCAGCGTTATTTCATGAGTAGTTTCTTGATGAATGATGAGATTTATAACAGTTCCCTTTTATTTTTGTTGGGTGCGTGGCCCATTTAAGCGGGTGCACAACCCATTCAGTTTCGTGCATGCAAAATTTTACATTGAAAAAGCTGGTTGGGACCGGCAGAGAACTGCGCAGCTGTGCAGCTTATAGTGAATTTTGCACTGGCGTCAAATCAGTGCCACTGGGCTAGCACTTCATAGGAGCAGTAGGATAGACAAAGCCACACAGGAGATAGACACTAAGGGAATGCACAAGGGTGCTTAGTTGAATTTGTTATGTCATCTTCGATGGATTGATGTATAAAGTTGGTTTGGAATGTTTGGTTTTGAATGGTGAACTTTATTGTAGCATTGTGGCCAAGAGGATGCTGCGATGGTCAGTAACAGAGTTAAGGTAAGGTGTTGGACTGTGGGTGAATGGGGAATTGGAGTTGGTTTCACTGGTACCGCAGTTGTATCAGTTAATCACTGGCAGCCTGGCCAGAAAGGGGCTGTCGTGGTTGCCTCTTCAATTCCTCCTCCTCCTCCTCTTCCTTCCCCTCTTCCTCTTCAGCTGTGGCTCAGTGGGCTGCACTCTCTTGGTGGGAGGGGCTAGGAGTGAGCCAGGTGTTACTGGTTGCCTGATTGCAGCTGGGAGTTGGAGGGAGTTTTGTAAAAAGTTGGTGGTGGTTTTGGGGATTTTGTTTTCAGGTTTTAGGGCCTTTTTGGCCCACAAAAACAGCCAGATGGCTGCTGACGGGTCCGGAGTGCCGGGTCCCTCAGAGGACAGTGTTCCCGAGAGGAATTTAATTAGGGAAGAAACTGTGGTGGGAAAGGGGAAAAAAAGGCCCAAAGATTTGGGCCGGGACCCCAGGAGGTTTGGTAAATAAAACACGGTGGTGGTGTAGTGTGAGGATAAGAAGATTCGAGCTTGGGATATTATCCAGGCGGGTCATGAGAACTGTGGCGAGGGAAGCTGCTTTGCCTGCCGGCCAAAACTGAATGTGGGATTCGAGGTGACGGTCAGTGGCCGTGAGGAGGTGGAAAGACTGTTACTCAGTCTGAAAGTTGGTGAGAAATTCTTGGAGGTGACTCTGCTATATTCAGAGGAGGTGGTGGTTTCATTTTTAAACTTGCCAGTTTACATTGAGGATGAAGTGCTAAGCAAAAAGTTGGAGTCATGGGACATTAAAATCTGTTCTGCAATAAAGAGGAGGTACTATCCGGGAACACGGGTAGCAGACGGAACCCGGTATGTAAAGGTGCGGTTCCCAGAGGGGGTGAGGTCATTGCCATACAGTATGAAGTTGAGACACTGGAAGGAGTGCAATACTTTCGTGTGCTGCATGATAACCAAGTAAAGGTGTGCTATTATTGTCTTGGACATGACCATCTCGTAAGAAACTGTCCAGACCTGTATTGTTACAATTGCAGTGAGTCGGGACACATCGCTCGGAGCTGCAAGGCGGAGCGCTGTGGGGTGTGTCACAAAGGCCCCACCCGCTGTGAGTGTGTGGCAGAAGGGAGCGATATGAGTGATGAGGAGATGGGAGAAGGAGCAGGAGATGAGAGTGGAACGGCCGGAGGAGCGGTGCAGTCGGAGGACACAGCCGGTAAAATGAAGGAGAAAGGAGCACAGGAAGAGGCAGAGGATGGCAGAGCGGAGAACGGGATGGAGATGGCGGGAAACACGCCGAGTGCTGTGGAAGGGAACAAAGACTGCAGCGGGCAGCGAGGGTCGAGTGCAGACTCGAGCCTTAGTGCGGTTCGGCTCCCCCTGGGGAGTCTGGTGTCTGCGGGGGAAGAGGAGGCGGGAGTGGGGTGTGTGGTGGATATGGGTGCTCCGGGGAAAGGCGGGGAGTCGGATATCTTGGTGAGCGGGAGGGAGCAGGACGGGGAGAGGGTGCAAGAGGTAGGAGCCTTAAAGGGACAGCAGGATGGGATCAGCGAGGTAGAGATGTTAGAAGGGAAGAATTTAGGTGCGCCATTGTCCCATGGGGAGAGGGAACAGGGTGCAAGGGTCAGAGGTGGAGATGTGGTCGAAGGGAGCGGCACAGTGGGAGAAACTGCGATAGCAGGAAGACTCTCTGTGGGAGATGAAGTATCTGACGGGGAGCAGGATTATGTATCTGATGGGGAGCAGGCACAGGGGGTTGCAGAAGAGCTTGAGTGTGAGGAATTAGAGGGGGACAGAGACATGGAAGTCGGGGGTGGGGTGGCATCATGTGGAAAGGGAAAGGTTAGTGAGGGGCAGAAGGAGGGAGGAAGGGCAGCTCCAGGGCCCAAACTTAATGCAAGGAAGAGGCTGAAACAGCAGGGAAAGTTTAAACAGGAGGTGAAAAAGAGTCGGAGGCTGCAGGAAAAAGCAACAGCTGCCTGAAAAGTTGGGAAGGAGCATGTGAGGAGGGAAGGGCCAGAGATTAAATGATGGGGAGATTATCAGGCATACTTTGGAGCCATGATTACATTGGTCTCGATTAATGTGAATGGACTGAGGGGTGAGAGGAAATTGCAGCAGTTGTTGCAGGGTTTTAAAGGCACGGACTTGTTGGCCCCAATTTTCGGCTTGTGTGGGAAATGGTCGGGTTTCCCCGAATGTGGGGTTTCTGACACATGTAAAAAAGTGTCAGCCAGCTCCACGCAATTTTCCCTCAAGTGGCCAATTAATTCCCAGCATGTGGGAAGCCTTGCTAATTGTCCAATTCGAGTCAGAAATCCCCACAGTATGATGTCATCATTCGTGGTGCTTTCAAGGTCCATAGCAAGCATTGCACCCTCTGAAGGCTTCCAAACGAACCATACAGGATGGCAGAGGAGACTGCAGCATCTGTGGCCCGTGCCAGACCCAGAGCTGCCTCCAAATTCGACGAGGCTTCACTGCAGGCATTATTGGATGGGGTAAGGGCCCACAGGGAGGTCCTCTTCCCTAAGTCAGGGAGGAAGAGGCCTCCCACTGAGACCAGTGCTGCATGGATGCAGGTGTCAGAAGATGCCAACTCGCTGGGAGTCACCAGAAGAACCTTGGCATTACATCTCTAATTCCTTCCTTTACTCCCCCACAGTACCATCCAGAGCCCCCATCCTCACTGTGGAGGAGGAAGGGGCTGTGCAGCCAGATTCCTCAGAGGAAGCTCCAACCTCTGAGGGCGCAGCGTCAGCAGAAGTAAGCGCACCCAGCACCAGCGCAGACACTCACACCTCGGGGGACCTTCGGGACATAGAGTAGTGTTGTCACCTGGTGTTTCACAGCTCACAAGTGAGCCTCAGCAGATTCTGGAGGCAGGGACAGCAGTGGAGAGTCCTCGTCGGAGGGCGCAGGACTCTGCCAGCTCAGCTCAGCTCCACTGCATGTCGACCCTCTGCCTCTGGGTCCATCCGCAAGAGAAGAGGTGATGGATCTCCATGCACAGATGCAGGAGTCTCTGGCAGGTTTTGTCTCCAGGGTCGCTGCGAGTGTGGAGCGAATGGAGGAGTCCATAGCGACCATGAACAGAGCCTTTGTGGAGTCATTGGCGCATGAACGCATCACCATGGAAAGGTTGGCAACCTCCATGCAGGAGATAACTCGCCAGGGTACGGAAAACATGGTGAGTGCTCATAAGAGAATGACATTTCTTGAGGAGCATTGGCCATCTGTTGAACAGAGAAACCAGATCTTCATGGAAATCCTTCTGAGTAGGACTGCCAGTGCAGAAACGGGTCCCACTGGCCCCCAAAAGCGCAGCAAGGTGCTCTCAAGCCACTTCCACGCGCTGGCCCCTTCTGGCCTGTGCAGCTTCAGGTGAGTGAGCAGCAGCCTGGTGCTCCTGGTGCTTATCCTGCTGTTACTGGTTCTGCTGCTGCCGCCTCTGCTGTTGGAGATCCTCTAATGCCAGGAAGGGAAGGTACCAAAGGCCTTCCATGCTTCTGGCTGATGCCTCTGTTGAGGGGGCGCTGAGTTAGGGTGGTGAAAGGGGCTTCCCAGGAGCTCACACTGGAGAAGTGTGTGTGGCTCCAACTTTCTACAGCTGTTCCTAAGCCTTCAAAAAGTTCCCCCAAGCCTTCATCAACAAGGTCCTGCAGCCTGCAAATGCTGCCTCTTTAAATCTCTTCAGCCCTCATTGACCTGCAGCTGACAGCAAGCAAGCCAACTGTTTTCACGCCAGCTCTCATCAGCGGGGTTCCCCGCAGGCGTGTTTGATGTGGGGAAAGCCCCAAAGTTGCATCGGCCCCGGAAAATCTACCTCAACAAGGAGATAATTGCTCATTACTGCTCCAACAACCACTCCCACCAGCGGCGGCCGGGACTGAGGCGGGTCGCGTAGAAACGGCGGTCCGAAAGTCGGACGGGGCGGGGAATCAGGCGAGGGGGGTCCCGACCCGCTTTTTCACCGATTTTCGGTGCCCGGCTGCCTGGAAAGCCACCCGACAGCGGCCAGAAAATCGACCCCGTTGTGTCTGCAAGAAACCTTTTGGGATGATGCTATCCATGAAAGAGTTCAGAAGGTTTGGAAGAGAGAGGTGTTTGCAAGTTGTGCAAACAATAACTGTAGAGGGGTGGCTGTTCTGGTGAGTCCGTCCATAGAAGAGAACGTTGCCTTGGTGGACAAGGACACTGAGGGGAGATTTTTACGGCTAAGGGTAAAAATGGAGGGATTTAATTGCGATCTCTTTAATATCTATGCACCGAACGACCATTGCAAGCGTCGCGAGTTTTTTTCAGGGGTTATTCACTGAAGCAGCAGAGGTGGAAAATCCTTGTATAGTGGGGGATTTCAATGTATTTTTATCTCGGATGGATATTTCAGCCCAGATGACCTTTAAGGATGATAACTCCAGAGGGATGATTGTAAAAATGATGACAACTTTAAATTTGAGTGACTTATGGAGGGACCAGAACCCCATAAAAAGGGAGTTCTCCAGAACAGGTTGGGTGGGTGATATTTTAAAACAGAGCCGAATAGATTTTGTGTTAATGCGGGAAGGGTTAATTTCTGAGGTGATAGAGATTTATTATAAAAAAGTATTTTTTAGTGATCACTCGGCTTTGGTTCTGAGAATTAGGAACAGCAGAGTTAAGATCGGTTCAGGGGTGTGGATTTTAAACAATCAATACCTGAAAGAAATTGCTTATAAAGAAGGGATTATAAATATAATAAAGAATGCGCAGAAAGAACCTTTGCTCTTGAAAGAAAGAAGAGTTTGCTGGGACAATTTCAAATATGAGGTAAAAGTTTTTTCGGTACGTTATGGGAAAAAGAGGGCGGCAGATAACCGGCGTCGAGAAGAGAATATAAACAAAAGGTTTACGGATGTCTGTAAAGCAGTTGACGGAGGGGATAAGGGAGCGGAGACTAAGTTCCGGGTGCTAAAGGAAGAGTGGGAATTATTGCAAGCTGAAAAATGCAAGGGGGCCATTCTCCGTGCAAAGGCTAGAGATACATTGGAGGGCGAAAGATGCACTAGATATTTTCTAGAGCAAGAGAAGCTGCGACAGAGATTATCGTTAATTGAAGAGTTGAAGGTCGGGGAGAAGATTATTCATGAAAGTGGGGAGATTTTAGAGGCGGCTAGCAGCTTATATCAAGAGTTATATACAAAAGAAGACATTTCCAATTTGGCGATGGAGAAGGTTACTGCTTTTATTAAAAAAGGTTTAAAGGAGGATGAGAGAAGCATGTGTGACAAAGAAGTAGGATTAGTGGAAATAAAAGTAGCAATAAGTGGAATGAAGTGGGGGTGCGGGGGGGGAAGCCTAGGGTCCGATAGACTAAGTGCAGAATTTTATAAAGAATTTTTCGAGATTTTAAGTCCATTGCTCTTAGGAGTTTTTAAGGAAATTAAAATTGAGGGAAGCCTGGCCCCATCTATGAGGAGAGGTATTATAAGCTTAGCTCATATAAAAATAAAGGGGATAGATGGGATCTGAAGAATTGCAGGCCTATCACAAATGTGGATTATAAGATCTTGGCGAGGGTTATGGCAAATCGTTTGAAGGAGGTGTTACCGCAGATAGTTTTGCCCTCTCAGTCCTATGGGGTCATAGGCTGGGACATCGCAGATTATCTGGTCTCGATTCGAGATGCGATAGAGCTCATGGAAGAGAGTGGGAGGGAGGCTAATGTATTAAAGATAGATCAAGAGAAAGCCTTTGATAGGGTATCTCATGAGTTTTTATTGAAGGTTTTGGAAGCATTTGGTTTCAGGGAAAATTTCATTCAGTGGATAAGGGTTTTTTATTCAAACATATTTAGCTGTGTTAAATGTAATGGCTTTTTATCCAAGTATTTCCCGGTACAGAGATCAGTGAGACAGGGTTGTCCCCTGTCTCCATTGTTATACACATTGGTTGCAGAACCATTAGGTTACATGATGCGAAAGAAACAAGGTGTAGTGGAGATTGTGGTCCCCAGTTCTGGGCTGGTGTCGGTGATACACCAATATGCAGATGACACAACCTTAACATTGAGAAATAGGGAGTCAGTGAGGAAAGCTATGGATGTAGTGGAGGAATATTGTAGAGCTTCAGGAGCCAGAGTGAATTATAGCAAGTCCCAATGCCTGGTTGCAGGGAGGGGTAGGGGGAAGGGTTGGGGGAATGTCCCTTTAAGGTGGTGGCGGTTTTGGAAGTTCTGGGGGTGCATATGGGGTGCAAGAAAGACAGGGATGAAGTGGATTGATTAAATTGGGAACCACAGGTTATGAAAATTAAAAAGGTTTTGAGAAGATGGGAAAGAAGGTGGTTGAAAGTGCAAGGAAGAGTGACAGTGGTGTCTTCTCTCCTGCTAGCTAAACTATGGCACTTATTGACTGTGGAGGATATTCTCGAGTGGGCAGAAAAGTCCATTCGAGAGGCTTGTGTGAGGTTTTTATGGGAAGGGAAACCAGCCTTGCTGCCTTACAATACCATAATTGGACGGAGAAACCAGGGAGGGCTCAATTTCCCAGATATTGATTTGAAGAAAAAATCCTTTAGAATCAAATGGGTGAAGAGATTTCTTCAGAAGTCAAATACAAGTTTTTGGAAGAGTTGTTTTGAGCATTTTAAAAAATGAAGTGGGATAGGAGGGCAGGGGATATTGTATATGGAATACAATAATATGTTTTTGAAATCGATTAAACTTCTCCCGAGGTTTTATAAGGGGGTTGTAGAGACTTGGGCCCAATTTTTAAAAAGTGTGCAGTTTATGCCCAAGGGGGCCTGAGGAATTTCTAGAACAGCCCTTATTTTTGAACAGATGGGTCAACATCGAAGGAGAGGTTTTATTTAATCAAGCTTTTATAAAAGCTGGGATTATATCTGTGAAAGATGTATTATACGAGGTAATTCCAGGTTGGTTGCCGGAAGCGATAGTGAGGGACATGGTGTGGGAGGAGGATCAGGAGGTAGAGGAAAAAGCAATAGGTATAATGTATGAGAAGATTGTGAGGGCAATGCCACAGGATTGGACGGGAGAAATAAATGCGGAAATCTCCAAAGGAAGTAAAATGCGTCCTGCTTTTCCAAGCTTTGTACTGGAGAAAGGGGGAGAGTTGGTCCAATTTGACAACTGTAATACCCGAGATTTCTATGAGGTATTTAGAGAATGGAGATTCAAGACACCTGCTGGTCAGGAGTTTTGGCAGAGTATATACCCACAGCTGGACTTCAACAGGATTTGGAAGGGAGTGTGGGCAAGTTTTAAATGTCCTGAATGGATTGAACTGAATTTCAAATTGGCTCATAACCGGATTTTTACCATGATGGTCTTGTGCAAGATTGGACGAGTGGAGGCGACAACTTGCCTAGTGTGTGGGACACGGGATGAGACTCTGTCCCATTTACTGGTGTTATGTCCGCAGTTAAATGATTTTAAGTACTATGTTCAACAGTTGTGTGGAGTTTTTTTGCTGAGTGGGGACCGAAGAGCAAGAATGGGAATCCCGTGGGACTCAATTTTGAGATGGGGATTGCAGGAGAGTCTGCCCGAGTCCAGCGGAGCGGCAATTAATTTAATGTTCAGTTTGGCTAGATTTGTGATTGTGCAAAGAAGGAATGCACTGTTTTTTAAGGGGAGGAGAATCAATCTAAAAGACTTTTAAATATAAGTTGAAGGATTATTATAAGGCTCTGTGGTTGTTTTATACAGAACGGAATTTAAGGATAGTATTTTACAACCAATTTTTAAAGTACAATCAATTAATATATGTTACATAGAAACATAGAAACATAGAAGATAGGAGCAGGAGTAGGCCATTCGGCCCTTCGAGCCTGCTCCGTCATTCAATGAGATCATGGCTGATCATCCAAATTCAGTACCCTGTCCCTGCCTTCTCCCCATATCCCTTGATCCCTTTAGCCTTAAGAAATATATCCAACTCTTTTTTGAATATATTTAATGAACTGGCCTCCACCGCCCTCTGTGGCAGAGAATTCCACAAGGTTCACGACTCTCTGGGTGAAGCAATTCCTCCTCATTTCAGTCCTAAATGGCTTACCCCTTATCCTTAGACTATGACCCCTGGTTCTGGACTCCACGGCCATCATAAACATCCTTCCTGCATCTAGTCTGTCCAGGCCTGACAGAATTTTATAGGTTTCGATGAGATCCCCTCTCAATCTTCTAAACTCCACTGAGTATAAGCCCAATCGACACAATCTCTCCTCATACGTCATTCCTGCCATCCCAGGTATCAGCCTGGTGAATCTTCGCTGCACTCCTTCCATGGCAAGAACGTCCTTCCTCAGGTAAGGCGACCAAAACTGCACACAATACTCAAGGTGCGGTCTCACCAAGGCCCTGTACAACTGTAGCAAGACATCCTTGTTCCTGTACTCGAACCCTCTTGCTACGAAGGCCAACATACCATTTGCCTTCTTAACCGCCTGATGCACCTGCATGCTTACCTTCAGCGACTGGTGCACAAGAACACCCAGGTCTCTTTGCACTTCCCCTTCTCCCAATCTATTGCCATTCAAATAATAATCTGCCTTCCTGTTTTTGCCACCAAAGTGGATAACCTCACATTTATCCACATTATAGTGCATTTGCCATGTTTCTGCCCAATCACCCAATCTGTCCAAATCATACTGGAGTTTCATGACATCCTCCTCACAGCTTACCCTCCCACCCAGCTTTGTGTCCTCTGCAAATTTGGAGATATTACATCCAATTCCCTCATCCAGATCATTAATATATATTGTGAACAGCTGGGGTCCTAGGACCGATCCTTGCGGTACCCCACTAGTCACGGCCTGCCACTCGGAAAACAACCCATTTATTCCAACTCTTTGCTTTCTGTCCGCCAACCAGTTCTCTATCCAAGTCAATACCTTGCCCCCAATCTCATGTGCCTTAATTTTGCACGCTAATGTCTTATGTGGGACCTTATCGAAAGCCTTCTGAAAGTCCAAATACACCACATCCACTGGTTCTCCCTTATCTATTTTACCAGTTACATCCTCAAAAAATTCCAGTAGATTAGCCAAGCATGATTTACATTTTGTAAATCCATGTTGACTTTGTCCGATCCTGTCACTGCTTACCAAGTGCTCTGCTATTACATCTTTTATAATAGATTCTAGCATTTTCCCCACTACCGATGTCAGGCTTACCGGTCTATAATTCCCCGCTTTTTCTCTACCACCTTTTTTGAATAGTGGGGTAACATTAGCTACCCGCCAATCCATGGGTACTGTTCCAGAGTCTATCGAGTTCTGGAAGATGACCAGCAATGCATCTACTATTTCTAGGGCCGCTTCTTTAAGTACCCTGGGATGTAGATTATCAGGCCCTGGGGATTTATCGGCCTTCAGTCCCATCAATTTTCCTAACACCATTTCCCTACAAATACTGATTTCTTTCAGTTCCACCCTTTCATCAGGCCCTATCTTCCCCGGCATCTCTGGGAGGTTATTTGTGTCCTCCTTTGTGAAGACAGAACCAAAGTATGAATTTAGTTGGCCTGCCATTTCTTTGTTTTCCATTATAAATTCCCCTGATTCTGACTGTAAGGGACCTATGCTTGACTTCACCAATCTTTTTCACTTCACATATCTATAAAAGCTTTTACAGTCTGTTTTTATGTTCCCTGATAGCTTACTCTCATATTCTATTTTCCCTTTCTTAATTAATCCCTTTGTCCTCCTTTGTTCAATCCTAAACTGCTCCCAATCCTCAGGATTATTGCTTTTTCTGGCCAATTTATATGTCGTCTCCTTGGATCTTATGCTATCCCTAATTTCCCTTGTTAGCCACGGTTGAGTCATCTTTTTTGTTTTATTTTTATGCCAAACTGGGTTGAACAAATTCTGTAGCTCATCCATTTGGTCTTTGAATGTTTGCCATTGCCTATCCACCGTCAACCCTTTGAGTGCCATTCCCCAATCAATCCTACCCAACTCGCTCCTCAGACCATCGTAGTTTCCTTTATTTAAATTGAGGCCCCTAGTCTCTGAGTCAACTACTTCATTCTCCATCTTAATGAAGAATTCGATCATATTATGATCGCTCAGACCCAAGGGGCCTCATACAACAAGATTGCTAATTAATCCTTTCTCGTTACATAACACCCAGCCTAAGATGGCCTGATCTCTGGTTGGTTCCTCAACATATTGGTCCAGGAAACCATCCCGTAAACACTCCAGGAATTCCTCCTCCACAGTATTGTTACTAATTTGGTTGGCCCAATCTATATGTAAATTAAAGTCACCCATGATGACTGCTGTGCCCTTATTGCACGCTTCTTTAATTTCCCTTTTAATGCCATCCCCAACCTCCGCCTTACTGTTGGGAGGTCTATATACCACTCCCACTAATGTTTTTTCCCCTTAGTATTTCTCAATTCTACCCATACAGATTCCACATCATCAGAGCTAATATCCTTCATTACAATTGTATTAATCCCTTCTTTAACCAGTAATGCTACCCCACCTCCCTTTCCTTACAGGTGACAAAGTAAACTTCAGGTTTTGATGTTAAAATGTGGTGGCCGAATGGCTGTGCAGAGCCGTGGAATTGATTTGTATCATACAATGTAATGATCACGATGTTGTAAATGTTCTTAATGTTCAATAAAGTATAATATATATATTTAAAAAAGTGGGTAGCTCACTCGCCTCTGAGTCAGAAGGTTGTGGGTTCAAGTCCCACTCCAGGGACTTGAGTGCATAAAGCTAGGCTGACACTCCAGAGCAGTGCTGGGGGAGTGCTGCACTGTTGGAGGTGCCATCTTTTGGATGAGATGTTAAATAATGCCTGTCTGCTCCCTCAAGTGGAAGTAACATATCCCATGGCACTATTTGGAAGAAGAGCAGAGGAGTTATCCCCGTGTCCTGGCCAATATTTATCCCTCAACCAACATAACAAAAACAGATTATCTGGTCATTATCACATTGCTGTTTGTGGGAATTTGCTGTGCGCAAATTGGCTGCCATGTTTCCCACATTACAACAGTGACTTCACTTCAAAAGTTCTTCAGTGGCTGTAAAGCGCTTTCAGACGTCCGGTGGTCGTGAAAGGCGCTATATAAATGCAAGTCTTTCTTTCTTTCTCTCTTCCTCCTTAGCTCTTCGCTGTATAGCTGGTGGCAAGGGATGTGCCCTCATGATGGCGAGGTTGTGCAGCATGCAGCAGACCATGACGAATCCTGAGACGAGCTCTGGTGACTACTGCAGGACTCCTCCAGAGCAGCCCAGGCAGCCAAACTTTGTTTAAGGACCCCAATGGCCAGCTCGATCACATTACATATTGCAGCATAGCTTTCATTATAGAGGAACGGTTGCGTAGTGGTAATGTCACTGCGCTAGTAATCGAGAGGTCTTGACTAATGATCCAAAGACGTGAGTTCAAATCCCACCACGGCAGCTGGGGAATTTAAATTCAGTTAATTGAATAAATCTGGAATAAAAAACTAGCATCAGTAATGGTAACTATCATGAAACTATCAGATTGTCGTTAAAAACCCATCTGTTTCACTAATGTCCTTACCTGGTCTGGCGTATATGTGACTCCAGACCCACAGCAATGTAGGCTGACTCTTAACTGCCCTCTGAAATGGCAGTTGTAACTAACTGCTACGAAACATAATAAGAATGAAACCGGAGGAACCACCCGGCAGCGACCTCACCACTGGCTACGGCAACGGCAGACCCTGTACTCACAGAATCATACCTTTCAGCCAATGTCACAAACTCCTCCATCACCATCCCAGGGGTGGCGGCACAGTGGTGTACAGTCGGGAAGGAGTGGCCCTGGCAATTCTCAACATTGACTCCGGACCCCTTGAAGTCTCATGGCTTCAGGTCATGGGCAAGGAAACCTCCTGCTGATCATCACCTACCGCCCTCCCTCAGCTGATGAATCAGTACTCCTCCATGTTGAACCGCACTTGGAAGAAGCAAGGTATTCTGGGTGGGGGACTTCAATGTCCATCACCAAGAGTGACCTACTTGGCCTCGTCCTCACCAATGTACCTGCCGCAGATGCATCTGTCCATGACAGCATTGGTAGCAGTGACCACTGCACAGTCATTGTGGAGATGAAGTCCCGTCTTCACATTGTGTTGTGGGGCATTAGCACCGTGTTAAATGGGATAATTCAGAACAGATCTAGCAGCTCAAAACTGGGCATCCATGAGGCGCTGTGTGCCATCAACAGCAACAGAATTGTATTCCACCACAATCTGTAAGCTCGTGGCCCAGCATATCCCACACTCTACCATTACCATCAAACCAGGGGATCAACCCTGGTTCAATAAAAGTGTAGAAGAGCATACCGGAAGCAGCACCAGGCGTACCTAAAAATAAGGTGCCAACCTGGGGAAGCTGCAACACAGGACTACATGCATGCTAAAAAGCAGAAGCGGCATGCTATAGACAGGGCTAAGCAATCCCACAATCAACGGATCAGATCAAAGCTCTGCAGTCCTGCCACATCCAGTCGTGAATGGTGGTGGACCATTAAACAACTAACGGGAGGAGGAGGCTCCATGAATTTCCCCATCCTCAAGTGATGGTGGAGCCCAGCACAAGTGCAAAAGACAAGGCTGAAGCGTTTGCAACCATCTTCCGCCAGAAGTGCCAAGCAGATGATCCATATCGGCCACTCCCGAGGTCCCCACCATCACAGAAGCCAATCTTCAGCCAATTCGATTCACTCCACATGATATCAAGAAACGGCTGAGCGCACTGGATACAGAAAAGGCTATGGGCCCCGACAACATCCTGGCTATCGTGCTAAAGACTTATGCTCCAGAACTAGTCGCTCCAGAACCAAGCTGTTCCAGTACAGCTACAACACTGGTATCTATCCGACAATGTGGAAAACTGCCCAGTTATGTCCTGTCCACAAAAAGCAGGACAAATGCAACCCGCCCAATTACCGCCACATCAGTCTACTCTCAATCATCAGCAAAGTGATAGAAGGTGTCATCGACAGTGCTATCAAGTGGCACTTGCTCACCAATAACCTGCTCACTGATGCCCAGTTTGGATTCCGCCAAGACCACTCGGCTCCCAACCTCATTACAGCCTTGGTCCAAACATGGACAAAAGGAGCTGAATTCCAGAGGTGAGGTGAGAGCGACTGCCCTTGACATCAAGGCAGCATTTGACCGAGTGTGGCAGCAAGGCGCCCTAGTAAAACTGAAGTTAATGGGAATCAGGGGGAAAACGCTCCACTGGCTGGAGTCATACCTAGCACAAAGGAAGATGGTTGTGGTGGTTGAAGGTCAATCATCACAGCCCCAGGACATCGCTGCAGGAGTTCCTCAGGGCAGTGTCCTAGGCCCAACCAGAGGCCAGTGTCAGGAGGAGCAGAGAGCGGCGGTACAGTGAGCACTTAACCTCATTTTCACGGACTTTTTTTACAGAGGCCAGTGTCGGGAGGAGCAGAGAGTGGCGTTACAGTGAATACTTAAACTCACTTTTGCAGGATTTTTTACAGAGGCCGGTGTCGGGAGGAGCAGAGACCGGTGGTACAGTGAGTACTTAAACTCATTTTTGCGGGCTTTTTTACAGAGGCCGGTGTCGGGAGGAGCAGAGAGAGGCGGTACAATGAGTATTTAAACTCACTTTCGCGGGCTTTTTTTACAGAGGCTTACCAATCTCACAGACCAGCGGCGGCGTTCTGGAGCCAAGTCATGATTCAAAAAGTGACGCAGGCAAAACGAAGCAGCTGATTGGCTGAGTACGCACAGGTGAGTATTTATACTACTCTATAGTTTGACAATTAAGATCAATAGTTAATAAAATTTAGAAGGACTTAATTTTTGTGGTTATAGTTTCTAAGGTCTCTGTTGTGTATCGGGGAGTGCTAGTAACCAAGGGCCCTTGAGTATATCATTTCATTGTAGTGTAATTAGTGGTATTGATTTGATTTAAATTAATTTGAATTAATTAAAGCGTAAGTCATGGCAGGACAGCTCGGCCCCATGGCATGCTCCTCCTGCGCTATGTGGGAAATCAGGGACACTTCCTGTGTCCCTGACGACCATGTGTGCGGGAAGTGTATCCAGCTGCAGCTACTGACACACCGCATTGTGGCACTGGAGCTGTGAATGGATAAATACTGGAGCATTCGCGACGCTGAGCACATCGTGGATAGCACGTTTAGGGAGTTGGTCACACCGCAGGTAAAGGCTGCACAGGTAGGAAGGGAATGGGTGATCACCAGGCAGAGTAGTAGGCGCAAGCAGGTAGTGCAGGGGTCCCCTGTGGCCATCCCCCTCTCAAACAGATAAACCACTTTGGATATTGTTGAGGGAGATGGCTTATTGGGGGAAGGCAGCAGCAGCCAACTTCCTGGCACCATGGGTAGTTCTGCTGCACAGCATGGGAGGAAAAAGACTGGGAGAGCTATAGTGATAGGGGATTCTATTGTAAGGGGAATAGATAGGTGTTTCTGTGGCTGCAAACGAGACTCCAGGATGTTATGTTGCCTCCCTGGTGCAAGGGTCAAGGATGTCTCGGGGTGGCTGCAGGGCATTCTGGAGGGGGAGGGTGAACAACCAGTTGTCGTGCTGCATATAGGTACCAACGATATAGGTAAAAAATGGGATGAGGTCCTAAAATGTGAATATAGGGAGATGGAGGTAAATTAAAAAATAGGACCTCAAAGGTAGTAATCTCAGGATTGCTACCAGTGCCACATGCTAGTCAGAATAGAAATTGAAGGATATTGCAGATGAATATGTGACGAGAGGAATGGTGCAAGGGGGAGGGATTCAAATTCCTGGGACATTGGAACCGGTTCTGGGGGAGGTGGGACCAGTACAAACTGGACGGTATGCACCTGGGCAGGACTGGAATCGATGTCTTAGGGGGAGTGTTTGCTAGTGCTGTTGGGGAGGGTTTAAACTAAAATGGCAGGCGGTTGGGAACCTGTGCAGGGAGACAGAGGAAAGGGAAGCAAGGATAGAAACAAAAGACAGGAAGAAGAAAAGCAAAAGTGGAAGGCAGAGAAATCAAGGGTGTAAATCAAACAGGGCTACAGTAAATAATAATTCTAAAAGGACTAGGGCCTAGAAATTCAGTGGGCTTTGCGCCCAGTTACCGCCCAAAGAGGGCTTCTGCGCCAGTCTGCAAACTTCAGGCGAACTTCATTGACGCGCTAATTGCGGCGGTAGCCGTTAGCGCTGCGCCACCACCGATGATGTCATCGGTGTGCGTAGCGCCCCGGTACCGCCCGGACACCGGCCCGACCCCCATCTTCAGTAGCAGCTGCCTCTTCCGTGGTGGCCGCTAATAACATTCGGAGACCGGGTCTGTACAGCAGCCTTAGTGGGGCGCTTTAAGGTGGAGGTGCAGCCGGCCGCTTTTTCGGCAGCCGCCTGCCCGCACCTCCTTCCCCGGCCTCCTCCACCCCCCCCCCCGCGGCATTGCCGGCTGGTTTCCGGGAGCCCGGCACTTCTCCGTTGTGCCGGGCTCTTTTGCCGGCACTCGCGATCGGGGCTCCGGCTGCTGCAGGCACCTCCCCCTTAAGAGAGGGAGGAAGGCCTGCAGTACCGCAACCTGCCGCTCCGCTGCGGGTGGCGCTGCGGCCACTAGCGCGCCGATATTCAGTTTCAGTGCCCCAAGCGGGGGCGGCCACACCCTTGAACAGTGGCCATCCTTGACTTTGGGTGCTGAAACTGAATATCGGCTGGGCACGAGTGGCTCCGCGCCCAGCGGTAAATTCTGGCCGCCAGTGAGCTGGCGGGGCTATAGCTAATTTCTAGGCCATAGAATGTTAAAAAAACAAGCCTGAAGGCTTTGTGTCTTAATGCGAGGAGCATTCATAATATGGTGGATGAATTAGCTGTGCAAATAGATGTAAACAGATATGATGTAATTGGAATTACGGAGACATGGCTCCAGGGTGACCAAGGCTGGGAATTCAACATCTAGGGGTATTCAATATTCAAGAAGGACAGGCAAAAAGGAAAGGAGGTGGGGTAGCTTTCCTGGTTAAAGAGGAGATTAACACAATATTAAGGAAGGATATTAGCTCTGATGATGTGGGATCTGTATGGGTAGAGCTGAGAAATACCAAGGGGCAGAAAACATTAGTGGGAGTTGTATACAGACCACCAAACTGTAATCGTGAGGTTGGGGATGGAATTAAATTGGAAATTTGAGATGTGTGCAATAAGGGCACAACAGTTATCATGGGTGAATTAAATCTACATATAGATTGGGCTAACCAAATTATTAACAATACTGTGGAGGGGGAATTCCTAATGTGTATACGGGATGGTTTCCTGGACCAATATGTCAAGGAACCAACTACAGATCAGGCCATCTTAGACTGGGTATTATGTAATAAGAAAGGATTAATTAGCAATGTTGTTGTGCGAGGCCCCTTGAGGAGGAGCGATCATAATATGATAGAATTCTTCATTAAGATGGAGAGTGAAGTAGTTGACTCAGAGACTAGGGTCCTAAATTTAAATAAAGGAAACTACAATGGTATGAGGCGCAAGTTGGCTAGGGTGGATTGGGGAATGTTACTTAAAGGGTTGATGGTGGATAGGTAATGGCAAACATTTAAAGATCGCATGGATGAACTATAGAATTTGTTCATCCCAGTTTGGCATAAAAATAAAACAAAAAAGGTGACTCAACCACGGCTAACAAAGGAAATTAGGGATAGCATAAGATCCAAGGAGAGGACATAAAAATTGGCCAGAAGAAGCAGCAAAACTGAGGATTTGGAGCAGTTTGGATTCAGCAGAGGAGGACAAAGGGATTAATTAAGAGGGGGAAAGTATAATATGAGAGTAAGCTTGCAGGGAACATAAAAACTGACTGTAAAAGCTTCTATAGATATGTGAAGAGAAAAAGATTGTTGAAGTCAAGCGTAGGTCCCTTGCAGTCAGAATCAGGGGAATTTATAATGGGGAACAAAGAAATGGCTGACCAATTAAATACATACTTTGGTTCTGTCTTCACAAAGGAGGACACAAATAACCTTCCAGAGATTTTGGGGAACATAGGGTCTAATCAAAGGGAGGAATTGAATGACATCAGTATTTGTAGGGAAATGGTGTTAGGGATATTGACGGGATTGAAGGCCGATAAATCCCCAGGGCCTGATAATCTACATCCTAGGGTACTTAAGGAAGTGGCCCTAGAAATAGTAAATGCATTGCTGGTCATCTTCCAAAATTCCATAGACTCTGGAATAGTTCCCATAGATTGGAGGGTAGCTAATGTAACCCCACTATTTAAAAAAGGTGGTAGAGAGAAAATGGGGAATTATAGACCGGTAAGCCTGATATCGGTAGTGGGGGAAATGCTAGAGTCCAGTATACAAGATGTAATAGCAGAGCATTTGGAAAACAGTGACAGGATCGGACAAAGTCAACATGGATTTACAAAAGGTAAATCATGCTTGACCAATCTACAGGAATTTTTTGAGGATGTAGCTGGTCGAATAGATAAGGGAGAACCAGTGGATGTGGTGTATTTGGCCTTTCAGAAGGCTTTCGATAAGGTCCCTCATAAGACATTGGCATGCAAAGTTAAAGCACTTGGGATTTAGGGTAAGGTATTGACTTGGATAGAGAACTGGATGGTGTAGTGTCCGTGTGTAGATAAAGACACTGAAGACAGGAGTTGGTTCATAGGTATTTACTAAGCAAGTCTGGGGGGGGGTTCTAAAGGATATACACAATACACAGGCTTATATAGCCCAAGTGGCAATTACCGGCATTACGCACACCTGGGGCTCTTAAAGGCATATACACCACAATTGCTCTTAAAGGCACATACACCACAATTCCTCCCCTTCTAGCTAACCAGTACATCATATTTTAAGTAATTATTAATTACATGTTATATGCAAAATAATATACATTGCTGTATTAATTAATTATAAGTTAATCTCTCAGGAGGCTTCCTGACTCGGTCCGGATAACGCCTCGGGGGTGTAGTAGTTTCTGGTGGTGTAGTAGGTTCTTCTGGCAAGGCTGATTCGGCTTGAAGGCCAGTGTCGGGTTCATCGGGTTCCAGTATCACCGGATCGGAGGTAGATATGGGTATCTCTACTTCATCGTTAGATGTATAGCGTGGTGGTGTAGGTTGTCCCTTTTCGGATGACTTGATGATTTGGTCAGCATGGCGCCTTATTATGCTTTCTCCGATGTCCACGGTATACATCAGTGGTCCTAGTCGTGTGCAGATAGTTCCAGGCTGCCATTTCTCGGTACGGTAGTCCCGGGCCAAAACCGGTTGGCCTATCTGGAAGGCCCTAGTTGGCCTTTCATTCATGCCCTGAAACTGCCGGTTCTCCACGTCCCTTCGGATGTTGGGCTTGACCAAATCCAGCCGGCATCTTAGGTTTCTATTGTAGAACATCATGGCGGGAGTTTGGTTTGTAACCATATGTGTTGCATTCCTATATGCAAATAAGAAGTTATCCACCTTGTGCTGAAGTTTTATGTCTTCATTACCCATGGCCTTTATGGCCTTCTTAAAGGTCTGGACAAACCTTTCAGCCAATCCATTGGTGGCGGGATGGTATGGGGCGGACGTGTAGTGCTTTACCCCATTGTTCTTTAAGAACTTTCTGAATTCTTCGGACACAAATTGCGGTCCATTATCAGAACATATCTGTTCTGGCAGCCCATTCCTGGCAAATATGGTCCTTAATACTGTGATGGTTTTTTCCGTGGTGGTGGAGGACATCTTTATTACCTCCGGCCGCTTGGAGTGTGCATCAACTGCGATTAAGAACATTGAGTCCATAAATGGACCAGCAAAGTCGATGTGCACCCTTTGCCAGGGAGATGAGGGCCACTCCCATGGATGTAGAGGGGCCTGTGGCGGAGCATTTTGGACCTTCTGGCATCCTAGGCAGCTCTTGGTCATGTCTTCGATGTCTCCATCGATACCTGGCCACCATACAAATGCCCTAGCTAGGTTCTTCATTTTCACTCCACCCAGATGCCCCTCGTGAAGCTCCTTTAGCACTTTATCCTGGAGTTTGGGTGGAATCACCACTCTGGATCCACACATCAAGGTTCCTCGGCACACTGACAGCTGTTCTCTTCTTTGCGAGAATGCTGGCAACAGTGGTTCGCCATGTGCTGGCCATCCCTTCACTGTTAAATCGTAGACCCGTGAGAGAGTAGGGTCATTTCTGGTCTCCCTTTCAATGGCAGAATTTGTCACCGGTAGACATTCCACTATGGTAGAGTGGAATATCTCTACTGGGTCTACTGTAGGTGCCTCTTCTATTGTTGGCAATGGCAGGCGCGATAAACCGTCAGCATTCCCATGCTGTTTTGACCCTTTGTATTCAATGTTGTATTGGTGTGCCCCTAGAAAAAGGGACCTCCTCTGTAGTCTTTGTGCCGTCATAATGGGGACACATTTCTTAGGGTTGAATATGGAGATGAGGGGTTGATGGTCAGTCAGCAAGGTAAATTTTTGTCCGTGTAGGTAATGGTTGAATTTCTTCACTCCCCATACCAGGCTAAGTGCTTCCCTGTCTATCTGGGAATAGTTACGCTCAGCTGAGTTCAATGAGCGTGACGCAAAAGCTATCGGCCGTTCCGAGCCATCAGGGAATCTATGGGACAATACCGCTCCTATGCCGTAAGGGGATGCATCGCACGCCAGTCTGATTGGTAGTGATGGGTTGTAATGAGCCAAAACTTTCTCGGATGTGATTAAGTCTTTACATTTATGGAAGGCACGTTTACAGTCTTCGTTCCATTTCCAAATCACTCCTGTGTGTAGAAGATCGTTAAGAGGGTGTAGAATAGTTGATAAGTTCGGTAAAAATTTATGACAGTAATTTATTAATCCCAGGAATGACCTCAATTGTGAAACATTTTCAGGTGCTGGGGCTTTTATAACTGCTTCAATTTTTTCAGGTGACTTATGCAACCCTTCCTTATTAATTATGTGGCCACAATATGATATCTGATTTTGGAAAAATTCGCACTTGGGGCGATTTGCTCGTAGGCCCCGTTCTTTCAGCCTAGTGAGCACCTGCTCCAAATTGGCAAGGTGCTCGTTGTCATTTTCTCCTGTTATAAGGATGTCGTCTAGGTAACACTGAGTCCCCGGAATCCCTTGCAGGACTTGCTCCATAGCTCTTTGCCAGATAGCTGGAGCTGATGCTACTCCAAAAACCAGTCGATTGTACTGGTACAGGCCTTTGTGTGTGTTTATTGTGAGATACTTTTTAGAGGTCTCCTCAACCTCCATCTGTAGATATGCCTGTGCCAAGTCAATTTTTGTGAAACGTTTTCCTCCGGATAGTGAGGCGAAAATATCTTCTATCCTCGGAAGAGGATACTGTACCGTGTGAAGGAGCGGGTTTACAGTCACCTTAAAGTCCCCACAGATGCGAATTTTTCCCTGTTCCTCAGTTATTTTTCAATGCTTTTTTCATGACTGGAACGATGGGTGTTGCCCATTCGCTCCAATCTATTTTGGATAATACGCCTGCCTTTTCCAAATTCTCCAGCTCTGCCTCGACTGCCGGACGTATTGCGTATGGCACCGGTCTTGCCTTAAAAAATTTTGGAATTGCTGCATCTTCCACTTTTATTGAGGCGGTGATGCCTTTCAAGGTTCCTAGTTTCTCTTGAAACACTTCTTTGGCGTTGGCCAAGATGTCTTTTAATCGTTCAGGTATGATGTCATCCTTGTTTTTTTCCTTACTGGTCACCGTCAGTGCCTGAATGGAGTGCCAGTCTAAACGTATCTTCCTTATCCATTCACGTCCCAACAACGGTGGACCACCGTCTTGTAGAATGTATAAATAAAGCTTTTGTATTTCTTTGCCGTTGTATACCACAGGCACCTTTATTTTTCCTTTGGGGTATACTTTCTGCCCCGTATATGTTTTTAAGATAATGGATGTGTCTTTTAGAGGCATATGCGAAAATAGCCTCTCGTAATCTCGTCGATTTATTACGGTTAGAGCTGATCCTGTATCTAGCTCCATTTTAACTGGGGACCCTGCTATTATGAGGGTAACCCAAATGGTCTGGTAATCTTCATTGGCAATTACATTATGTAATTTGAGAGAGCTTAGTCTCTTGTTCCCGGAGTCGCTATCACTCTTCTGGTCTTTGGAGCTACTGTCCGTCATCATTTGTACCTTTCTGTGCTTTTCCTTATTGATTCTTTTCCCGTTAGTGGATTTTTTATTTTCAGATCGGCATACATGTGGAATGTGTCCCATCTTTCCGCATCGCCTGCATGCTTTTTCTTTGAACCAGCAATCCCTCTGGTCATGGTTGGATCTGCCGCAGCGATAACATCTCTTGAAACCCCGTGTCATTTCATGGGTGCCGAAGTCCTGTGGCCTTTGCTTTATCTTTGCTGCTCCTATTGCACTGAAAGCCTTGTCCAGTGTTAAATCTTTTCCAGAAGATACCATTTTTTGTGTTTCTACACTTAGGGGATCGCAGATGAATTTGTCTTGCAGAGAATCTGACAGTCCTGCCTCGAATTGGCAGTGTAGGGTATCAACAATCTCCTCAAAATTCTTGTCCATCGGTTCGGCTGGAGTGATTAAGTTGCGTAACAGCTTGTATGTTTCTGCGCCCATTAGATCCAGAAGCACTGAAGCTTTTTCTTCATCTTTTATTCCATTTGCGGTGCAAAACACCTCCACTCTTTCTACATATGTGGTCCAATTCTCTATCTTGTTATCAAAAACATCAATATTGCCAAAGTTAGGCTCTGTTTCGTTATCAAAAGCATCAATATTGCCAGACTTAGGCATTTCAAAAAAAAGATATGGCGCTTCCCGCGCTTTTTTTTTTCTCTCTGTAGCAACGATATGGCGCTTCCTGCGCTTTCCTGCCGCTGCTACCGATAACAACGCTGTTTTACTGTGGTTTCCGTTTATTCACTGTTGGAGACTCGTTCCCGACGGAGGTCTAAACGCTGACCTGCTTGCCACGCCGGCCGTCTCCCGAGTGCACCCTCCCAGTCCGTTTTTGCTTGCCTCCGATTTCGCTGCCTGTCTCAGCTGTAGAGCCCGACGCTGGAGCCCCAGCCTGATGCCCAGGAAGGATTAGCGCAGTACCTGCCACCAGCTTGGCCAGCTGGTGAAACCACAGTTTCTATAACTTCCTTGAGTCTTCTGGACGCTGGAGGAATCGATGTCCTTGAGGTGCTGCCGAATTGCAGGTAAGTCAGTTTCCACTTCGTCGCCACTGTAGTGTCCGTGTGTAGATAAAGACACTGAAGACACGAGTTGGTTTATAGGTATTTACTAAGCAAGTCTGGGGGGGGGTTCTAAAGGATATACACAATACACAGGCTTATATAGCCCAAGTGGCAATTACCGGCATTACGCACACCTGGGGCTCTTAAAGGCACATACACCACAATTGCTCTTAAAGGCACATACACCACAGATGGTAGACAGGAAGCAAAGAGTTGGAATAAACGGGTCTTTTTCCGAATGGCAGGCGGTGACTAGTGGGGTATTGCAGGGATCGGTGCTAGGACCCCAGCTATTCACAGTATTGGCCCAGAAATTCGGGTCTCCACAGGTGAGTATGCGCTGGGTACTCACCCGTGGGTCCGATGGAAGTGTCGGTTTCCTGCATGCACTGCGCATGCGCGGGAAACCGGCACTTCCGTTCCTCTGAACGAAGAGGTTCAGAGGTCGAACGCATGCGCAGGGGAGGCTGCACCGAACTTCGTTTTTTTTTTAAAGGTTTTCCCGGGAAGGTAAGCCTGCAGAATTTGCACAATTAAAAAGCAGGCGTAAGGCCTGCTTTTTACAAGGTTAGTGGTGAATTAATTAAAATTAAAACATTTTTTCCACAGGTTTATTATTTTTAAATACTTTAAAGCAAGGTAAGTTTATTTTTAGCCCTGTTAGAATATAAAATTATTTTTTTCAAAAATTTACATTATTGTTTAAAATAGTTATTTAATGTAATTTATAGTTTTTTTTAAAAATGTGATTAAAAAAATTATTTGAAGGTTTAGTGCTATTTTGGGGCCGTAGTATTTATAAGTTTTGACAGCACTTCCTGCCAAGACTTATGAATGGAGCATTCCCTGCTCCGATTGGCTGCCCATGGCCCACGTGATCCCAGGGGATGCATCGAACTAACTGCGCCCCTGAGATACGCAAGCACTGCGCGCCGGCAGCTGGACCAGGCCCCGGATCAGAATTCCACGGGGCCCTACAGCTCAATGGCCGGCGCGCAAGTAAAGTGCAGGTCGGGCGCTTGCACCCGCAGGAAGCCCCCGACCCGAATTTCTGGGCCATTATATATTAATGATCTAGATGAGGGAACTAGATGTAGTATCTCCAAGTTTGCAGGCGACACAAAGCTGGGTGGGCGTGTGTGCTGTGAGGAGGATGCAGAGAAACTCCAGTATGATTTGGACAGGTTGGGTGATTGGGCAGATGCATGGCAGATGCAGTATAATGTGGATAAATGCAAGGTTCTCCACTTTGGTGGCAAAAACAGGAATGTAGATTATTATCTGAACGGCAATAGATTGGGAAAAGGGGAAGTGCAACGAGACCTGTGTGTCCTTGTGCACCAGTCGCTGAAGGTAAGCATGGTGGCTAAGAAGGCAAATGGTATGTTGGCCTTCATAGCGAGAGGATTCTAATGCAGGAGCAAGAATGTCTTGCTGCAGTTGTACAGGGCCTTGATGAGACCACACCTTGAGTATCATGTGCAGTTTTGGTCGCCTTATCTGAGGAAGGATGTTCTTGCCATGGAGGGAGTGCAGCGAAGATTCACCAGACTGATACCTGGGATGGCAGGAATGCCGTATGAAGAGAGATTGAGTCAATTAGACTTATATTCGCTAGAGTTTAGAAGAATGAGAGGGGATCTCATTGAAACTTATAAAATTCTAACAGGACTAGACAGACTAAATGCAGGAAGGATGTTCTCGAAGGCAGGGGAGTCCAGAACCAGGGGTCATAGTCTAAGAATAAGGGGTAAGCCATTTAGCACTGAAATGAGGAGGAATTTCTTCACCCAGAGAGTGGTGAACCTGTGGAATTCTCTGCCACAGTTGAGTCAAACTTATTAAATATATTCAAGAAGGAGTTAGATATATATCTTTAGACTAAAGGGATCAAGGGATATGGGGAGAAAGCTGGGACAGGGTAGTGAATTTGGATGATCAGCCATGATCTCATTAAATGGCAGAACAGGCTTGAGGGGCCAAATGGCCTACTCTTGCTCCTATCTTCTATGCTTCTATGTTACCATCTTCAGCTGCTTCATCAATGACCTTCGCTCTAACATAAGGTCAGAAATGGGGAGGTTTGTTCAGTGCCATTCAAAACTCCTCAGATAATGAAGCAGTCCATGCCCGCATGCAACAAGACCGGGACAATGTTCAGGCTTGGGCTGATAAGTGGCAGGTAACATTTGCGCCACACAAGTGCCAGGCAATGACTATCTCCAACAAGCAAGAGTCTAACCACCTCCCCTTGACATTTAACGGCATTACCATCGCCGAATCCCTCACCATCAAGGGGATCACTATTGACCAGAAACTTAACTGGAACAGCTACATAAATACTGTGGCAACAAGAGCAGGTCAGAGGCTTGGTATTCTGTGGCGAGTGTCTCACCTCCTTGTAAAGTCTGTGGGTTGTGCAGTAAATAAATACACAGATTTTGAAGTACAAACAAACAGGTCTTTACTATTCAGAGGTCAGGGCGAATCTGCCCCAGTTATCCTGTAACATCACTTATATACTGGTGTGGTCACTGTCGGTATTACCGTATACAGAAGCCAATCAAATAGTGCCACACATAAAGTAGTTCTCTTAAAGGTGAACGGTTACACTCAATCGTTCCCTTAAAGGTAGACGGGTACATACACTACAATCCTCCCTTTTTAGCTTATTACTTACAGGGTCCCCGTTAAACATACATATCTTCAACTTCACATAACAATTTACAGATATACTCTCGGTGGAGAACAAACAATTTACAGAGATAATTCCGGTGGAGTCAACGTCATATAAAACAGTTTACAGATATACTTTCGGTGGGAACAGTTCACAGGTTCAGTCTCTGCGGAAACAGTTCATAGATTCAGTCTCTGATCTTGACTCATTCCGAACAGCATCTCTTTGGTGTAGCCGGTTCACATGGCTAGCGTGACTCCTCCATAGCCTTTTTCTTAACGTAACAGCTTGACCTTCTGTCCTGTTGAACCAGCAGTGCGGACTTTTACAACCAACTGGCTGTCTTGATAATTTTCGGGTTTTCAACTAATTTAGCTCCTTTCATGGTGTCCCGCCTGAGATGATAGTATTTTAGACAGTTATTATCTGCTGCTTCTTCTTTTTCTTTTCTGCCTTTTTGAAACTCTCGGAGCTCCTTTCTCTGCGGCCATCTGTAGCGCCACCAACTCTCTATGTTCATTAGACCTTAAGTGCTTCATGCGGATTTCTGTACTTTGGGAGTTTTCATCACAAACTGGGCAGACCAGATCCTCGTAATATTCAGTGTCACTCAATAGGTCAGGATAGTATTCGGGGTCGTCCTGAGTTAGGCCAGTGAGGGGCCCTTCTACTTCCTTCTTATCCAACTGGACGTTAGCCGACGGTGGTTCCTTCTCTGACCATCTTTCTTGAAAAGACTTCTTCAAGCATTCATATTCATCCCGCTCTTCCTGGGATGTCTGCCATTCCTTCACGCCTGGCCTCATTTGTGAGTTCAATACCTTCCCTTCCATCGGGGATTCCGTTATCAGGCTATTTAATCCTTCTACTGAAGTAGCTGTTTCCGCATTCTTCTGTTCCCCTTGACGTAATTCAGCATACTTTTGACATCCATGTGCAAGCTGTGTTGCCCCCTCAGCTCTCTCCGTGACTTTTGGAAGCTCCGAATTCTTTCCCTTTGAAACCTGAAACTCGTGTTCCCATTTTGGAGTCTTGTCCCTCAGTGTGTATAAGAGTTGGCTGGCCGTTAACTCTTCTACGGGGACACTGTGGATTAGCGCCTTCTCCATTTCATCCACCTTTCCCTCCAATGTTTTCACCTTCCTTTCCTCCGGTCCTTTGGTTTTAAGCGCTCGAAGAAATTGCGCCTTGGTGTTCTCTAACTCCTGATCGGGGCCATTCCTACAGTCTCTGTGTTCCTTCCATTGGCCTTTCCTTCCACTGCCCGGATTCCTAGTTGAATATGTTCTTCAAGTTGTTGGACCTCTGCCATTGCCGCCTCATATTTGTCTTGGGTTTCCTTCAATAATTTAACGAGTTCTTGGACATCTTGAATTTCACGTTCTGCTATGTCTTCCACCTCTAATTTTCCATCTACGGATGGAATCTCTACCGATGAGTCTGTCTTGGCCTGGAGCTCGCCAACATTTCCTGCAGCCTTTGTAATTCTCGCTCATGTTCAAACTTTAGTTGTTCATATGCTTTCACTAAAACTAGCTTTTCGGAGGTTGCCGAGTTAACCCCTTCCAGGATTGTAGTCTGGGCCCGTTCATACTGTTCCTTCAACTTGTTACACTCTGCTTGCAATGAGTCGTAGAGATGAACTGGGATAAAATCCTGGCTTCCTGAAGATTCCTCTTCCTTTAGGTCGTTCTGTAAATAGTCTAGTTCCTGAACAGTTTCAGGGAGATGTGATCGGTACTTGGCCACGATGGCTCTATGGTCGCTCTTTTCTCGAGCTAGCTGTCTCTGTTGTCTTTCCAGGTTCTCCCATTCAGTGTCCCAGAACTTTTCCATATTTTTCATCTCATGTACGAGACGGTCACTCCACTGTTCTAATTGTTGTCGTACTTTGACATAAGTTTGAGTCCGAGCTCGGTGTTCTTCCGTCGTGGATGAATCCTTAGCTTGAACAGGCTCAGAATTCTCTGTCAACCTGGAGTTCTGCTCTGTAACTTTATTCTTCTTGGTGACATAAGTCTTTCTGCATGTCTTTGTTTTCTTCCCCATCGTCGGCAAGTCCCCTTTAGCCTTGTCATGCATATTTGAATTGGTCTTATCGTCATCCATCTCAGAATCTGAGCTGATAGCTTGCACCGAATCCTCCTTCATTATGGCTTTTAGGTAGTGCCATTCCATGTCTATTTTCTTAATCCACTCCCGTCCTAGAAGTGGTGGTCCTCCCTCAGGTAATACGTACAAATTCATTCTTGGGTGTTCTTTCCCTCTATCTCTCACCTTGACTCTTATTTTCCCCATGGGGTATACATTATGCCCCGTGTATGTCTGTAATACGAACTTGGTATTTCTCAAAGGTATGTGAGAGAATAGCCGGTGGTAGTCCCTTCGGTTGATGGCTGATAGAGCTGATCCAGTGTCCAGCTCCATTCGTACTTGGACTCCAGCTATTTTTAGTACGACCCAAATCGTTTGTAGATCAGTTTCTTTCCCCACATTGTGGATCTTCAGACTACCCAGCTCCTGGTTGTTTGGGTCTGAATTCTGTTCATCTGAACTCTTTTCAGCCACCTTGTGTACCTTGTTGTACTTTTCTTGTGGTGGCTTCCGTTGATTGTTGGTCTTTTTCCCGGACCTGCATACCTTCGCGATGTGACCCAGTTTGCCACATTTCCGACACTCTTGGTTCTTAAACCAGCAGTGATTCTGGTCGTGCGTGGTCTTCCCACAACGGTAGCATTTTGTTGTGCTCGAAGTAATTTGGTCCACCCCGAGTGCCGCCGCCTTTAGCTGCATTTTGGCCGTTCCTTTCGCTGCGGCTTTGTGTGATGCAGCTATGAGGACAGCCCTGTCCAGTGTGAGGTCGTTTTCTTCCAGTAGTCGCTTCTGCGTTCCTTCTTTGGACAATCCGCATACGAACTTGTCCCGCAGTGCCTCTGTCAGATTCCCTCCGAACTGGCAGTATTTTGCTAGCCTACGCAGTTCGACCAAGTATTCCGCATTGTTTTCGTCTTTCCTCTGCGTTCTTGCATAGAATTTGAATCGTTCAGCCAGCATCAACGGTGTGGGGTTCAGGTGGTCCTTCAGCACAGCCACAATTTCTTCGAAGGTCTGATCCGCTGGTTTAGCTGGTGCTATTAGATGCTTCAAGAGCCCATATGTTTTTGCCCCCATCGAGTTTAGCAATGTTATCGCCTTGTCGTCTTCCTCTATTTTGTTGGCTTCGCAATAGATCTCTATGCGTTCCACGTACGTGGCCCAGTCTTCTATTTCAGAATTAAAATCGTTAATATTCCCTCGCTTAGGCATCTTTCTTTCTTTGAAGCAGCACAGTATTTCTTTAAGTATTATTTATTATCTTCTTTTTTCTAAAATGGCGGTTTTCCTGCGAAAATGGCGGTTTCCCGCTCTTCCCTTCTCTCTCTCTCTCTCTCGCTCTGCCCACTTCAATGGCAGTTAAGATGGCGGTTCTTTTCCCGTGAAAATGGCGGTTTCCCGCTCTCCCTTTCTCTCCCCGCCCACTTCAATGGCGGTTTCCCGCCTCTGTCGTCTTCTCCGCCTAATGGCGGCTTTCCGCGTTTCTCCCTGGTGTAAGGGGTACGCTTTCCCCACAGCGGACAGGTTCAGCCGCTGGGCTGGCTCTCGCACAGCTCCCCTTACTCGGCTCTGTCTTTTCCTCCCGCCCGCACGGCTCTACCGGCGCTGGGTACACCCCGTTAACGGAGGACAGTTCAGCCGCTGGACTGGCTCTCGCGCAGTCTCTCTCTCCCCGTGCTCGGCTCTGTCTCTCCCTCTCCCGCACGTTCGGTTCTACCGGCTCTGGGTACACCCCGTTAACGGAGGACAGTTCAGCCGCTGGACTGGCTCTCGCGCAGTCTCTCTCCCCGTTCTCGGCTCCTGTTCGCTCTCCCACTCCCGCACCTTCGGTTTTGCCGGCTCTGAGTACCCCGTTGGTGGAGAACAGCTCAGCCGCTGGACTGGCTCCTCGCAGTCTCTCACTCCGCACCCGGCTCTCACCCGCACGGTTCCCGTTCGCCTCCCCAGCCCTCTCGCAGACCGGTGTTTCCCTCCCCGGCTGCGGCTGGGTTTCTCCTCCCGCGCCTACTCGCAGGCTCAGCGCTTCGTGGCTGCGGTCGCTGCCCGGATTTTTCCCGCCGATCGCGGTCCGGCTGTCACCCGACGCCGTTGGACCCGACTTTTGGCCGGTACAGCTCCCCCTCGACTGAGGTCGAGTGCTCTGCCCTTCTCCTCCGGATACTTCTACCCCTTCCCCTACTCACAGTCTCTTCGGCCGCCTTGTTTCTTGCTGGTCGGCTCACTCCACACCGTGGTAGCAGGGTAATCAGTGCCTGTTGCTGATGAAGCTTTTGTTGCTAGTCTTCCAGCTTCCGTAAAGTACCACACTTTCTGTTGTTGTAGCCTCGTGTTTTCTTTTGGCAGCACGACGAGGGCGGTTGCCTCTCTTCGACGCTCTTTGTTACTTTGCTATTCTTGCCGCAGGGTACGATCGGACTCGTCGCCACTGTAAAGTCTGTGGGTTGTGCAGTAAATAAATACACAGACTTTTGAAGTACAAAGAAACAGGTCTTTACTATTCAGAGGTCAGGGCGAATCTGCCCTAGTTATCCTGTAACATCACTTATATACTGGTGTGGTCACTGTCGGTATTACCGTATACAGAAGCCAATCAAATAGTGCCACACCTAAAGTCGTTCTCTTAAAGGTGAACGGTTACACTCAATCGTTCCCTTAAAGGTAGACGGGTACATACACTACACTCCTGACTCCCCAAAGCCTTTCCAACATCTTCAAGGCACAAGTAAGGAGTGTGATGAAATACTCTCCACTTGCCTGGATGAGTGCAGCTCCAACAACTCTCAAGAAGCTCGACACCATCCAGCACAAAGCAGCCCACTTGATTGGCACCCCATCCACCACCTTAAATGTTCACTCCTTCCACCACTGGCATACCGTGGCATAATGTGTACCATCTACAAGATGCACTGCAGCAACTCGCCAAGGCTTCTTCGGCAGCACCTCCTAAACCCGCAAACTCTTCCACCTAGAAGGACAAGGGCAGCAGGCGCATGGGAACACCACCACCTCCAAGTTCCCGTCCAAGTCACACACCATCCTGACTTAGAAATATATCCGTTCCTTCATCGTCACTGGGTAAAAATCCTGGAACTTCATACCTAACAGCACTGTGGGAGTACCTTCACCACACGGACTGCAGCGGTTCAAGGCGGCAGCTCACCACCACCTTCTCAAGGGCAACTAGGGATGGGCAATAAATGCTGGCCTTGCCAACGATGCCCACATCCCATAAGCGAATAAAAAAATATATGCATGCTGCCCATGTGTGCTTGGGTTGCATGAGCCATGTGGTCACCCAATAGTCAACCTTTGGTTTGTCACGTTGGATCAAATACAGATGGTACAGCAAATTGCTGCAGAACGAAGGCATCATGGCTGCTGCCAGGATACTGAGCATTGACTTGCATGATGCACTGAGTATGGTCGCACTCCAGCTGGACATAGAATCATAGAAAGTTACAGCACGGAAGGAGGCCATTTCGGCCCATCGTGTCCACGCCAGCCAACAAAGAGCTATCCAGCCTAATCCCACTTCCCAGCTCTCGGTCTGTAGCCCTGCAGGTTAGAGCATCCCAAGTGCACATCCAAGTACTTTTTAAATGTGGTTAGGGTTTCTGCCTCTACCACCCTTTCAGGCAGTGAGTTCCAGATCCCCACAACCCTCTGGGTGAAGACATTTCCCCTCAAATCCCCTCTAAACCTTCCCCGATTACTTTAAATCTGTGCCCTCTGGTTTTTGACCCCTCTGCTAAGGGAAATATGTCCCTTCTATCCACTTTATCTATGCCCCTCATAATTTTATACACCTCAATAAGGTCTCCCCTCAGCCTCCTCTGTTCCAAGGAAAACAGACCCAGCCTATCCAGTCTTTCCTCATAGCTATGATTCTCTACTCCTGGCAACATCCTTGTAAATCTCTTCTGTACCCTCTCTAATACAATCATATCTTTCCTGTAATGTGGTGACCAGAACTGCACACAGTACTCTAGCTGAGGACTAAATGTGATTATGGAGGGAGTGGAATCCCTTCCAGTTTCAGTACAGCTCCTAGTTCACATCTGGTGCCCACAAAGCAACATGTGAGCAGTCAATGGCACCCTGCACAATGTGGAAGCCTGCTATCCTGTTGAAGCCACATGTTCGCTCTGTCAGCTTCTCTCTGGCAAGCGAGAATGAAATGTATTCACATCTCTTTGCATACATATCCTCGGTGACCTCCCTTATGCAACAGTGAACCATGAACTGTGGAATGTTGCAAATGTCTCCTGCTCCAGCCTGGAAGGAGTCTGTTATGTTCATAAATAAATAGAAGTTTTCATTATGAACAGCTAGCTTGAGCTAATCATTTATTCAGCCATGTGGACTAGTTTACAGGCATCCATCTTGACTACTGCCTTGTGGGTAGCCCACTACTAAACATACAGCTCCACCTAGTGTACCATTCCAGAATGACATGTTACTGATCATTACATCCCCCTTCCTTAGAGGTTAAACAAAATCAATATCAATCAATATCAATCAATCATAATGACATCAACATTTTCACAACAGTCAACACATTTTCAAAGCTTTACTTTATGAACTCTAAGCTTTTCATTCTTTTATTATAGTTTTGTTTGTACTCAAAGATTAAGTCTATCAGGCTTTTTTACTTCATGTGTGGATCTTCTCAGCACAGGTAAGCCTGATGTGTTTTCATGAGAGCCTGTACGTGTGTCTGTGTTAGATTGTTCTGGTAGTGAGTGACAAGATTCAGTTGCGGCATTGTCATCGATTTGCTCTTGGATAGTTTCTTGTGTTTTCAGGAGGGAATGGCGGTTCCTCCTGAGAATCTGTCCATCCTCAGTTCTAACAGTGTATGACCTTGGTCCTACTTCCTCAAGAACTGTAGCTTTCCTGTTCCATGCATCTGGATCCTCAATCCTGACAACATCATCCCTTGTCAATGGTTTTAGAGTTTAGGATGACTTGTCATAGTGTGATTTCTGTTTCAGCTTTAACAGTTGAAATCTCAGTCTCAGTTCCTTACTCTGCTTTTCTTTTGCACAGCAGGGTAGCGTGGTGTGCAACTTGTGACCCATTAGGAGTTCAGCAGGTGAAGAACCACAGTCTAAAGGGGAGGCTCGGTAGCTCAGCAGGGTGAGATAAGGATCAGACTTGCTTTCTGTGCTTTCTTCAGTAGCTGTTAGAGAACTTGAACACCTTTCTCTGCCTTACCATTTGACTGAGCATACAGAGGACTGGCTGTGATGTGTTGAAAGTCATAATGTGCTGCAAACTGTTGCCACTCCTTACAGTTGAAGCATGGACCATTGTCGCTAATGGCAATCCTGGGAATTCCATGTCTGGCGAAGATGGATTTAACATGCATTATGACACTGCTTGCTGATGAGCAGCGCCATCTCAGGATAGTTAGAATAGTAGTCAATCACTAATAGACAGTCTTTACCATTCAAATGAAAAAGGTCCATACCAGCCTTTTGCCATGGTGCTGTTGGTAAGTCAGCTACTAGCATTGGTTCCTTTGCTTGTTTGTTTTGGTGTTTCTGACATGTCTCACATATGCCTATCATGTTCTCAATGTCCTTATTTATGCCAGGCCAATAAACAGTGTCTCTTGCTCTCCTTTTGCATTTTTCAATTCCGAGGTGTCCCTCATGAATTCTTTTGAGCATGTCTTGACGTAGAGCCTGTGGAATGACTATTCTGTTCTGTTTTAGTAATAGTCCACTTGCGACACTCAACTCTGACCTGATGTGATAGTACTTTGGACAGGAACCTTTTGGCCAAACATGATGAATGTTCTCTATTACTGTTTGTAATACTGTATCTTTTACTGTTTCTTCTGCTGTTTGCTTTGATTTTGTGTCTGACACGGGCAGCGCAGCAGTGACCATACTCACATGAACATCTACGTCTTCCTCAGTAGAGCTCACATGACTCATTGTGGGTGCTCGGGATAGTGCATCAGCTAACAGTATGTGGTTGCCTGGTATGTAGATCAGTTCAAAGTCATATCTTTGCAGCTTCATCATGAGTCGTTGAATCCTTGGAGACATCTCATTCAGATTTTTTTTATGATGGCAACCAGTGGGCAGTGGTCTGTCTCAGCTGTGAAGGTGGGAAGTCCATATATGTAGCCATGGAACTTTTCTAGTCCAACTACCAAGCCGAGACATTCCTTTTCAATCTGGGCATATCGACACTCAGAATCAGTCATAGACCTGGAGGCATAGGCAACAGGCTTCCAATCTTCACCCTCTGCTTGTAGCAAGACTGCACCTAGGCCATCTTTTGATGCATCTGTTGACACTTTGATTCTCTTTGTTGGGTCAAAGAAGGTGAGTACAGGTGTGGTTGTCAGCACTGTTTTGAGGTTCATCCACTCTTGTTCATGTCTTCTGTCCATGCAAACTCATTTGATTTAAGTAGCAGGTCTCGCAGACAGGCTGTCTTGGCTGACAAGTTAGGAATGAACTTTCCAATGAAGTTTATCATCCCCATGATGCATAGCACTCCTTTTTTGTCAGTGGGTCGGGGCATGTTGAGTATGGCGTTTACTTTTTCCATATCTGGCTCTATTCCTTTACCAGATAGATTATCTCCTAGGAAAGTGACTTCCTGGACGCCAAACTGACACTTGGCTTTGTTGAGCTTCAGTCCATTCCAGCGTATGCTCTGTAGCACGTTAGTCAGTCTCTCATTGTGTTCTTTCAGTGTGGAGCCCCAGATGATGATGTCATCAAAATAGACCGAACTCCTTCCAGACCTTCAATTATCTGTTCCATCGCTCTATGAAAGATTTCAGATGCAGATATTATCCCGAAAGGCATTCTGAGGAAACAATACCTGCCAAATGGTGTGTTGAAGGTACAGTATTTGGTGCTCTCTTCATCCAGTTTTAGTTGCCAAAATCCTTGTGAGGCATCGAGCTTTGTGAAGTATCTGGCACCTGACATTTCACTGGTGATTTATTCTCGCTTGGGAACCTGGTAGTGTTCACGTTTTATGTTTACATTTAAGTCCTTTGGATCCATGCATACTCTTAGATCATTGTTCTTTTTCTTTACACATACCATGGAGTTAACCCAGTCTGTTGGCTCTTCGACTTTCCTGATGACACCTAGTGTGGTCATTCTGTCCAGTTCTTTCTTGAGCCAGTCACGTAGGGGTGCTGGAACTCTCCGTGGAGCATGTACCACTGGCTGAGCATCCTCCTGTAACTTGATCTTGTAATTGAATGGTGGAACACCAAATCCTTTAAACACATCCTGGAAATTACTCACTACAGAATCCATTGAGTCATCTGGTCTGCTTAAGGCACAGTTTATACGGTATACTCTCTTGACCAATTCTAAGTCCTCATAAGCTTTGTCACCTAGTAGTGAATCAAGTCCTTCATCCACAACAGAAAACATGAGATGATGCACTTTGTCTTTGACTGTCACTTTAAGGCTGCATACACCTAAGCTATCTATTTTCTGTCCATTATAGTTCTTCAGTAATACTGACTTTTTCTGTATTTTGGACTTTTCTTTCATATTTTTAATGTCACTCATACTGATTAAGTCTGCTTTTGCCCCAGTGTCTAGTTTCAATGTAACTAATGCTCCATTTACCTGCAGTGGCATCATCCATTTGTCCTCTTTTACTGCATTAACTTTATGTTCAGCATTGTCCATTCCTGAGGGCTGAACATTTTCTGTATCCTTTTCTATATTGTCACATGACACCATTCCTACAAAAAATGTCTCACTTAAATCAGTGTCCTCAATCACATTGACTTGTTGCCATTTCTTTGTTTTTACTTTTGCAAAGCATTGTTTGGCAAAGTGATTCTTTCCATTATATTTTGTGCACACTTTCCCAAACGCTGGGCATTGTCTTGACTGGTGCTGGTAACCACAGCGTTTACAATTAAAAATTCCATCCTCCGATTGCTTTGCATTTCTGTTCTGCCCATGTTTCTTCCCCTCGTAGGACACAGCACCGACTGCAGCGCAGTCACTCATTACAGTCGCAACATTATTAATTTCACTGAAAGTCTTTGCGTGCTGCCGAGCTAGCTCACTGGCATGGCATATTTTCACAGCAACCTCCAATGTTAGCTCGGTTTCTCTCAACAAACGTTCCCTGACCTTTTTATCATGAATACCAAACACAATCTGGTCACGAATCATGGATGATTTCAGTTCAGAGCAATTACATGTCTGTTCTTTCAGTTTCAGATCGGTCACAAAGTTATCAAAAGTCTCATTTTGCTGCTGCGTCCGTGAACGGAACACGTACCTCTCATAGGTCTCGTTCTTTTTTGGAGAACAATGTGTATCAAACTTCTTTAGCACATCGTCCATTTTTTCTCTGTCCTCCTCTTGATCAAAGACAAACGTATTAAATACCTCTATCGCCTGTTGTCCTGCAACCGTGAGCAGTAACGCTATTTTCCTTGCATCTGGCTTCGTACCGAACCCGATGGCAGCAATGTAGAGTTTGAATTGTTGTTTGAAAGTCCACCAATTGCAGTCGACATTCCCCGTGAGTTTCAAACCCTCCGGTGGCTTCAACTTCTCCATGTCACGTTTCACAATATTCGGCAGATATTACCAATCCTGGTACCATGTTATGTTCATAAATAAATAGATGTTTTAATTATGAACAGCTAGCTTGAGCTAGTCATTTATTCAGCCATGTGGACTAGTGTACAGGCATCCATCTTGACTACTGCCTTGTGGGTAGCCCACTTCTAAACATACAGCTCCACCTAGTGTACCATTCTAGAATGACATGGTACTGATCATTACAGAGTCCAATGTATAAAGATTCATGGTAACGCTCACCTTCACAACCACTGGCAATGCCGCCCTCGCCCTGCTCTGAGGCTGCAGGTCTGCCTGCAACAAGTGGCAGATTTCAGTGAGCACCTCCTTAGTGAAGCAGAGACATCGCATGCACTGTTCCTCACTGAAGTTGAGGTAGGAGAATTGCTCTCTGATGACCCTGGGTGGATATGACCTTCTGCTGAGAGCGCTTCTCCCCCTCCTCCCTCTTCGAGTATCTCGTCCTCCTCTGTGTCACCTCTGCTCATTCTCCTTATCATGCTGCAGGCCAAGGGGGATACAAACTACAGCACCCATGTATGGGAGAAACTGGTCCGAGCAGAAGCCTTGAAGTAACCTGCCACAACATTCCATTGAAACTTCAGTAACATCAAATAAGATACCAAACTAAGAAACACCTCTACAAACTCAACAAGAGCCAGTACAAATCAATCAGCAACTAAGCTGAAAGCAGTGGATGTTCACTTTAAATAACGCTGGTGTGGGGGTCCTTGGTGCTGCTGAACGCATGTTCGGTTGTGGAAATTAAGAGAGGGCATTAGCTCCAGTGTTGAGGTCAAAAATGGCAGCGTTGGCATCAAATCAGCTTTGCACACTGATTGACGTCATGACCTGCATACTCTGCATACTTCCGGCACATGCTCCCTGTGCTGGCGCAAACAACCTCACCAGAATGGTGTCCGCTACGACCTGCACCAGAAGTGTGCATGCGCGGTGCGGACGTCACTTTGGACACAAAATGGTACCCGTAGCGCGAAAAAATCGGGCGCTTCGGTGCCAAATTTCTCGGCCGCGGTATCTGTTTAGCACCTCCAGGAAAGTTCAAATAATTGTAATCAGCAATTCGGACAAAAATTGTGAGCTAAATGCATATTTTCAAACAGGCTAGTCTTATTAGCACTGCACTCATTTAGCGCCTGTTTGCACCCTTTGTCCAAAATAACTGGACACCGCCTTTTTTGAGCGGTGTCCAGTGGTCCCTTTAACGACCACTGATTAGATTGCTCAAGATGCGAAATCACTACCTTCAATGTCTTTTCTGCCAAAATATATTGGCCCAGATATTCTGATCCCTACGGATGGGTATACGCTGTGTACTCATCCACAGGGACATCAGAAATGCCGGTTTCAGGCATGCACAGCGCATGCGCTGAAAACCGGCATTTCTGATCTGCCAAGAATCCTCTTGACAGATCCTCCGGCTGCCCGGGAGAAGGGCCTCTGCGGGGGGAGAGTTACATAAGAACATAAGAAGTAGGAGCAAGAGTAGGCCCTAGGGCCCCTCGGGCCTGCTCCGCCATTCAATAGGATCATGGCTGATCCGAACCTAGACTCACATCCACTTCCCTGCCCGTTCCCCGTAACCCCTAATTCCCTTATCAGCAAGGAAACTGCCTATCTCCGTTTTAAATTTATTTAATGTTGCAGCTTCCACAGCTCTCTGAGGTAGCAAATTCCATAGATTTACTACCCTCTGAGTGAAGAAGTTTCTCCTCATCTCAGTTTTGAAAGGGCAGCCCCTTATTCTAAGATTATGCCCCCTAGTTCTAGTCTCACCCATCAGTGGAAACATCCTCACCGCATCCACCCAATCAAGACCCCTCACAATCTTATATGTTTCGATAAGATCGCCTCTCATTCTTTTGAATTAGAGGCCCAACTTACTCAACCTTTCCTCATAAGTCAACCCCCTCATCTACAGAATCAACCGAGTAAACCTTCTCTAAACTGCCTCAAGGGCAAGTATATCTTTTCTTAAATATGGAAACCAAAACTGTACGCTGTATTCCAGGTGTGGCCTCACCAGTACCCTGTATAACTGCAGCAAGACTTCCCTGCTTTTATACTCCATCCCCCTTGCAATAAAAGCCAAGTTTCCATTGGCCTTCCTGATCACCTGCTGTACCTGGATACTAACCTTCTGTGTTTCATGCACCAGGACCCCCAGATCCCTTTGTACTGTAACACTTTGCAGTTTCCCTCCATTGAGATAATAATTTGCTCTTTGATTTTTTTCTGCCAAAGTGCATAACCTCACTTTCCAACGTTATATTCCATCTGCTTTCCCTCCTATCTTTCTATCGTTGGCAAACTTGGATACATTGCACTCGGTCCCTTCCTCCAAATTGTTAATATAGATTGTAAAGAGTTGGGGTCCCAGCACTGACCCCTGCGGAACACCACTAGTTACTGATTGCCAACCCAAGAATGAACCATTTATCCCAACTCTCTGTTTTCTGTTAGATAGCCAATCCTCCACCCATGCCAGTACATTGCCCCCAATCCCGTGATTTTTCATCTTGTGCAGTAATCTTTTGTGTGGCACCATGTCAAATGCCTTTTGGAAGTCCAAATTCACCACATCCACTGGTTCCCCTTTATCCACCCTGTTTGTTACATCCTCAAAGAATTTGAGCAAATTTGTCAAACACGGCTTCCCCTTTGTAAAACCATGCTGACTCTGTCCGATTAAATTATGCTTATCCAAATGTCCTGTTACTGCTTCCTTAATAATGGACTCCAACATTTTACCAACCACAGATGTTAGGCTAACTAGTCTATAGTTTCCAGCCTTTTGTCTGCCTCCCTTTATAAATACGGGCGTTACATTAGCAGTTTTCCAATCTGCTGGAACCTTTCCTGCATCCAGGGAGTTTTGGAAAATTACTACCAATGCATCCATAATCCCTACCACTACTTCTCTCAAGACCCTAGGATGTAAGCCATCAGGTCTAGGGGATCTATCTGCCTTTAGTCCCATTATCTTACTGAGTACCACCTCCTTAGTGATTTTAATCATGTTTAGCTCCTCCCCCCCCATAGCCCCCTGTTTGTCCAGTGTTGGGATATTTTTAGTGTCCTCTACTGTAAAGACTGATACAAAATATTTGTTCAGTGTTTCTGCCATCTCCATTTTCCCCACCACTACTTTCCCAGTCTCGTCCTCCAAGGGACCAACATGTACTTTAGCCACCCTTTTTCTTTTTATATAACTGTAGAAACACTTACTATATGTTTTTATATTTTTTGCTAGTTTACTTTCATAATCTATCTTCCCTTTCTTAATTAATCTTTTAGTTATTCTTTGCTGGCTTTTAAATGCTTCCCAATCTTCTATACTCTAACTAGATTTGGCTACTTTATATGCCCTTGTTTTCAGTTGGATACTATCCTTTATTAGTTTACTTAGCCATGGATGGCTGTCTTTTCTTTTACACCCCTTTTTCCTCAGTGGAATATATTTTTCTTGAAAGTTGTGAAATATCTCCTTGAATGTACACCACTGCTCATGTACCGTCTTACACTTTAATCTATTTTCCCAGTCTACTTTAGTCAACTCTGCTCTCATACCTTCACAGTCTCCTTTATTTAAGCTTAGTACGCTGGTTTGAGATAAGAACATAAGAACATAAGAAATAGGAGCAGGAGTAGGCCAATCGGCCCCTCGAGCCTGCTCCGCCATTCAATAAGATCATGGCTGATCTGATCCTAACCGCCAATCTACTATCGCTGAACCATCTCCTGAATCTAACAGAATTAGACACACGAAATAGGAGCAGGATCAGGCTACACGGCCCCTGGGCCCGCTCCGCTACCCACAGGGCCATGACCGATCCGAACCTAGACTCATGTCCAAATTCCTGCCCGTTCCCCATAACACTTTATTCCCTTTACTTCTAGGAAACTGTCTATTTCGGTTTTAAATTTATGTAATGATGTAGCTTCTACAGCTTTTTGGGGCAGCATATTCCATGGACCTACCACCCTCTGAGTGAAGTAGTTCCTCCTCATCTCAGTTTTGAAAGAGCAGCCCCTTATTCTAAGACTATGCCCCCTAGTTCTAGTTTCACCCATCATCGAGAACATCCTCCCCGCATCCACCCGATCCAACCCCTTCACAATCTTATATGTTTCAATAAGATCGCCTCTCATTCTTCTGAACTCCAATGAGTAGAGTCACAATCTACTCAACCTCTCCTCATATGTCCATCCCCTCATCCCCGGGATTAACCGAGTGAACCTTCTTTGTACTGACTCGAGAGCAAGTATGTCTTTTCTTAAGTATGGACACCAAAACTGTATGCATTATTCCAGGTGCGGTCTCACCAATAGCTTGTACAACTGAAGCAATACCTCCCTATTTTTATATTCTATCCCCCTAGCAATGAAAGCCAACATTCCATTGGCCTTCTTAATCACTTGCTGCACCTGCATACTAACCTTTTGAGTTTCGTGCACCAGGACCCCCAGATCCCTTTGTACTTCAGTACTTTTCAGTTTCTTGCCATTAAGATAATAACTTGCTCTACGATTTTTCCTGCCAAAGTGCATAACCTCACACTTTCCAGTATTGTATTCCATCTGCCAAATCTCTGCCCACTTACTTAGCCTGTCTATGTCCCCTTGCAGGTTTTTTATGTCCTCCTCACTCACTACTTTCCCTCCCATCTTAGTATGATCTGCAAAGTTTGATATGTTACACTCCGTCCCCTCCTCCAAATCGTTAATATAGATTGTAAAGAGTTGGGGACCCAGCATTGACCCCAGTGGAACACCACTAGTTACTGATTGCCAGTCCGAGAATGAACCATTTATCCCAACTCTCTGCTTTCTGTCAGATAGCCAATCCTCTATCCATGCCAGAATATTACCCCTAATCCCGTGATTTTTTATCTTAAGCAATAATCTTTTGTGTGGCACCTTGTCAAATGCCTTTTGGAAGTCTAATTACACTACGTCCACTGGTTCCCCTTTATCCACCCTGTATGTTACTTCCTCAAAGAACTCCAGCAAATTTGTCAAACATGACTTCCCCTTCATAAAACCATGCTGACTTTGTCCTATTAAATTATGATTATCCAAATGTCCTGTTACTGTCTCCTTAATAATGGACTCCAATATTTTACCTACCACAGATGTTAGGCTAACCGGTCTATAGTTCCCAGCCTTCTGTCTACTGCCCTTTTTAAATAAGGGCGTTACATTAGCAGTTTTCTAGTCTGCCGGGACCTTTGCTGATTCCAGGGAGTTTTGGAAAATTATTACCAATGCACACACAATCCCTACCGCCACTTCCCTCAAGACCCTAGGATGTAAGCCATCAGGTCCAGATGATTTATCTGCCTTGAGTCCCATTATTTTACCGAGTACCACTTCCTTAGTGATTTTGATCGTGTTTAGCTCCTCCCCCCCTATAGCCCCCTATTTGTCCAGTGTTGGGATATTCTTAGTGTCTTCTACTGTAAGGACTGATACAAAATATTCATTCAGTGTTTTTGCCATCTCCATATTTCCCACCACTAATTTCCCGGTCTCATCCTCTAAGGGACCAACATTTACTTTAGCCACCCTTTTTCTTTTTATATAACTATAAAAACTCTTACTATCTGTTTTTATATTTTTTGCTAATTTACTTTCATAATCTATCTTCCCTTTCTTAATCAATCTTTTTGTTACTTTTTGCTGTCTTTTAAAGTTTTCCCAATCCTCTATCCTCCCACTAGATTTGGCTACCTTATATGCCCTTGTTTTTAGTCGAATACTATCCTTAATTTCTTTACTTAGCCACGGATGGCTGTCTTTTCCTTTACACCCTTTTCTTCTCAGTGGAATATATATTTTTTGGAAGTTGTAAAATAACTCCTTAAATGTACACCACTGATCATGTATCGTCTTACCCTTTAATCTATTTTCCCAATCCACTCTACTCAATTCCGCTCTCATACCTTCATAGTCTCCTTTATTCAAGCTTAGCACACTTGTTTGAGATCCAACCTTCTCACCCTCTAATTGAATATGGAATTCAACCATGTTATGGTCACTCATTCCAAGGGGATCCTTTACTAGGACATTTTTAATTAATCCTGTCTCATTACACAGGACCAGATCTAAGGTTGCTTGCCCCCTGGTCGGTTCAGTTACATACTGCTCAAGAAACCCATCCCTAATACACTCAATGAACTCATCCTCAAGGCAGCCCTGCCCAATTTGATTTGTCCAAATAATATGATAGTTAAAATCCCCCATAATTATAGATGTTCCCTTATTACAAGCCTCAACTATTTCCTGATTGATACTCCGTCCAACAGAGTTGCAACTGTTCGGAGGCCTATACACTCTGCCCACTAGTGTTTTTTTCCCTTTATTATTCCTTACCTCCAACCAAACTGTTTCATTATCCTGATCTTTTCACCCAATATCATTTCTCTGTATTACAGTGATTCCTTCCTTTATTAATATAGCCACCCCACCTCCCCTTCCTTCCTGCCTGTCCTTCCTGATCGTTAAATAACCTGGTATGTTTAATTCCCAGGCATTGTCACCCTGCTGCCATGTTTCTGTAATGGCCACAAGATCATACCCATATGTAGTTATTTGTGCCATTAACTCTTCGATTTTGTTACGAATGCTACGTGCATTCAGATAGAGAACTTTCAAATATGTTTTGTGACACTTAGTTCCTGCTTTTGCCCTTTTTATTACTTTACCTTTTACTCCATACCTTCTGCCCCTTCCTGACACACTCTGGTTTTTAATTTCCCCACTGCTACCTAAGTCTATGACCTACTCTGTTGTCATTTTTGTTATTTGCTCTCTAGGAACCTCCCCCCCACTAGTTAGTTTAAAGCCCTCTCTACAGCCCTAGTTATATGATCCGCCAGGACTCTAGTCCCAGCACTGGCCAAGTGAAGCCCATCCCAACGGAACAGCTCCCTCCTGCCCCAGTACTGGTGCAAGTGTCCCAGGAAGCAAAACCCATTTCTCCCACACCAATCTTTGAGCCACGCATTTAACTCTCTAATTTTATTTGTCCTAGCCAAATTCGCTCGTGGCTCAGGTAATAATCCAGAGATTATTACCCTTGAGGTTCTGTTTTTTAATTTACCCCCAGCTGCTCATACTCCTTTAACAGTACCGGCTTCCTAGCCCTATCTACGTCATTTGTACCAACATGGACCATGACAACTGGATCCACCCCCTCCCACTGCAAGTTTCTTTCCAGCCCAGAGGAGATGTCCTTAACCCTGGCACCGGGCAGGCAACACAGCCTTCGGGACTCTCGCTCTCGGCTGCAGAGAACTCTATCTATCCCCCTAATAACACTATCCCCTACCACTACAACATTTCTATTTACTCCCCCCTCTTGAATGGCCCCCTGTTCCACGCTGCTGTGGCCAGGTTGCTCATCCTCCCTGCAGTCCCTGCTCCTGTCCCCACAGGGAGTAAGAACCTCGAACCTGTTGGTCAAGAGCAAGGGCTGCGGCTCCTCCAGCTCTACCTCCTGGATCCCCATACCTGCCTCACTCGTAGTTACACCGTCCTGTCCCTGACCATGGGCTACATCTGAATTACTTAACTTCATAGGTGTGACCACCTCCTGATACACAGAGTCCAGGTACTTCTCCCCCTCCCTGATGTGTCGCAGTGTCTGAAGCTCAGACTCCAGCTCATCAACACGGAGCTGGAGTTCCTGTAGCAGCAGACACTTGTCACAGACTTAATCACCGTGAGCCTCAATGGGGTTCACCGGCTCCCACATCTCGCAACAGTAACACATCACCTGCTCCATTCTATTTAATTAATTACATTTTTTATTCTTAGTTATGGACACCCTCTGCCCGATTTTAGATGCTAGTATCCCCTTTAATTAATTGGATTTAAATTAAATCAATCCCTCTAGTTACACCAGTTAAATGGTTTACCAACAGTCACTCTGCACCAGAAAGGCCTTGGTACACCACAGCAATCTTAAAAACTATAAACCACAGAGTTAAAGTTTTAAAACGAGAGAAATACTCCAACCAATCACGTACCTGTTTTGTGGTGACGTCACAGCTTGAATACTTTTTACCTCTCTCCTTGCCTGAGATTGGAGATTGGTGAGGCCTACCTGAGCCTCTGGGGCCTTTTGCAGTCGCTCTGCCACGCTGCTCCGCCTCCACCCGCTCCCGATGCCGCACGGAGACCTACCTGAGCCTCTGGAGCCTCTTGTAGTCGCTCTGCCGCGCTGCTCCGCCTCCACCTGCTGCCGATGCCGCACAGAGGCCTACCTGAGCCTCTGGGGCCTCTTGTAGTTGCTCTGCCACGCTGCTCCGCCTCCACCCGCTGCCGATGCTGCACGGAGGCCTACCTGAGCATCTGGGGCCTCTTGTAGTCGCTCTGCCGCGCTGCTCCGCCTCCACCCGCTGCCGATGCCGCACTGAGGCCTACCTGAGCATCTGGGGCCTCTTGTAGTCGCTCTGCCGTGCTGCTCCGCCTCCACCCGCTGCCGATGCCGCACTGAGGCCTACCTGAGCCTCTGGGGCCTCTTGTAGTCGCTCTGCCGCGCTGCTCTGCCTCCACCTGCTGCCGATGCCGCACGGAGGCCTACCTGAACCTCTGGGGCCTCTTGTAGTCGCTCTGCCGCGCTGCTCCACCTCCGCCCGCTGCTGATGCCGCACGGAGGCCTACCTGAGCCTCTGGGGCCTCTTGTAGTCGCTCTGCCGCGCAGCTCCACCTCCGCCCGCTGCCGGTGCCACACTGAGGCCTACCTGAGCCTCTGGGGCCTCTTGTAGTCGCTCTGCCGCGCTGCTCCGCCTCCACCTGCTGCCGATGCCGCACGGAGGCCTACCTGAACCTTTGGGGCCTCTTGTAGTCGCTCTGCCGCGCTGCTCCGCCTCCGCCCGCTGCTGATGCCGCACAGAGGCCTACCTGAGCCTCTGGGGCCTCTTGTAGTCACTCTGCCGCGCTGCTCCGCCTCCACCTGCTGCCGATGACGCACGGAGGCCTACCTGAACCTCTGGGGCCTCTTGTAGTCGCTCTGCCGCGCTGCTCCACCTCCGCCCGCTGCCGGTGCCACACTGAGGCCTACCTGAGCCTCTGGGGCCTCTTGTAGTCGCTCTGCCGCGCTGCTCCGCCTCCACCCGCTGCCGATGCCCTCCATTTGGAATCCAACCATGTTATGGTCACTCGTTCCAAGGGGATCCTTTACTAGGACATTTTTTTATTAATCCTGTCTCATTACACAGGACCAGATCTAAGATTGCCTGCCCCCTGGTTGGTTCAGTTACATACTGCTCAAGGAACCCGTCCCTAATGCACTCTATGAACTCTTCCTCAATGTTGCCCTGCCCAATTTGATTTGTCCATTTAATATGAAAGTTAAAATCCCCCATGATTATAGCTGTTCCCTTATTACAAGTCCCAACTATTTCCTGATTTATACTCCGACCAACAGAGTTGCAACTGTTAGGAGGCCTATAGACTATGCCCACTAGTGACTTTTTCCCCTTATTATTCCTTATCTCCACCCAAACTGTTTCACTATCCTGATCCTTTGACCCAATATCATTTCTCACGATTGCAGTGATTCCATCCTTTATTAACATAGGCACCCCACCTCCCTTTCCTTCCTGTCTGTCCTTCCTAATTGTCAAATACCCCTGGATGTTTAGTTCCCAGTCATGGTCACCTTGCAGTCATGTTTCTGTAATGGCCACCAGATCATACTCATGTGTAGTTATTTGTACCGTCAACTCGTCTATTTTGTTACGAATGCTGCGTGCATTCAGATAAAGAACTTTCAAATATGTTTTGTGACAATTTATTCCTGCTTTTACCCCATTTACTACTTTACCTTTATCATTATACATTCTGTCCCTTCCTGACACGCTCTGGTTTTTAATTCCCCCACTGCTACCTTGCTCTATTGCCTTCTCCGCTGACATTTTTATTTTTCGCTCTCTTGAAACCTCCCCCCGACTAACTAGTTTAAAGCCCTCTCTACAGCCCTAGTTATTCGATTCGCCAGGATTCTAGTCCCAGCACTGGTCAAGTGAAGTCCGTCCCAACGGAACAGCCCTCTCCCATCCCAGTACTGGTACCAGTGTCCCAAGAAGCAAAACCCATTTCTCCCACACCAGTCTTTGAGCCACGCATTTAACTCTCTGATTTTATTTACCCTAGCCAAATTTGCTCGTGGCTCAGGTAGTAATCCAGAGATTATTACCCTTGTGGTTCTGCTTTTTAATTTGGCCCCTAGCTGCTCATACTCCCTCAGCAGAACCTCTTTCCTTGTCCTATCTATGTCGTTGGTACCTACATGGACCACGACAACTGGATCCACCCCTCCCACTCCAAGTTTCTCTCCAGCCCAGTGGAGATGTCCTTAACCATGGCACCGGGCAGGCAACACAGCCTTCGGGACTCTCGCTGTCAGCTGCAAAGAACCCTATCTATCCCCCTAATGATACTATCCCCTACCACTACAACATTTCTTTTAACTCCCCCCACTTGAATGGCCCCTCGTTTCATGGTGCTGTGGCCAGGTTGCTCATTCTCCCTGCAGTCCCTGTTCCCGTCCTCACAGGGAGTAAGAGCCTCAAACCTGTTGGACAAGAGCAAGGGCTGCAGCTCCTCCAACACTACCTCCTGGATCCCCGTACCTGCCTCACTCATAGTCACACCTTCCTGTCCCTGACCACGGAATACATCTGAATTAGTTACTCTAATTGCTGTGACTACTTCCTGGAACACAGAGTCCCGGTAACTCGCCCCCTCCCTGATGTGTTGCAGTGTTTGTAGCTCGGACCCCAGCTCATCAACACGGAGCCGGAGTTCCTCGAGCAGCCAACACTTACTGCAAATGTGATCACTGTGAGCATCAATGGTGTCCACCAGCTCCCACATATTGCAGCAGTAACACATCACCTATTCTCCCATTCTATGTAATTAATTAAATTTATTATTATTATTTTTAAATACCCTCTGCCCCGATTCTAGATGATGAATATCACACCTCTATTTAATTGAACTTACCCAACTTATAAAAGTTTAAACGGGAAGGAAAAGTACTCACCAACCAGCCAATCACCTACCAGCTTGGCTGTGATGTCACTTTTGAATTCTGACCTCCCCTTGCCTGTGGAGCCTGTTTTGGCTGCCTCGCCTCGCTGCTCCGGTTCGGCTCGACACCCACTGCTGCTTCCGGCTGCCTCGACTGGGCCTCGCCTCACTGCTCCGCCTCCGCGATGTCTGCTAATCCTGAGACTGGCAGGAAAAACAAGGCCAGAAACAAAACAAAAACAGCACCTAACACCCCACTTACTCTAACTCTCTCACTTACCCAAACTCTCAACGGCACTCTCTGCTACTCGCACTCCATGCTGCTCGCACTAGCACCGGTCTTTTTATACTGTTTGTTTGTAGCCAAATGAGTCACCCCTGGCCATTGGTTAGAGAACTGGTTTTCACTGCCTGCCAATTAACTCCTACTGCAGTGTTACCTTGTTTTACTCTACTTAAACCAACAGAATCCCAAATATTTAACTTTTCCCCTTTACTTAAACTGCTTAAGTAATCTTATCAAGAAACTACTGGCAATTGCCACTAACAATTTGCACCACTCCAAATGCTTTTTGGAGATCCTCTGCCCGCAGAAAACCCTTAGAGATCTTACGCCTGGTAAAAGCGGGCATAATGCTTGCTTTTACCAGGATAAGAGTTAAAAAAAAAAAAAAAAATTAATTTTCACTGATTTTTCATTTAAAAATACTTTCAAAAAAGGTAAGTTTATTTTTAGCCCCGTAAAAAACTTAAATTACTTTTTCAAAAAATTAAATTTTTGTTTAAAATACTTAATTTATTGTAATTCCAAGTCATTTTAAAAATGTGATTTAAAAAAAAGTATTTAAAGTTTTACTATGTTTTTGGGCTGATCTCCATTCATATATTTGACAGGCCTTCCTGTCAAGTGTATGAAGGGAGATTCCCTTCTTTGATTGGCTCCCCATGGCCCATGTGATCCTAGGGACGCTGCGAGCTACATGCGCCTCTGGGATACGTGGGCCCTGCGCACTTGGAGTTTGGAGAGGCCCAGGAGCGGAAGCGTGTGCGTCCCTGGAGCCCTCAGGTAAGGGTGTAGATTTTACCAGATCGCAGGCCTCTGCCCACGGGAGGCCTGCGATCAGAAAATACAGGCCATTACCTCACACATCCATAGTCAATTGCATCTGTCACCTATCTGCCCAGTCTGACAGCCTTCTGGAGTCTTTTAGAGCCTGCCACACTGTTGCCTATGTTTATATCATCAGAAAATATTGATATCATACTCCCTATGCACAAGTCCAAATATATATGCAAGAACAAAAGTGGAGCCAACAATTACCACTGGAGTACACCACTTCCAACCATTTTCCAATCCGAGCAACACCCATTCACCCAAACTCTTTCGGTCTCCTTTACCGACTTTCTATCCAATCCGAGCAACACCCATTCACCCAAACTCTTTCGGTCTCCTTTACCGACTTTCTATCCAATCCAAGCAACACCCATTCACCCAAACTCTTTCGGTCTCCTTTACCAACTTTCTATCCAATCCGAGCAACACCCATTCACCCAAACTCTTTCGGTCTCCTTTACCGACTTTCTATCCAATCCGAGCAACACCCATTCACCCAAACTCTTTCGGTCTCCTTTACCGACTTTCTATCCAATGCTGCTACATTTCCTTTCGTACCATACCTGAATTTACCTAACAAATTGCTAGCAGTCATCTTGGATGGAAAAGTCAGTGAACTATAAACGAGACTGGTTGACTTTTGAGTAAAACACCTTATTGAACACCTTCCAAAAACCCATGTATGACACATCTACTGCTTTCCCTTTATCCAATCAGTCACATTTTCAAAAATCTCGACTAAATTCATTAAACATAACTCGCCATTAACAAATCTATGATGGCTGTAAGAACATAAGAATTAGGAACAGGAGTAGGCCATATGGTCCTCACGCCTGCTCCACCATTCAATAAGATCATGGCTGATCTTCGACCTCAACCCATTTTCCCGCCCGACCTCCATATCCCTCGATTTCCCTAGAGTTCAAAAATCTATCTATCTCAGCCTTGAATATACTCAATGATTCAGCATCCACAGCCGTTTGGAGTAGAGAATTCCAGAGATTCACAAACCTCTGAGTGAAGAAATTCCTCCTCATCTCAGTCTTAAATGGAAACCCTTATCCTGAGACTATGCCCCCTAATCCTAGACTCCAGCATCTACCCTGTCAATCCCCCTCAGAATCTTATATGTTTTAATGAGATCACCTCTCATTCTTCTAAACACCAGAGAGTATACGCCCAATCTACTCAATCTCCCCTCATAGGTCAACCCTCTCACCTAGGAATCAATCTAGTGAGCCTTTGTTGCAAAGCCTCCAAGGCAAGTATATCCCTTCTCAAATAAGCAGACCAAAGCTGTGCACAGTACTCCAAGTGTGGCTACACCAAAGCCCCGTACAATTCTGTGATTCTGTGACTTCCTTATTCTTGTCTCCAACCCCCTTGCAATAAATGCCAACATGCCATTTTCCTTCCTATGCTTGCTGTATTTCCTATACAAGGACACCTAAATCTTTCTGAATACCAAGATTTAATGGGGGAAAAATTGGGTCGCACCTCCTATGGGATGCTAACTTCACCGGGGCACTACTTTTAGTGCCACCAAAAACGTAGTGCTCCCATGCCGGAAATTGAGTGGTAGCTCCCTAAGCAGGAGGCATGGCACTACTGGAAGCGCTCCCCCTCCCTCTTGGTGCACTCCAGCTCAATATCGCGGCGCTATGTGCTGCAGCGCCACGCATGCTGGCACATCGCACCATGGTTATGCAAGCCTTCCTCCCCTTATTAAAGGGGAGGGGCCTTGCGCACCGCGAACCGGGGCCCAGCAGCACCACCAGGGAGCGGGGTGCCAGCAAAAGAGCCCGGTACTTAAGGGGAATGCCGGGCTTCCCAATCGCAGCCAGCACCCCGCAGGAGGAGGGCAAAGGGGGCAGGTGCTGGCAGGCGGCCAGCAAAAAAAAATGGCTGCTCAGCACCACCCCTTTAAATATCACTGCCCCGGCCACACGTACGCCCCCCTGACCCTGTCGCAACCAAAGTTTATGGCCGGGGTGCTGCGCACGGCGATGACATCATCGCCAGAGTCACAGTGCCATGGGGCGCTACCAGCTGCCGCTAACCTCCCGCTGAATTTCGCGGGAGGCGTTAGCGGCACCGCACCTGGGCACTAGTTGCTTAGGGTGCTAACGGGAGGTGCAAAGCAACCGAATTTTGCCCCGAATAGTTTCTCATCTTCTAAAATATATTCTGTTTTTGTGTTCCTCCTACCAAAGTGAATAACCTCACATTTACCCACATTATACTCCCTCTGCCATCTTATTGCCCACTCACTTAACCTGTCTATATCCCTTTGCAAGCTCTTTGTTTCCTCCTCTCAGCTGACTTTCCCACCTAGCTTTGTATCATCAGCAAACTTGGATACATTGCACTCGGTCCCTTCATCTAAATCATTAATATCGATTGTAAATAACTGAGGCCCAAATACTGATCCTTGTGGTACCCCACAAGTTACAGTGGGGTGTCAGTGGGGCACCCCAAACTGTCTTTGATTAACCTATGCATTTCTAAATACTCATCAATTTGATTTTAAATTATGGATTCTCAGAGTTTGACGTGAGACTAACTGGCCTATAGTTACCCATTTTGTCTTCCTCTTTCTTTTTCAAATGGGACTTGTATCAGCCATTCTCTAACCCCCACCATAATCCCACACCTTTCTAACTCAGAGGTGAGAGTGCTACCACTGAGCCATGGCTGACACCTATTTTACTCTTTATTTACTTGTAAAACCCCATACTATTTTATTTTTTATTATCTGCTAGCCTTCTTTCATATTCCCTGTTAGCTCATTGCACCTCCCCATTGCACACTCTAGAGGGGTAATTTTAACCCTAAAAATGGGTGGGTTGGGGTTGGGTGGAGGGTTAAAGTGTTAAAAAACTAAATCCCGACCCCACCTTCCGGTTTTAATGGTGGCAGATAGGGGGCAGGCAAGCAACCCACTCCCAGGAGGCAAGTCGCTCATTTAAATATTGTACCTCAGATTTAACCAGCATTTCAAATTTAACTGTGGCTGGTTGGGTGTCTCAGGCTCAGGCTTCGGAGAACCCACTAGCTGAAGTAAGGTGGTGACTTCCTTTACACTTACCTCCTGGATCCAGCATTCCTGCCTCACCCACCCCCAAGATGCCTCTAACCAACCCCGCCTCACCACCGGTGGGGGCGGGGTGTGGGGGCGGGGGGAGGGGAGGGAGCGGAGGCATCATGGGGGTGGGAGAGGTAGGAATGCTGGATCCAGGAAGTAAGTGTAAAGGAAGTCCCCACTGATACAGTATTTTCAAATTAATTCAAAGACACTTTAGAGATTTTCGCCTCCCACAGGATATCTCACTATTAACAATGGCTTGCTCATTATAGGAATGCTTTATGGTGATGGTGTGGGATGGTATTAACCTGGCGCTTCATGTGGCAGCCAGGGTGTACAGCGTCAAGCGAAGTAAATCTGGCCATGGTGATGCCATCACTGGCCTGCCGGGCAGCAATGTTGTCGGGTGCTGGTGCCCTGTGCCCATCAGGTGATTACGGAGAAGGTTGGTGATGTTGGTATGCCTGGTGATGTTGGTGTTGGGGCTGACCATGGATGGATTCTGAGGACCAAGGTGAAATTTTTTCAAGGGCACCGATGTTGCTGGAATAGATGGCAGCTGAGGTTGAGATGACAGAAGCAATCTGTCAATGGTGAGAGAGCTTGCTCCAAGGAGGTGACAGTGGATAGAGAGTTTCCTCCAAACACTTCCAAACTGCATGCAGCTTAAAAGTGTCTTCAAAGTCCTGAAGGCTCAAGCTTCTGACATTGGAAAGTGACCAGCTTTGAAATGGTAGCTTCTATACCAGTTTTGCAGTTGTCACCTATTCACAGCAATGGGGAGACATAGAGAACCTGAACAACGTGACCCCGTTAAAAATGTGGATAAATAGAAAAAGGCTGGCAAAATAGTAATAAACAAGCAATTAACAAGCAGTTAAGTAACTTATATGCCTCCCCCCCGCTTGGTGTCGGGTCTGTTCTGAAATTGCAGACCCAACACTTTGGAAATCTACATGGAGGCGGGTTAGCAGTGGGTTCCCAACCCGCTGTCAATCATTTCGATTTTGACAGCAAACCCAACTCTGCACCCGCAATCTCAGCGCTGGTAAAATTCGGCCCTTCATGTCTTGGGCCTGCTTAAAGGCCCACAGATCTCAGGGGTGCACCTGGTTCGCAAGCATCCCTAGGATCACGTGGGCCCGGTCAACCAATCAAAAAGGGGGATTCCTATGATGCTTATGGGGATTCCATTTATGTATGGAATCCCCATGAGCATCATAAAAATCCCCAAGTAAATAAGAATTCATGCCACTTAAATAAAAATAAATGTTCTCATGTTCAAAATTAATTAAAAGATCCTTTAATTAAGCATTTAAAATTACAATTTAATTTTTTGAAAAATAAATTTAAACATTTTAAAATGGGCCAAAATTTACCTAAACTATTTAAAAATATATGTGTATGTTTTCATCATTTAAAAAATTCTGGGGGAGAAATTCGGTATAGCCCTGTTTGGGGCGCCATTAGCGGCCGTGCGCAAAGTTTAATGCCTGGTGCTAATTATCGCCTCCGACGGAAAACTTGGCTTTTATCGCCTCTGGAGGTGATTGGAGCACTAAATCAGGCGCTACACACCTGTCTTAAGGCATTAAGGCCGTGGTGCGAGGCGCTACCTCAGAGGGCGGGCGCAGCGTAGATGCTGCCAGTTAACGATTGAACACAGACACACTGGCGCCGGTCAGTTCTTAAAGGGGAGGGTCGATCTTGCTCTGCAGCCACATCCTGCTCATTGGAGCCTTGAATCTTGGCCTGGGCAGACATGTGGCTAAATCTTGCAGCCAAACGCTATGGAGAGGGCCAGGGAGTGAGCACAGCGCTTCTGTGAGCGGGTCTTTGAGGCTCTAGTTGGCACGGTGGAGTGCAGAAGATCCCATTCTGTACCCACAGAGTGGCAGGAGGCCTTTGCCACGCGAGTATAGAAGAGTGTGGATGGAGGTGGCTCAGAGAGTCACTTCAAGTAGCATGGTGCCTACGACCCATCTCCAATGTAGGAAAAAGTTCAATGACCTCACTCAGGTCGTCAGGGTGAGTGCCTTTTTTTCAAAACCTCTCCATCCCTCCATCTCAACCTCACTTTATGGCCAGAGGGTCTTAAAAGCCCCAATGCCCAACAATCATCCAACAACCTATGGCCCTTTCATCAAACACACATGCACATTCCACACTTTGCATACAGTAAGGGCTATTCAACTATGGGAGGCACATCAGGCAAGACCATGGCTGCATACAGTAAGGGCTACTCAACTGTGGGAGGCATTTCAGGCAAGACGATGACTGCATACAGTAAGGGCTATTCAACTATGGGAGGCATTTCAGGCAAGACCATGGCTGCATACAGTAAGGGCTATTCAACTATGGGAGGCATTTCAGGCAAGACCATGGCTGTATATTTACTCAGACGCTGTCCTTTTTCTTGCAGGCCAAGCTGTCTCATAATAGGAGACAGCAGCAACGGACCAGTGGAAGGCGGCCTCAGCTGCAACCCCTCAGTGATCTTGAGGTCCCGTCGCCACTGGAGACGCCGACCGTGTTCTGGACAGCAATGGTAAGGTCATCACCTTTTTGTCCTCTCTCCTTCCACTTGTTCCTCACAACACCAGCCTTTGACACTTTCAATCCAAATCACTAAATCGCTGCATTCATGCCTCCCTTGCTGCCACCCTGTCCTCACGCTAAAGCCACTCTTGTACCTCCCTGCTTTCAGATGGTGATTCACCAGGTGAGGAGACGGGCCCTCAAGCTGCCAGTGGGAGTGAAGCTGAAGGTGAGGAGGAAGAGGAAGCCGGAGCATCAGTGCCACCCTCTCCTGAGGAAGCCCATGCCCACACTGGGAACACGCCTTCCCTGGAGGGGAGCAGGGGGGAATGGTCTGATGAGGGTGAAGCTCCAGGACCCAGCGGGCTGCAGCAATGCGATGGGGGTAGGGAAGCTCGGGGGCCTTCTCCCTGGAGGGAGAGTATGCCATCGAGTCCTGCTGCACTGGACGCAGAGGAGGAGTGTGTCCTCGCTGAAATGAGCGCCCAGGCAGAGCACAGGCACACTGAGCTCATGGCTGCAGTGGCAAGCGTGCCCAAATCCATTGAATCACTGGCAAGGAGTGGGAGCACTTCGCTGTAGCACAGGCAGCTGCCACGCAAATGCTTAGTGCTGCAATGCAGTCACTGGCTGCTCTCATGCAGACGCAGATTGAGGCCACGCGAGCACTGACTGCTGCCATCCTCGCTGGTTCGGACACATTTCCCCAGGGCTCTTACCGTGCCGCAGCAGGCCAGCTCCAGCAGATTGCTCCAGATGCTGAAGTGCTGCCCCGTGGGAGAGCCAGTGTGTCGGTCAAGCAGGGAGGTGCTGTCCTCTCTCAAGATGACAGCATTCCTGCTGCCACCACTGTCACTTCTCCACTGCACTTGCCACCGCCTGTAGGACAGACTGCTGCCGCCCATGCAGAGTTGGTGCAGTCTGCAGCCGGGCCCTTCAGGCCCAGAGCTGGTCGAGGCCATCCTTCAAGGGCATCTGCAGTCTCAGGTTGTGACAATCAGCAGCCTTCCCCCAGCCTTGCTCCAGCCACTGGGGTCCCATTACGGAGGAGCTGCAGGGTGGGAAGGGGGGAATTTCGCAAGGGAAGCAGATCACCCTCGATGGGAAAAAAGTAGAAGGTGTGACAAAATGTTGTTCATTGTTTTATTAAAGGTGAGGTTCGTGGTCAAATTTTTAAAACTCTTTTGGACATTGTCTCCAGGTTGTGAGAGCCAGTTATGTTAATGACTGGTTTCTTTCTATTAGTTTGTCCTGTTGAAATGAGACGCACAGAGTTTGTAAAATAAATACATTTCTGTATTCAAAATGTACATGTTTGGTCTTTGCAATCATTGTTACCTTGACCGGCTTAGGGGTTGCGGGATGGTTTCATTCAGGTTGTTTGAATGGCAGAAGCCATTTCCTCAGAAGGGGCCTAGAAACGACTTGCTATGAGCCTTTGAAGGACGGCCCTTCCACTTTGTACATTGTGTGCCTCCCTCCTGCCTTGGTGCTGCTGATGATCATCCTCCTCATCTTCCTCCTCCTCTTCCTCCACCTCCTCTGGTGGTGCTCCAATGCCTGGTGGCATTGGCTGGGTCCTGAGGTTTGCCAGGTTATGCAGCATGCAGCACACAACAACGAAGTGGGAGACTCACTCAGGTGAGTACTGAAGGGCTCCTCCAGAATGGTCCAGACAGCGGAACCGTTGCTTGAGCACGCCGATTGTGTGCTCAACGATGTTCCTGGTAGCTTGATGGCTCTCGTTGTATCGCAGCTCAGCAGGTGTGTTGGGCGTACGGAGCAGTGTCATCAGCCAGGTGCACAGAGGATATCCCTTGTCCCCGAGAAGACAGCCACCTGGGTGATGCGGTGCCTGGAAAAGGTCTGCCACAGAAGTCTGGCGCAGGGTGAAGGCATCGTGGCTGCTGCCAGGAAAGTGGACATTGACAGCGAGTATCAGCTGTCTGTGGTCACAGACCAACTGAGTGTTTAAGGAATGGAAGCCCTTTCAGTTGCGGAAATCCTCAGCGTTCTCTTTTGGCGCACGCAAAGCCACATGCATGCAGTCAATGGTGCCCTGCACCATGGGGAAGCCCGCTATCATCACAAAGCCCATTGCGCATTCATGCTGCTTGTCCAGGGTCATGGGGAAAGAGATGTACTCTCAGCTCCTTTTAAAGAGGGCATTTGTGACCTGATGGATGCAGCAATGCACCGTGAACTGGGAGAAATTGGCGATGTCCCCAGTAGCTGATTGAAATGAGCCGGTGGCATAAAAGTTGACAGCCACTGTTATCTTCACTGCCACAGACATAGAAGTCCTGCTCCTCAGTTGAGGCTGCAGATCTGGCTGGAGCAGGTGGCAGAGCTCAGTGACCACCTCCTTGCTGAAGCGCAGCCTTCGCAAACACTGCTCCTCAGACATATTAATGTATGAGAACTGTTGGCGAAAAACCCTGGGAGGGTAAGGTCTCCTGTACCGACGCCTGTTGGCCCTCCTCCATCTGGCCACGATTGCCACTCTCTCTCTGCGTCTCTGTGCCCTCCGAATGTGATGGAGAAGGACGACGTCCCCATCCATTGAGGGCCCCCATCGTATCTAGGCAATCAAAGTTATGAAGGTCAAAAACCAAAGTACAGGAAACTTTGTGATATCCGGCACCGACGGGACCGGCGTGTTGCCGATCTATCAAAACTGCCGGACATACAAAGTTAATGTTGAAGCATACGGAGGTTTTCATCTCCGTATCTGACAACAAACACTGTTGCTTAGCAACAGCTTCTAAAGTGTCAGCTGCAGCTGCAAGCATCTGTAGCTGAAGCTGTTGCTATAGCTACAGACCTTGCAGTGACTGACTGGGAAAAAAAAAGAATGAGAACTAAAAAAACTTATAGAAAACGGCTCCTGATTTTTGCCGTAAGATCGAGTATTCCAGACATACAACCTCCGGATAAACCAAAGTTTCCCGTACCTGCAAAGTTATGGTCAGAAGCCTCTCTTTCTCTCTTTTTCTCTCTCAAAATCTCTCTCTCTCTCTCAGAACGAGTGGTGCAAAAATGGCTAGCACACAAAAGCCAGGAAGAGGCCCCCTTTAAATAGCGCCCCCCCCCAGCCCCACAGCGACTGGGAAGCATTCCAGTCTGCCTGTCGCCGGTTGCGCCAGGCGGAAAGGAGGGGGGCGCCATTTAATTTCCATCCCGGGGCGTCACAAGGGCATTGCACTCTCGAATGACGTCAAGATCTGCGTGCGCAGGAGATTGGGCGGTATTGTTTAGCGCCGCCGCAAAATGTCCGGTCAATTTTGCGAGAGGTGCAGAGATCGCCGCGCCTGGGCGCTAGTTGCTTTGCGCCCCATTAGTGCCCTCTTGAGGCGCTAATGGGAGGCGCAAACCAGCTGAATTTTTCCCCCATTATTTTAACAGTAGGCGTAAGGGTTTTGTGGGCATTCGCTGGGCAGTAGTTGGGCAAATAGCCACACTCTGTGCCAGTGAAAGTGTTTTTGTAGTGGGTGCAAAGGATCTGTCAATGCGATTCTTGACAAATCACAAGTTCCGGGTTTTCGCGCATGTGCACAGCTTGCGGAAACTCGGAACTTGCCGGGCCACTCTGAAGGATTCCGACAGCGTTCGCTGTCAAAAGCACCATAATTTCAGGCCCAATAATTCACTTGCGAAAAATCCAATTATCAACTATTCATTTAGGCCGGCTTTATTTATAAATAGTTCATCGCTATCTCTGCTCACAATGTATACATACAATTATCTAGTGGGTTCAATACAGTCATAAAAAACAGTTTCATAAAGCTCCGTTTGTAGAATAACTATTCACCAATCATGTTATGATGCACTGGGTAGAATAAGGGAATTAAAATATCTAGTGCCAGTTGAAGAAATAACCTATATTGGAATATTTGTTGATGGGAAACTCAACCACAATGATTTATAGGTCACTGACTTTCCATCCAAGGTAACTGCGGTCAGTAAACTGTTTTCCAAGATAAGAATTTCATATTTCACATAGCCATACCATCAGAAACAGGATCTATCAGTTTATGCATTGATAGATTAAATTTAAAATGGAAGATTGAAGAATTTTGCAGAAGTCCAAGCTAACTGTAGAGCTAGGGGTCCCTCAGTAAATCTAAACATCAGAAGTCATGGTTTTTGGTCAGTCTGTATACTGATCACTATAGGTATTAATGAATTTGAACATCTAAATTAGAAAACGGAGTCAGAGCATTTACATAGGATTTACTAGATTTAAATTAAGGATCTTCTAATTTAGCAATTCATAAACATCTCAGTAATTGATGCATATTTATATATATAAACGGATCGATCTGTCTGTCTGTCTGTCTATCTGTCTATCTGTCTGTCTATCTGTCTGTCTGTCTATCTGTCTGTCTGTCTGTCCTTCGGTGTGCGTCTGTCCGGCTATGCACTCGAAAGTTATAGAGCGTACCTACGCGTGCGTTACGTCAAAAGAAAGCTTACCATTCCAAAACGGTCGTAAGCGTATTTACGTTTCGGCCGGACAAAAATTGCGCCAGCGGTATCCAAAAAACGTTCAAAATTCTGCTCATTAGCATCTCATTATCCGCTTATTAGCAATAGAGTGACGTCGAGGTCGACTAATCGTACGCCGGGTTCCTGGCGTGTGCGGGCAGGCCCTCCTACAGTCGAGTGATGGGACGATTGACCAATCATACGCTTCGGTGACCTGACGGTCGACCAATCGGTGCCTGTGTGGGCGGGCCTTATCATTCTGAACCGAGGTGAGTCGCCGCCATCTTGATTCCAAACTTTCCATTTCTTTTTCCCGCTTTCTGCGTGTTTCTTTTCAAATCTACATTTCCAGCAAAAAAAAAGTTGCTTTTAAAGCACAAATTGTTTTTAAAAAAGTTAATTAATTTGTAAATCTTTTCTCTAACCTCTATAATTCTCCTACCTTTCACCGTTTTTCCAGGCCCGGGGCCTAGGCTTCTCCAACTGCCAGCAGTGCAACTCTAGACCCAGGCTCCCGGCCTAGACAGAGACAAACACTGGCAGAGGGGAGAGGGTGTGCTGCCTCAGCTCCATTCCCGGGGTCAGTAGGTGGGGAGGCTTCATAAGCAACTGGGGTAGGTCGCAAGCCCCGAATAATAATCTGAAGATCCTGTGTTTGCAGCTGAGGAAATGTATTCTGCTGACAGCCCCAGGTTAACGGCAGCCATCTTTGTCAAGGAGGGCGAAAAGTTTCAGTGCGACGCCATTTTGATTCAGTGTGTAACAGAGTGCATGCGCGGCCATCTTAGTACAGGAACATAGAGTGGGTGGGGCTTCTGTGCTCCAAATCTGTGTCTGTGACAATTGACTGTGTGGGCGGGGCCTAATCATTCCAACTGAAAAGCAAACGGCGGCCATTGTTTGTGATACAACACACTGAGCGGTGAGCACCCCTTTTTTAATAAAAAGATTGGTGAGGTTGTAAAGTGTATGTTATAGAAAGATTTACCAAAAATGTTTTATAAGTACAGGAAACTTTGTGCTATCCAGAGGTGAGCTATCCGGCAATCTGGGGCCACCGCAAAAATCAGCAGCCGTTTTTTATTCTTTTTGTTTGTTTTTTTTTGCTTTGTTTGAACAGTCAAGCTGTGCAAGGTCTGTAGCTATAGCAACAGCTTTAGCTGCAGGGCTTTAGGGCCACACTTGAGTGTTTTGAAGCTGTTGCTAAGCAACAGTGTTTGTTGTCAAAAACGGAGATAAGAATCTCCGTATCTCTCAACATAGTTTTAAGGCAAGGCAGCAGCTCGGTCCGGTGGGTGCCGGATGGCACAAAGTTTCCTGTACTTGAACTTTATCTCCCCTCCTCCCTTTCCACCCCCCACAGCACCCCCCACTCCCCACACCCCCTCCACACCTCCCACACCCCCTTCCCCCCCACACACCCCCTTCCCCCCAACGCCCCTTGCCCCCCACACACCCCCTTCCCCCCACACCCCTTCCCCACCACACACCCCCTCCACACCCCCACACCCCTCCCACCCACAGCCCTTCCCCCCCTTCCCCCCTTCCCCCTTACCCCCTTACCCCACCCACACAAGCTTCCCCCCTCCCCACCCCCCTTCCCCCCCACACCCTCATCCAACCTCCCCACCCATCCCCCCCTCCCTCCCTCCCTCCCCTTCCCCCCCGCCCCACTCCCCTTCCCATCCCACCCCGCCATCACCCTCCCCACAACCCCTTCGTCCCCAACCCCCCTCCCCTCCCCCCTCCCCCTTCCCACCCCCTTCCCCCACTCCCCTCCCCCCACACTTCCCCTCCCACTTCCCTCACCCCCACACCTCCCCTCCCTCCCCCCTTCCCTCCCCCCCTCCCCCCTTCCCTCCCCCTTCCCCTCCCCTCCCCGCTTCCTCTTCCCCCTCCCCTTCCCCTCCGCTTCCCCTTCCCCCCTCCCCTTCCACCCTTCCCCCCTCCCTTCCCTCCCCTCCCCTCCACTCCCCCCTCCCCTCCCCCTTCCCCTCCCCTCCACCTTCCCCCTCCCCTCCCCTCCCCTCCCCCTCCCCTTCCCTTCCTGATCACCCTCCCCTTCCCCTCCCCTTCCCGCCTTCCCCCTCCCTCCCCTTCCCCTTCCTCCCTCGCCTCCCCTTCCCCCCTCCCTCCCCCTGCTCCCTCTCCCTCCATCCCCTTTCCCCCCCTGCCTCCACCTTCCCCCTCCTCCCTCCCCCTCATCGCCGCCCCTTCCCTTCCCCCACTTCCCCCTCCTCCCCCCCACTCCTCCCCCTCCCCCTCCTCCCCCCACTCCTCCCCATCCCCCACACCTCCCCCCTTCCCCTTCCCCCACTTCTCCCCTTCGCGTTCCCCCACTCCCCCCCTCTCCTTCCCCGACTCTCGCCTTCCCCTTCCCCCGCTCCCCCTTCCCCTTCCCCACTCCCCCATCCCCCCTCCCTCCCCCCACACTCCTCCCACTTCCCCTTCCCCTTCCCCCACTCCTCCCCCTTCCCCTTCCACCACTCCCTCTCCCCCCTCCCCTCCCCCTCCACTCCCCCCTAAACCACCTCCCCCATCCCCCTCCACACCCCCCCTCGCCCCCCTCCCCACTCCACTCCCCCCTCTCCCCCCTCCCCCCCAGTCGCTCTCTCTCTTCCCGCAGCCGCTCTCTCTCTCTCTTCCCCCCAGTCGCTCTCTCTCTCTCTTCCCCCCAGTCACTCTCTCTCTCTCTTCCCCCCCAGTCGCTCTCTCTCTCTTCCCCCCCCCAGTCGCTCTCTCTCTCTCTTCCCCCCAGTCGCTCTCTCTCTCTCTTCCCCCCCAGTCACTCTCTCTCTCTCTTCCCCCCCAGTCGCTCTCTCTCTCTTCCCCCTCAGTCGCTCTCTCTCTCTCTTCCCCCCCAGTCGTTCTCTCTCTCTTTTCCCCCCCAGTCGCTCTCTCTCTCTCTTCCCCCCCCGTCGCTCTCTCTCCTCCCCCCAGTCGCTCTCTCTCTTCCCCCCCAGTCGCTCTCCCTCATCCCCCACAGTCGCTCTCTCTCTTCCCCCCAGTCGCTCTCTCTCTTCCCCCCCAGTCGCTCTCTCTCTTCCCCCCCAGTCGCTCTCTCTCTTCCCCGCAGTCGCTCTCTCTCTTCCACCCAGTCGCTCTCTCTCTTCCCCCTGTCGCTCGCTCTCTTCCCCCCCAGTCGCTCGCTCTCTTCCCCCCAGTCGCTCACTTCTCTTCCCCCCAGTTGCTCGCTCTGTTCCCCCCAGTCGCTCTCTCTCT
>NC_140993.1:167967110-168030168 GCF_052327205.1 Somniosus microcephalus | reverse complement strand
TCGCACTCTCTCTTCCCCCCCAGTCGCTCTCTCTCTTCCCCCCCAGTCGCTCTCTCTCTTCCCCCCGTCTCTCTCTCTCTTCCCCGTCACTCTCTCTCTTCCCCCCCAGTCGCGCTCTCTCTTCCCCCCCCAGTCGCTCTCTCTCTCTTCCCCCCCAGTCGCTCTTCTCTTCCCCCCGTCGCTCTCTCTCTTCCCCCCATCGCTCTCTCTCTTCCCCCCCTGTCGCTCTCTCTCTTCCCCCCAGTCGCTCTCTCTCTCTTCCCCCCCAGTCGCTCTCTCTCTTCCCCCCAGTCGCTCTCTCACTTCCCCCCCAGTCTCTCTCTCTCTTCCCCCCAGTCGCTCTCTCTCTTCCCCCCCAGTCGCTCTCTCTCTTCCCCCCAGTCGCTCTCTCTCTTCCCCCAGTCGCTCTCTCTCTTCCCCCAGTCGCTCTCTCTCTTCCCCCCAGTTGCTCTCTCTCTTCCCCCCCAGTCACTCTCTCTCTTCCCCCCCAGTCGCTCTCTCTCTTCCCCCCCAGTCGCTCTCTCTCTTCCCCCCAGTCGCTCTCTCTCTTCCCCCCCAGTCGCTCTCTCTCTTCTCCCCCCAGTCACTCTCTCTCTCTCTTCCCCCACCCCCCCAGTCGCTCTCTCTCTCTCTTCCCCCACCCCCCCCAGTCGCTCTCTCTCTCTCTTCCAACAACAACATGCCCTCGAAAAAGCCTCGGCACCGCCGGGCACTCCAGCTACTTTAATATAAACTTGCTGAAGTGCCCGGCGGTGCTGAGGGTCTTTTGAGGGCATGTTGTTGTTGGAAGAGACTGGGGGTAAGAGGGAGAGTGACGGGGGGAAGAGAGAGAGCGACTGGGGGGAAGAGAGAGAGCGACTGGGGGGAAGAGTGAGAGCGACTGGGGGGAAGAGAGAGAGCGACTGGGGGAAAGAGAGAGAGCAAGAGACGGGGGAAGAGAGAGAGCGAGAGACTGGGGGGAAGAGAGACAGCGAGAGACTTGGGGGAAGAGAGAGCGACTGGGGGGAAGAGAGAGTGCGACTGGGGGAAGAGAGAGTGCGACTGGGGGGAAGAGAGAGAGCGACTGGGGGAAGAGAGAGAGCGACTGGGGGGGAAGAGCGAGAGTGACTGGGGGAAGGGGGGAAGGGGAGGAAAGGGGGAGGGGGCGAGGAAAGGGGGAGGGGAGGGGGGAGGAAAGGGGGAGGGGGAGGAGGGGGGAGGGGAAGAGGGGTGGAAATGGGGAGGGGGGAGGAAATGGGGAGGGGGAGGAAAGGGGGAGGGGGGAGGAAAGGGGGAGGGGGGAGGAAAGGGGGAGGGAGGAAGAAGGGGGAAGGGGGAACGAGGGGGAGAGGTGGGAGGAGGGGAGTCCCCGAGCCCCGCCCCCCGATGTCCCAAGCCCCGCCCCCCGCCCTCCCGAGGCCCGATCTCACAAGGCCCGATCTCCCGAGCCCCCGCCCCCCGATCTTCCGAGCGCCGATCTCCCGAGGCCCGATCTCCCGAGCTCCGCCCCCCCCCGATCTGCCGAGGCTCGCCCCCCCCAATCTCCCAAGGCCCGATCTCCTGAGCCCCGCTCCCCCCCGAGCCCCGATCTGCCGAACCCCGATCTCCCGAGCCCCACCCCCCGCCCGAGCCGGCTTCAAGAGCAGAGAGAGAGACGCCGCCGGCGCAACTTACCGCGTGAGGCCCGGCCGGACTCAAGTCTCGCGCACTGACTCCTGCCCCACCCGCCTTTACTAAGATGGCGGCGGTGGCGATGCTCGGCTCAGGCCCGCCCCCTCCAGCCTTCACAAAGATGGCGGCGATCGCGAGCCGCTTGTTGAGCGCAACGGGAGATGCCTAGCTCGGGCGTGGCTGGGGCAACAGAGGCCCAGGCTTACAGGCCTGGAAAAACGGTGAAAGGTAGGAAAATTCTAGATGTTAGAGAAAAGATTTACAAATTAATTAACTTTTTATAAAAACAATTTGTGTTTTAAACGCAACTTTTTTTTTGCTGGAAATGTAGATTTGAAAAGAAACACGCAGAAAGTGGGAAAAATAAATGAACAGTTTGGAATCAAGATGGCGGCTACTCACCTCGGTTCAGAATGATAAGGCCCGCCCACACACGCACCGATTGGTCAACCGTCAGGTCACTGAACTGTAGGATTGGTCAATCATCACATCACTCAACTGTAGGATGGCCCGCCCGCACACACAATGAACCCGCCCCCACTCGATGCAAATGAGCGGATAATGAGTGGAATTCTGAACGTTTTTTGGATACTGTCGGCACAATTTTTGTCCGACCGTCGTCACAATTTTTGTCCGAGCAAAAAGTAAATATGCCTACAAGAGTCCCCTAATGATGAGCTTTCTTTTGATATAACATATGTGTAGGTACGCTCTATAACTTTTGATTGTATAGCCGGACAGAGAGACAGACAGAGAGACAGACAGAGAGACAGACAGACAGACAGACATATCCTTTTATATATATAGATGTAATATATCAAGACCAAATAAAGGAGTTATAGATTTTAATGGTGGATGTTTGAGTTACTAAATTAATGTTATGCAAGTGATTAATTGGTGTACTGAGATTTAAGTTTTCACATTTAAATAATTTACAAGTATAGATTAATGAGTAAATAAGAAAATATTTGTTGAAGCAACTCTAATAATATCTGGGTACTGACTGAAGTAACATCTGTTTTTCTGAAGCAAAGACTTCTGTGCACAGACACTTGGGCCTAGAAATTCAGTGGGCTTTGCGCCCAGTTACCGCCCAAATAGGGTTTCTGCGCCAGTGTAAGAGGGTGCGCTGATATTCAGCGCTGCGGTAATGGCAGCGGTAGCCGGTAGCGCTGCGCCGACACCGATGACGTCACCGGTGTGCGCAGTGCCCCGGTTCCGCCCCGCTTCCGGCCCAAACCCCATATTTAGTTGCGGCCGCCTCTTCTGCAGCGGCTGCAAACAGCGCTGGAAAAATGGGGCCGTACTGCTGCGCTACTGGGGCGCTTTAAGGTGGAGGTGCGGCCGGCCGCTTTTTCGGCGGCCGCCTGCCCGCACCTCCATCCCCGGCCTCCTCCACCCCCCCCCCGCGGCATTGCCGGCTGCTTTCCGCGAGCCCGGCACTTCTCCGTGGTGCCGGGCTCATTTGCCGGCACAATCCAGCGGCGATCTCGCTGTTGCAGGCACCTCCCCCTTAAGAGAAGGAGGAGGCCTGCAGTACCGCAGCCTGCCGCTCCGCAGCGGGTGGCGCTGCGGCACCTAGCGCGCCGATATTCAGTTTCAGCGCCCCAAGCGGGGGCGCCGAAACCCTTGAATAGCGGCCGCCTTCGAGTTGGGGCGCGGAAACTGAATTTCCGGCGTGCGCAAGTGGCTCCGCGCGCAGCGCTAACTTTTGGGCGTTAGCCTGCTGGCGGGCCTTAACTGAATTTCTAGGCCTTGAGGTTAAATCTTTGGATGAAGTGCTTAAATGCCACTCATAAGAATGCCAGGCAGCTAAAACAAACAGGGATTAAGAGGAGCAAAGGAGAGGACATAGGATGGTATGGAGTTTAAGGCCCATAGTAGGAAAATAGGAGTTAATTGAGTGAGCATTTCCTTTTTGTACACAGTAGTCGGACATCCATCTGTTGAGAGCAACTTGTGAGAATGCGCCTATTGCCCACTGAAGAGATCCACTCAGATATTTGACTTTGCTTATCAATGCAGAGTTGGTATGCCTCTAGAAGAACGTGTGAATGGTATGCAAACTAAGTCCACTAAACAACTATTCTCCCAGTTCATTCAATCATCCTGAAAAGGAGAACTTTGCGTTAAGTGATTTCTGAGCAGTAATCAACTTCATGTAGTTTATAACGAGAGAGTCTAACCACCTCCCCATGACATTCAATGGCATTACTTACGTCAAATCCCCTGCCATCAACATCCTGAGGGGTCACCATTGACCAGAAACTTAACTGGACCAGCCACATAAATACTGTAGCTATAAGAGCAGGTCAGAGGCTGGGTATTCTGCAGCGAGTGTCTCACCTCCTGACTCCCCAAAGCCTTTCCACCATCTACAAGGCACAAGTAACGAGTGTGATGGAATACTCTCTACTTGTCTGGATGAGTGCAACTCCAACAACACTCAAGAAGCTCAACACCATCCAGGACATAAGAACATAAGAACATAAGAAGTAGGAGCAGGAGTAGGCCATACGGCCCCTCGGGCCTGCTCCGCCATTCAATAGGATCAAGGCTGATCTGAACCTAAACTCACGTCCACTTCCCTGCCCTCTCCCCGTAACCCCTAATTCCCTTATCAGCTGGGAAACTGTCTATCTCCATTTTAAATTTATTTAATGTCGCAGCTTCCACAGCTCACTGAGGTAGCAAATTCCATAGATTCACTACCCTCTGAGTGAAGAAGTTTCTCCTCATCTCAGTATTCTAAGATTATGCCCCCTAGTTCTAGTCTCACCCATCAGTGGAAACATCCTCACCGCATCCACCCGATCAAGCCCCCTCACAATCTTATATGTTTCGATAAGATTGCCTCTCATTCTTCTGAATTCCAATGAGTAGAGGCCCAACCTACTCAACCTTTCCTCATAAGTCAACCCCCTCATCTCCGGAATCAACCGAGTGAACCTTCTCTGAACTACCTCGAGAGGAAGTATATCTTTTCTTAAATATGGAAACCAAAACTGGACGCAGTATTCCAGGTGTGGCCTCACCAGTACCCTGTATAACTGAAGCAAGACTTCCCTACTTTTATACTCCATCCCCCTTGCATCAATGGGGCTGTGGTGGAAAGGGTGGACAGCTTTAAGTTCCTTGGAGTCCACATCACGGAAGACCTCTCCTGGTCACTCAACACCTCCTCCCTGGTGAAGAAGGCCCAGCAGCGCCTATATTTCCTAAGGAGGCTGAAGGGATGTAATCTGTCACCCCTGATCCTCTCTAACTTTTACCGCTGCACTATAGAGAGCATCCTGACAAACTGTATCACAGTATGGTATGGCAGCTGTAGCTACTATGACCGGAAAGCCCTGCAGCGGGTAGTCAAAACTGCCCAACGCATTACCGGCACCCGGCTACCAACCATAGAGCACATATACCAGAAACGCTGTCTACGGAGGTCACGGTCCATCATCAAAGACCCTACCCACCCCAGCCACAGTCTGTTCGCCCTCCTGCCATCTGGGAGACGATACAGATGCATTCGCACCCGTACGACCAGATTTAGGAACAGCTTCTTTCCCAGGGCTGTCATCCTACTGAACTCCACAAATAAACTCTAAAGCCTGCACATCTGCCAATGCACTTTATATGGTTATATTTATGTTAATATACTACAAGCCAAATGTATGTTGAATGTTTAAATGTCTTAATCCAAATGTACACTCTCGGGAGCCGCAAGCCTACATTTCGTTGTACTGCACTTGTGCACTAACAATGACAATAAAAGTTGATTTGATTTGATTTGATTTGATTTGATTTTGATAAAAGCCAAGATTCCATTGGCCTCCTGGATCACCTGCTGTACCTGCATACTAACCTTCTGTGTTTCATGCACCAGGACCCCCAGATCCCTTTGTACTGTAGCACTTTGCAGTTTCTCTCCATTTAGATAATAACTTGCTCTTTGATTTTTCTGCCAAAGTGCATAACCTCACACTTTCCAACATTATATTCCTTCTGCCAAATTTCTGCCCACTCACTTAGCCTGTCTATGTCCTTTTGCAGGTTTTTTATGTCCTCCTCACTCACTGCTTTCCCTCCCATCTTTGTATCGTCGGCAAACTTGGATACGTTGCACTCGGTCCCTTCCTCCAAATCGTTAATATAGATTGTAAAGATTTGGGGTCTCAGCACTGACCCCTGCAGAACACCACTAGTCACTGATTGCCAACCCGAGAATGAACCATTTATCCCAACTCTCTGTTTTCTGTTAGATAGCCAATCTTCCACCCATCCCAGTATATTACCCCCAATCCCGTGATTTTTCATCTTGTGCAGTAATCTTTTGTGTGGCACCTTGTCAAATGCCTTTTGGAAGTCCAAATACACCACATCCACTGGTTCCCCTTTATCCACCCTTTATCCACCCTGTTTGTTATGTCCTCAAAGAATTCGAGAAAATTTGTCAAAAATGACTTCCCCTTCATAAAACCATACTGACTGTCTAATTAAATTATGCTTATCCAAATGTCCTGTTACTGCTTCCTTAATAATGGACTTCAATATTTTACCAACCACAGATGTTAGGCTAACTGATCTATATTTTCCAGCCTTTTGCCTACTTCCCTTTTTAAATAAGGGCATTATATTAGCAGTTTTCCAATCTGCTGGGACCTTTCCTGAATCCAGGGTTTTTTGGAAAATTACCACTAATGCATCCACAATCCCTACCGCTACTTCTCTCAAGACCCTAGGATGTAAGCCATCAGGTCCAGGGGATTTATCCGCCTTTAGTCCCATTATCTTACCGAGTACCACCTCCTTAGTGATTTTAATCGTGTTTAGCTCCTCCCCCTCTATAGCCCCCTGTTTGTCCAGTGTTGAGATATTATTAGTGTCCTCTACTGTAAAGACTGATACAAAATATTTGTTCAGCGTTTTTGCTATCTTCATGTTACCCACCACTAATTTCCTGGTCTCGTCCTCTAAGGGACCAACATTCACTTTAGCCACCCTTTTACTTTTTATATAACTGTAGAAACTCTTGCTATCTGTTTTTATATTTTTTGCTAGTTTACTTTCATAATCTATCTTCCCTTTCTTAATTAATCTTTTAGTTATTCTTTGCTGGCTTTTAAATGCTTCCCAATCTTCTATCCTCTCACTAGATTTGGCTACTTTATATGCCCTTGTTTTCAGTTGGATACTATCCTTTATTACTTTACTTAGCCACGGATGGCTCTCTTTTCTTTCATGCCCCTTTTTCCTCAGTGGAATATATTTTTCTTGAAAGTTGTGAAATATCTCCTTGAATGTACACCACTGCTCATGTTACCGTCTTACACTTTAATCTATTTTCCCAGTCCACTTTAGTCAACTCTGCTCTCATACCTTCATAGTCTCCTTTATTTAAGCTTAGTACACTGGTTTGAGATCCAACTCTCTCACCCTCCAACTGAATTTGGAATTCAACCATGTTATGGTCACTCGTTCCAAGGGGATCCTTTACTAGGACATTTTTTATTAATCCTGTCTCATTACGCAGGACCAGATCTAAGATTTGCCTGCCCCCTGGTTCGTTCAGTAACATACTGCTCAAGGAACCCATCCCTAAAGCACTCTATGAACTCTTCTTCAAGGCTGCCCTGCCCAATTTGATTTGTCCAGTCAATATGAAAGTTAAAATCCCCCATGATTATAGCTGTTGCCTTATTACAAGCCCCAACTATTTCCTGATTTATACTCCGACCAACAGAGTTGCAACTGTTAGGAGGCCTATAGACTACGCCCACTAGTGACTTTTTCCCCTTATTATTCCTTATCTCCACCCAAACTGTTTCACTATCCTGATCCTTTGACCCAATATCATTTCTGACTATTGCAGTGATTCCATCCTTGATTAACATAACCACCCCACCTCCCTTTCCTTCCTGTCTGTCCTTCCTAATTGTCAAATACCCCTGGATGTTTAGTTCCCAGTCATGGTCAGGACAAAGCAACCTGCTTGATTGGCACCCCATCCACCACCTTAAACATTCACTCCCTCCACCACCAATGCACTGTGGCTGCAGTGTGTATCATCTACAAGATGCACTGCAGCAACTCGCCAAGGCTTCTCCGACAGCACCTCTGAAGGGCAATTAGGGATGGGCAATAAATGCTGGCCTTGCCAGCGACGCCCACACCCCGTGAATACATTTTAAAAAATGTTACTTCTTATTGTGTCATAGCTAAACAATTATCTGTTGAGCTAATACACTCCCCACCCTTTCGGAGCTCTCAGCTGCCAATGTTACCTGGAATATGAAAAGGAATGCCTGACAGAAGAGTGGTACGATTTGTTCATCATTCTAGCTTGTGTTGAAAATGATGAGCTACCAATATTCTCTTGTGAAATCGGTATCATTATGGGCACAAGCACGGCAGCAATTATAATTACAGAAGCTGAAAACGAAGTTGAATATTGCTAACAGGCCTGCACGTAAAGGTTAAAATGTTCCTGCTCTAAGGTGGCTGCCAGATGGGGGGAAACTTGCTGGTTTGATAGAATCCACAGCAAGTCCTACATCCATCTGAAAACAGCTTCAATGATGATTAAGTACTCTGGTTGGGGAGGGGTGTCCTATATTGAAACAACTTTCCACTGTCTGTATTTGAAGAAATAGATGGTTATATGGAAATATATATTTCAAGCTCTGTGAATGTCATCCTATTCATTATTTTCATAGACTCAGTGATAATGCTCAGTTGTATCATCCTGAATTATTTCTTTCAAGAAATGGTTGTTCAAGCATCTTGAGGATGGTACACAGTCCTTACTTAAAATATTTTGATGTCAAAAGGAAGGAAAAGTAGCAGTTACCTCTGGTAAATTGGCACAATACTTGTTATGATTTCGAATAGCAACAAATTGTCTGAGAGTTCAATTATAGTTCCTCAAAAGGAAGGACTCATTTTGAAATAGATGACATCACCTTGTGATTCATTTTTTAGTATTTAAGAGTCCACCATGAGGTCCACCCATTCTTAATCTAAGCCTACCAGCATCCGACACTCTGCTTACATCAGTGACTTGAGTGAAATACAACTAATGCCAGGCAAGTACAATTTGAAATAGAAACAGAAAATGCTGGAAATACTCAGCAGGTCAGGCAGCACCTGTGGAGAGAGAAACAGAGTTAATGTTTCAGGCCGATGACCTTTCATCAGAAATGTGATATTACGAGTGAGTATGGCCACTCAGGCCACTGCCTTCTTGTAGCTTATGTAGCTCTGAAATTGAAGAAAAATTCTGATCTCCCCAGCGACTCAGAAATAAAATGGCCTGATGTCAAGAAGCTCGTCACCATCGTAAAATATAATTTGAAACTTGAACACTTCAACCGCTTTCAAGCCCTAGCAGAGTCCGCAGGTGATGTGGCGACAGACCAGACCATTTTTAGAGATCAGCTCAGTGCCACTGCAGAAGATGTCCTTGGAGCTAGACGTTCTAAGTATTCCAAATGGATCACTGATGAGACGCTCGACCTGATTGAGTGCTGTAGGAAGGCAAAGCTCAACCAGCTTCCACAGCTCAGGGAGCTAAGACAACAGAAAAAGAGACAAGGAGGCATACCTGACACGACTATCGGAAGAGGCAGAAACAGCAGCACAACACAACGGCACCAAAATATCACATGCAATAGTGAAGTAACTGCAGAAAAAAAACAACCAGTCCTCAAGTGACCCCATAGCAGCTGCCGCTGGAGACCTGTTGATCGATTGTAATGACCAACTTGTGTGATGGCGGGAGTACAGCCATGAGCTGCTCACATCTGCACCCAGAGTTCCACCTCAGGAACCGATCAATAGAGCCAAAAATGCAAGAATTGGCACGTTGATATATAGCGAGACCCCCTCCACCTTCAATGAGATTAAAGAAGCTCTAGCCAAATGAAGGATGGAAAAGCACTCGGCATATTTGGCATCACTCCAGAACTCCTGAAAAACAGCAGTGGACAGATATTTATACCACGGCAGGTGGCAGCCAAACGGTGCAAATACAATGAGCCATTATACAATGCCAACATCCATTTGAAAAAAGCTTTTGACTCACTGAATAGAGTGTGCCTATGGCTCTTGTTACAATCTCTAGGTATCCCTACTGAAATTATATCATTAATCAGGTAGCTTTATGCCTGCACAAGCAGCCAGGTGCGTATTGACAGAAAGCCTTCCGAGCCCTTCAAGTTTAATACTGGAGAATGTCAAGGTTGTGTTTCCACCCCAACCTTATTTGTGCTTGGTGTTGACTACATCATGAAGTCAACAACAGCAAAAAGTGAATGTGGAACCAGCCTAGAGAATGACTATATGTATACAAATCTGGACTTTACTGATGACATTGTGGCCTTGGCTGAAACGGTAGAAACCCTCACCATAGCCCTACGATTCTTTGACCAACAGGCATATAGCCTTTGCCTTCAGGTCCTCTGGAACAAGTCGGAATTGCAAGGACGCAATATCATCCCAGCTACCTTCATACGAGATGACGATCCAGGACGGTGGAATCAGTGACACAATTCACCCACCTAGGCAACATGTTTTCCTACAATGGGGATTGCTTTTCTGACTGCCTTAGGCTCTTTGCAGTTGTGAGCTCCGCAATTAACTCTCTATCCCATATATGGAGATTGAACAGAAGTTACAATCTCAGTTCAGAAATGTGGGTACACATCAAAGTAATGAACAGGCAAATTGATCTGGCCAGGTGTCGGGTGGGACGCTGCAGAGATTTATTCAAATGAGTCCCTGCCGTAAAGATCAGCAGGGCTTCCATGTCCCCAGCCTTGTCGAGCTCATCGCCCGTTACCGGGGCTCCCCGTACACTTCCTGCACACCCATCCACCCACCTCCCACATATAAAAATTGAGGCCACATAGTCAGTTGATCAATCATGGAAGAACATTTTCGTCAGTCACCGGAAAACAACAGCCTTGACTGTCCTTCTCAATATCACTAAAGAAGGAAATATATGAATGGGTGGTGCTCAGGAAAAATTAGAAGGTCTTTTTTAAAAGCTGCACATGCTTGTCATTAAAAGACATGTAAAACGAAAATTGTTTTCATATAAATTGTAAAAGTGCCTACATTTGTGATGATGCTTTTCTAATAGTGTAGGTACAACTTACAAAGGTCCAGATTTTCCGGGGCTTATGACAGCGTATGCTGTGCATACATGGCCGTAAGTGCCCAGTGTAAGATTCGCAAAATTTCTGCATCTCCCCGAAGGTTATTATTAATAAAGGGGACCCTGCCTGGACATTTTAAATAAAAAAGGGTACCCAAGATGGCGTCCATGCCTCGTGGCAGAAAGCCTGTGGGTTTCCAAAATGGATACTGCAGCGCAGACATCTTGGGAGAAATTGAAACTAAGGCTGCAGGCTTTCTGTGAAGAGAGACTTTGTATTTTGGAATGAGACAGGACTTTGAATTATGTATTAGACCGAATTGGAGACAAATCTAAATTCAGTGAGGCCGATAGTAAAAGCCATCAAACAGTTTGCATACATAATCGAAAACACATTAACACAGCCATCGAGGTTGGACAAGCCCATCAAAGAACTCCCAGGACAATACAAATCAATTATTAGACCGGTAACTGCGATTACCAGCCATCTAAAAAACCGTCAGTATAGATTGCTACCATTGTTTAAAATAGCCCGCCAAGTTTAAGACAAAGAACTAACCTGATTTGGCGTGAAGATAAGGATTTTTCGAAAAGGTATAACTGAAGGCCCCGGGTAGCAATCGCCCTCTCTCTTGCTCTTGCCTTTGACCCTGCTCTCGTGGCTCCGGCCTCTTGGGCTGCCGCTCGTACTCGTGCGCTGGCCTCGTGGCGGGTTCTCTTCCCGAGACGAGTGGAGATGAAGAAGATGATAATAACTCGATAAGGGCAGAGCAGGGCAGCAAAAACATATCAATAATTAAACCAAGCGCCTAATTATAAGCTGACGCTTGGGGAAGAAAGTCCTTGAGGACGGTGGGGGCAGACACCTTGAACACTGCAAATAAACGCAGGTGTCCACGCCATAACGAATGTGCTAGCGTTCGAAGGATGGGTAGTAAAATCTAAGCAGTAAAAACTGCTAATCGTCTCATCGACGTAACGTTACCGCTGACGACCGCCCGAGGGAGAAGAAGAGGAGAACCCATCGAGACGAGACGACGACGGTAGCGGAGGGGAGAGGGTGTGTCGCAGTCGCCGACCCAGCACCGCACCCCTGAGGACCACGTGGCGATGAGGTACCTTGAAGGACCAAAACCCAGGCTTCAAAACTCGCACTCGTTAAAAGTTGGCTTTTATTTTTGGATTGGTGAGCATGAATTCTGACCCCTCATAGCTTAATCTAGTTAGGTATAGGGGTGGGATAAGGATAAGGGGATTGTTAAGATAGTTGTTTTCCCTTGATTTGCCGTGTGTTCCCCATTCCCTGCATAAGTGTAGTTATTGGTATTTGCCTGTAATGTTATAATGATAACTTCCTTTTAAGACTGTATTAATTTCTCTGTTCAATAAAATCTTGGTTTTGCTTACATCCAAACCACCTGTCTACTCGAGTTTTCTGTATCGCTGCCTGTACCTAAGTCCGGTGTCTAGAACCCAGGGGCGTGGGAGCGATTCGAACTGCTCACAAACGGTCAGGGGCATAATGACTGGGCGCACGCGCCACCCCCTACAGAACTGGCGACCGCGGCAGGACACGGGCACCAGGGTTGCGATATGGTAGAAAATGGTTCGGATGAGCGGACCGTTATGGAGGAAAGGATTTCTGATTATGTGTTCAGCAAGGTGAATATCACTAAGAAGTGGAGCACCACTCTGTTAAAGGCTGGGCATCCGGTAGATGCAGCAGCCAAGTGGACAGAGGGAAAGGAACACAAGAAGTCCTTAGAGAAGGCAGTTTGCTGATGTGCTTTAAAAAGCAAATCCAGCTTTTGGATGGGCTCGTTGCCGCACAGGCAGTCGAGTTAAGGGAGTCGGCCCTGGAAATCCAGGATAAGGCTCTTGCAGGGGAAAAGTTGTTAGTAGCTTTGCAGGCTTTGAACCAAGAAAGAGTGCATCTAGTGAGAGAACACAAGGCCCAGTTGGAATACCTACGGTGCCAAGTCACCGAGGCCAAGGGAAATGAGTCAAGGTTGCAGGAGAAAAACACCCGCATGGCAAGGCAGGTTAGGGAACAGGAAGAGAAAGTGCAGGAGGTAAAAGCCGCTTACAAGCTAGCGAATGAACGGGGGTTTGAGGAGGCCGACCATGGCCCCTGTGAAGAGAGGATAGAAAATCTGAGCCGGGCCCTCCGGAAGGCAAAAGGCATGATATGCTTCATAAGCCCAAAGGCAGGTCAGGCAGATTTTATGGGGAACGTGGGGAGAACAGTTCCAATGTCACCGGTAGTGCCTAGGGACGAACCGGTTGAGAGAGAGGAGACCTCACGTCCACCACCCGTAGCGCCAAGTTTCAGTGAGGTTTGGCAGCAAGGGGGGGTGGAACCCAGAGTGGAGCCAGAGGTGGAGGCGGAGGTAGAGCAACCCCCGCCCGAAAAGTCGGAACCGGAACCGATGTGCCCAGCACGGCATCGGAGGTTCGGCCCACCCGCCAATGGCAAAGATGAGGGACCCCTCCAAAACCAGTTCGTATTACCCTTTAACACCCAACAGCTTAGGGTTATGGTCAACCATGTCCGAAGCTTTCCGCCAAGGGAGACCCCTCGATCCACTTCAGGGAAATAGAGCAGACTGCCAGCGTCAATGACTGCGATGATGCTGAGAAGGCCAAGATGCTGCTATTCTCCCTGGAGAGTAATCTCCTCCAATCCCTCTCTGAAGAGTGTAAGAGGGGACAGAGCGGGTACGAGGAGCTTAGAGACGCGGTTCTAGAGGCCATGGGGATGGATGAGGGAAGTCCTTTCTCCCGTGTGGAGAAGACACTATAGCTCTCAGGGGAGATCCCGCAGGCTTTTGCGGACCGGTTGTGACCGGTGTACTGGAAAGCCTGCCCGGGGACGCGGGACCGGGGATTCCTCAACAGGGATTCTCTGACGCATTGGCTCCATTGTCTAGTGGCGAACAGCTTGCCACAGATCTGGGCCAAGGCAGAAGCCTGGTTTGACCCCAAAGATCCCCAGACCACAGAGATCACGGTGATTAGGCAGCTCACTCTGGCCTATAAAAACGGTAGGGGATCCGATGCACACCCACCCAAGGGTAAGCTGCATGAGGTAAAACCCGGGCCGGGTAGGAAAGAGTGGCACCAGGAAGGGAGTAACACCCCCAGCACAAAGATCAATTGTTACGGGTGTGGGAAGGATGGTCACTGCGGAAGGAGTGTAAGAACCCTTGGAAAGATAACAAGGGAAAGCATCCCACAGCCCCAGCCCAAAAGGCGGGGGCAGGGACCCCTTCCGCAGAGGTCGAGTCGCTTTTGGACGCCATGAGGTCCTTACTGACTGGCCAGGGGAGAGTAGCAGCCGACACCGGTGCTCTCACCCCATCCACCCCATCCAACCCACAGCCATGACTAGAGCCAGCGCAGCCTGTGAATCTGTGTTCGCTCCGATATGATGAGTGGAGGAGACCCATGTTGGAGATGGAGGTGATAAAGGTAGCGGGGACCTATCTGTTAGACACGGAGGCATCGCGCACCGTGATCTACTAAGCTAACCCCACCAGCTCACCTCTCTCCAACGGGGTCCCATACAGTCTATCGGGGTTCACGGGTAAGGAACAGGCTGGCTCGGTCTCCATCCTGCTCGCCATTCGGATAGGACCGCTCCGCTCCAAGTGGACATGTGTCCTGATGAATTGGGAAGTGGAGGGTGGAAGAGGGGTCCTGGGGGCTGACTTTATCGTAGGTCACGGGATCCTGGTGGATTTGAGGAATCACTGCCTCTGGGGGGCAGGAAAAGTAAAGAACGGTGAGATCATAGTTATGCCGGGTAAGGAAGGGAAGGGGACCTTCTGCACCATGAAGCCCAAAGAGGATTATAACCTCCGGCTCATGGTCAGCAAGACCCCACCAGCGTTCCAGGCATTTGTGCAGGCCCACCTGGCCACATTTGTCACTCACAAACACGATTGCAGGAGGGTCACAGGGTTTGAGGTCAGTGTAGACAGAGACCCCATGGCCCGACCACAAAAACAGTATTACTTCCCCAGGGAAGCAGAGCCGGACATGGAAGCAGCCATGTTCTCGTTAGTGCAGCAGGGAGTTCTGAGACCGATAGCCACCCATGTAAACTCTCTGTTGTGGCCGGTTAGAAAACCGGACAATTCCTGGAGGGCTACGGTGGACTATCGGGTGCTCAATAGTAACATCCCAGCCTGTGCACCCACAGTGGCAGCAGTTGCCGATCTGATAGGGAGTATTCCAGCATCCGCGACCACTTTCACGGTGCTGGATATTTCCAACGGGTTTTGGTCCATCCCTGTAAGGAGGGAGGATCAGTACAAGTTTGCCTTTACGTTTAAAGGGCAACAGTACATGTGGAACTGTTTGTCTCAGGGCTTCCATAACAGCCCCAGAATCTTCTATCAGTGCATGGCAGACAGTTTGAAGGACTTTAGTCAGCCTGGACAGTTGGTACAATATGTGGATGACCTGCTCCTGTTCACTGATTCGAAAGAGGAGCATGGCCCACTATTGGTCGAACTGCTGGAGCTGTTAGGACAGAAGGGTTTCAAGGTGAATCCCAAGAAGGCGCAGATCGGCCAGCAGGAGGTGAAATTCCTCGGTCTGACCGTGCGCGCCGGAGAAAGGGCCATAGATAAGGCTAGGAGGGAGGCGGTACAAGAACTACCAGTCCCTAACACAGTAACGGGTGTGAGGTCGTTCCTGGGGCTCACCGGGTACTGTAGAGACTTCATTGAGGACTATGCAGCTACCGCAGCCCCTCTGCTCCAACTCCTACACAAGGGAGTGGAGTGGCTTTGGGATGAGGGTTGCCAGGCAGCATTTGTCAGGCTCAAGGATGACTTGCAGACCGCGCCAGCTTTAGGGGCCATAGTTGGGGGGAAAGAGTTTTTCCTGGAGGTAGCAGCCAGCGGGGACAGCCTGAATGCTGTGCTGCTCCAAGAGCGGCACAGCCGGTTGCGGCCGGTGGTCTACTCCTCCCGGATACTCACAGATGTGGAGAGAAGCTAGTCCAATTGTGAATGGCATCTTTTGGCCACACATTGGGCTGTGAAAAGATCTTCGATCTTCACAGGCACCTCTCCCATCACCCTCCTCACCCATCACACACCCATCCAGATGCTTCTGGACGGGAGGATCAAGAATGGGACAGTGAGCAGTGCCCGCATTGCCCGCTGGACCTTGCTCCTCTCACAGATGGATCTGAAGGTGAAGGGTCTCTGTGAGCCAAACCTCGCAGCCAACATGGTATATCCTGTAACAGCCCATCGGTGTTCCATAGAAGGGGTTTGGGAAGTGAACATAGGTTTACGGGCCGGGATACATCCCACAGGCCTCAAAATCTATGTAGACGGTTCTAGCATGGTATCTGCTGGCGAGCGTATCACGGGGTGTGGAGTTTACGACCCAGCGGCAAACATTGCCCTGGCGATCAAGCTCCCCAGCACCATGAGCGCCCAGCAGGTTGAACTGTCCGCGGTGGTGTACGTTGTTACCCACCCCGAGATCTTCCCCACCCGCTACACGATTTGCTCGGACAGTATGTTTACGTGCAATTCGTGTACGGAGTACCTGGCCATCTGGTCACGCCGTGGATATACCTCCGCTGACGGGAGACCCCTCACAGTAAAGCCCCTGCTGGAAAAGATCCTGGCAGCCATGGGGGAGGAAGGGGAGGTTTTCATCCTCAAGGTGAAGGCCCATTCCTCCACAGAACCCCGTGGCCAGGGCAACCAGCAGGTTGACTTGCTCGCCAAGGAGGGTGCCCGCACAGGCACTTCCTGGGACCCATTTGGGTCCAAACCCATGGTGGCGGTCAGACGTAGGGACAGGACCCAAGGGAGTGTAGGAGTAGCGTTAGCCCCAGACCTTAAGATGGTCCAAGCCCAAGACCCCGCCCTCAAAACAGTCCTCAGCGCAGTAACTGAGGGAAAAAGGGTAGAGGGTCCGTACGGCACAGCGACCCTCTCCATTAAAGATGGTATGCTGTTCCGGGGGGAAAAGTGGGTTGTACCGCAGCAGCACCGGAGGGAATTCCTTCAACTGGTCCATGAGGGTCCAGTAGCGGGACACCCCAGGCCTGAAACTACCTGGCAATGGGTGTAACAGGCGGGATGGTGGCCGGGACTCAGGGACAATGTCAGCGAGTTCTGTGCAGGCAGTCTTGTGTGCGCTGCAAACAACCCTAACCCCCACAGAAGGAAGGTCCCCATGGGACAGGTCAGGAGGGTAGAGGGACCATGGCAGTCGATACAAGTCGACTACATCGGGCCCCTGCCCACCACCCAGGGAGGCTATAAGTACTACCTAGTCCTGGTGGACGTGTTTACCAAGTGGGTAGAGGCTTTTCCCTGCAGAACTGCCACAGCTCTGGGTACTGCCAGGATCCTAGCCCGGGAAGTGTTCTCGAGGTGGGGACTACCACAGTTTGTGGAGTCCGACCAAGGGAGTCACTTCACTGGACAGGTGATGCAGAACACCCTGATGCTGCTAGGCATTGAGGGGAAATGGCACGTGGCCCACAACCCCCAGTCATCGGGGATCATAGAACGCATGAATAGGACCCTTAAGGAAAGGTTAATAAAGGAAACGGTGGACTCGCCCCGTAAATGGGCCGAAGTCCTACCATTGGTTTTGATGGGGATCCGGGCCAGCCAGTCTAAATGCACTGGGTATTCCCCGTACGAGCTGATGACTGGCAGGGTTATGCGGACCCCACCCATGTACTAGCCCCGGTGCTCACGGAGGGCCAGCTCAGAGAGGTAAACCGGGACAGGTTCGCCCGAAACCTTTTTGAGCACCTGAAGCAGGTCCATGAGCAGGCGACCGGGAACATGGGAAGGCAGCATCGGAGTAACCAGTTGCTGCTTGAGCCGAGAAAGCACCATGAGTGGGAGATAGGACATCAGGTCATGGTAAGAAACTATGCCCGAGTAGGTAGTTTGGAGCCATTATACATGGGGCCCGACAGTATTGTAGATAAAGCCAGCCCCATGGCGTACGCCGTGAAGATGCCCCGGCGTACAAAATGGTTTCATATCAACCAGTGCAAGCTGTTTCAGCCTGAAAGGGGAAACCAGCCAGTTGGGGTAAGGTCTGAGGATAAAGATCCTCAGCCTGCAGCACGAGCGAGTTCACAGACCACACAAGCAGGCGCTGTGGCTTGCTTGAAGGGAGGGGCCATCCAGCCCATCGATTGGGACACGCCCCCACTCTTCTGGGATCCAGACGAGAGGGAGGGACTTGAGGGCGAGAACCCCGCCCCTAACCCAGGCGTAGAGAGGGAGGGACCTGAGGTCGAAAACCCCGCCCCGGACACAGCCATGGGACCCGAAGGTGGAGACTCTCAGCAGCAGGTTGCGAAAAGTTACCTGCCCCCAACCCAGGTTCAGGAGGGGTCAAGCCTGGGGGAGCAGCGGCTCAGGTAAAAGGCCCAGTGGCCAAGACAGCCCCATCCGCCAAAGCACCCAGAAAGTCCCCGCGAACGCCCCAGCCATGAAAGCCATGGCCACCAGCCCTCCAGTTCCCAAGGGCCGCCCCTCGAGCTAGGGAGAGGTCCAAGGACAGAGGTCCTCAGCCAGCAGCCTCGGGCTGCGAGGGACCAAAAGTGAAGGACGGTATGGTCATGCCGGGGGTAGCGGCGAGCTGCAGTCCAACCAGGGATTAGCCTGGCCGCCCGGGGACGGGCGGCGGCTGTATATAGTATAGTTTCAAGTTTAAGTTTTAAGTAGGTGTTATTATTTAGCTTAAGTCTAGGTGTTTAGCTTAGGTTAAATAAGGTGATGGGTAGTTTGAATAAGAAATCTGCCGAGAGTGTATATTTGGGTCGAGGTCGCGGGACCCAACCATGCCTCACCAAGCCAGAGAATCTCTTTGGGACCTAATGCATGTTGTTACATCTTTTTGCAGAAAGATTTTCGGGATGGAATGGATCGTAATCCTATTCGCCCTGATCGGGATGAGTAAAGAGAGGAGGGGCGACGTCCAGGACTCCCACATCTACGGGCGTTCGGGAGACACGGCGCCCCTGGCGATTGACGGGAACGGCGAACGGGATGTGGAGGAGACCGCCGTCTACTTCCACGAGGGAAGGTGGCCAGGATGGTTGGGGTCCAATTCGTCTCAGTACTCCAGCCAAACCGGATTCATGTACGGGGAAGCCTCCCTCCTGTGCCCCCGGGTGCGAGTCGTTACCACGAGGGTCAGCGCCACCGTTGGAAAGCGAATATGTTTGACGTGTAAAGGACACATTCCACTGGACAGATGGTGGTGGCTCAGGATGTTGAGCAAGGACATGAGGAACCCTGAAGTCGAATGGGAACGTTTGGGTAATAACACCCATCGGACAATTACTGGGACTCATGGAGGACTAAGTGTATGTTGGGACAAGTGGTGGGAACCGGACCAAGGGATTTACATCTGTATGTGGGGGTCAGAGGCGGTCTGCCTCGCAGGCATATCCATCATGTTCCACCGGCAGTGGCACGAAACCGGGAAGGGGATAAGGTGGGATGCCAGCCGGAAGGTGTGTGCGGTCCCATACGCCCAGATCCCAGTAAATGCCACTGAGCTGGTAACCTGCCCCCGTAAGCCCCTGCCCACGGCGCAGGCGGTGAGGTTATCCAGAGAAGATTACCCCATTACCACCAAGGGACCAGGGAATGGGTTGGTATTAGTCCCCACCGATCAGATGCTGTACCAGGGGGTACACTACGTGGTAGCCTCCGTGATTCTAAATCTCACGGAGGTACATTTACCGGAGTGGTGCCCCAAAGAAACAGAGCAGTTATACCAGGCCCAATTAAAGGACATGTTCAAGAAGTTTTACGAGTTCAATTTTGCCCACGTGGACAAGGCCGAACTCTACACCACACACCGAGAATTTTTGGGTAACCCAGGGAGACAGTAAGGGGTGTATGGAATGATGTTTTTTCTACGTTTAATACTGGGTCCTCTGTCATCAACAGCCTGATGACATAGAGCTGCAGACCCTGATAAACGGTTTAAAAACACAATTAAAAAGGATATTACTGGATGAGAACAAGGTAGTGGGCTCGGAGTTGCATGAGGACCAGGCCATGACCGTCCATTTAAAGGAAATCATAGCCGAATTGGAAAAGACGGTGAATGCTCTCATAAGGGAGGACAGAAATGCTTCTGACAAGGCTGCGCAGAATGAGGTGTGCGTGTTATACGGGGCGTGGTTACTGGGCGAGGGCCGCAGTAACCTGGAGGATTTAAAACAAGATTTGGTCCCTTCCAGGATGAGCAGCAAGCACCTCGCAGCCCTCCACCCTTTTGAGAATGCATTGAGCCCGTGCCAACTCCAGCTAGCCTCCGAAGCCTATCCAGTCCCCGTGGATTGTGGGCGGACCAAACACCCAATCATGGGAGTAGTAGTTAGGATGCCGGTCATGGGTAGGACAGCCCGACCCGCACTGGTATACAGGGTTGAGAACATTGGAGTCATTCAAGGGGGTGCACACATTCGTTTCACAGCGGTCCCACCTTACGTCATAAAGTGGGAGCACGCTATGACAGGTACTGACCTCTCAGGGTGCCGTAGCCAGGGAGCACTCATAATCCTGTGTCCCCAGCACTTGAATGCCTTTTCAAGACCGCAGTGTGGGTTCAGAGCTGCTGACGCGAAGCCTATAAATTGTACCATGGAGGCAATGGCACAAGGCCATGTTCCCCCGCAGGTAGCATATATAGCGGGTGGGACATATTGTGTCACCACCGGCGCGTCCCACTACCAGCATGGACAGCATAGCTGGTGTCCGGTTAGTGAAAGCAGTTTCTGTGTTAAACCCGAGGCAAAAGTTCAAGTGGCCCAGGAACGAATTGTCCCCATTCTTGAACCCTCCACTGTTCACCTCACTGTGAAGGATAATTTTACAAACTTGCAAAAATACATAGCACACTTTGGCTACGAAATTCCCCCTCTCCCTGAACATTTGACCAAAATTCTAAAAGCCGTTATTGTTTCACAGAAACATTTTTACACTCTCGAGCAGAAAACAGCAGAGATAGGGACTAAGATATTGGATATTGTGACTCCACCCTGGTGGAACCTTTTCAGTAATATAGAGGTCCCTTCGTGGATCAGACTGGCTTCCCACATTCTCGTGGTTTGCCAGTTAGTGATAGTGCTGTATTTAGTTTGCATTCAGTGTAAGGGAAAAGGTCGGTGGTCAGAATTCTGAAACCAGAGCTTTTGGAAAGAACATTATGTAAAGGTGGAGGAAGATACACCGGTTTAAGTATTTTTCCCTGTATTTCGATTAAAGAAGTGTTGTTTCTTGGTGTTTTTTTTTTAATTAAAGGTTTTCTTTTGTTGTTTGTGTTGCGACGAGGTTTAATAAAGATATGTGTACCAAGTGGTGCAGGGGTGTTTGACCACCTCCATGCTTGGATGCGTGTGTAAAGTCTGTAAATTTACTCTCTGTATGCTGATGTACACTACATTTTCGCAGAATGGGAAGTGCATGTGCCATGGGTATATTAGATAGATAATTACAGGGGAAGGTTGACTATGGAGGATCAGAAAAATTTCGCTCACTTTGAAGTATGATACCTCAAGCAAGTTTTAGTATCACAGGGGGAACTGTAAGATTTGCAACATTTCTGCATCTCCCCGAAGGTTATTATTAACAAAAGGGACCCTGCCTGGACATTTTAAATTAAAAATGGTACCCAAGATGGCGTCCATGCCTCGTGGCAGAAAGCCTGTGGGTTTCCAAAATGGATTCTGCAGCGCAGACAGCTTGGGAGAAATCGAAAATAAGGCTGCAGGCTTTCTGTGAAGAGAGACTTTGTATTTTGGAATGAGACAGGACTTTGAATTATGTATTAGACCGAATTGGAGACAAATCTAAATTCAGTGAGGCCTATAGTAAAAGCCATCAAGCAGTCTGCATACATTATCAAAAACAGATTAACACAGCCATCGAGGTTGGACAAGCCCATCAAAGAACTCTCAGGACAATACAAATCAATTATTGGACCGGTAACTGCGATTACCAGCCATCTAAAAAACCGTCAGTATAGATTGCTACCATTGTTTAAACTAGCCCGCCAAGTTTAAGACAAAGAACTAACCTGATTTGGCGTGAAGATAAGGATTTTTCGAAAAGGTATAACTGAAGGCCCCGGGTAGCAATCGCTCTCTCTCATGCTCTTGCCCTTGACCCTGCTCTCGTGGCTCCGGCCCCTTGAGCTGCCGCTCGTACTCGTGCCCTGGCCTCGTGGCGGGTTCTCTCCCCGAGACGAGTGGAGATGAAGAAGACGATAATAACTCGATAAGGGCAGAGCAGGGCAGCGAAAACGTATCAATAATTAAACCAAGCGCCTAGTTACAAGCTGACGCTTGGGGAAGAAAGTCCTTGAGGACGGTGGGGGCAGACACCTTGAACACTGCAAATAAACGCAGGTGTCCACGCCATAACGAATATGCTAGCGTTCGAAGGATGGGTAGTAAAATATAAGCAGTAAAAACTGCTAATCGTCTCATCGACGTAACGTTACCGCCGACGACCGCCCGAGGGAGAAGAAGAGGAGAACCCATCGAGATGAAACGACGACGGTAGCGGAGGGGAGAGGGTGTGTCGCAGTCGCCGTCCCAGCACCGCACCCCTGAGAACCACGTGGCGATGAGGTACCTAGAAGGACCAAAACCCAGACTTCAAAACTCGCACTCGCTAACAGTTGGCTTTTATTTTTGGATTGGTGAGCATGAATTCTGACCCCTCATAGCTTAATCTAGTTAGGTATAGGGGTGGGATAAGGATAATGGGATTGTTAAGATAGTTGTTTTCCCTCAACGTGCCGTGTGTTCCCCATTCCCTGCATAAGTGTAGTTATTGGTATTTGCCTGTAATGTTATAATGATAACTTCCTTTTAAGACTGTATTAATTTCTCTGTTCAATAAAATCTTGGTTTTGCTTGCATCCAAACCACCTGTTTACTCGAGTTTTCTGTATCGCTGCCTGTACCTAAGTCCGGTGTCTAGAAACCAGGGGCGTGGGAGCGATTCGAACCGCTCACAAATGGTCAGGAGCATAACTGACTGGGCGCATGCGCCAGCCCACACCACCCCCTACACCCGTAAGTTCCGAGTTTACTCATGCGCTTCTTGACAGATCGTACCCATCCAAAGGAAATGGACATTCGCTGGTGCAGAGTTGGGCTATTTGCACAACTCTTACCGAGCGAATGCCCATGAAACTCTTATGCCTGGTAAAACCAGGCATAAGGCCTTCTTTTACCTGCATTAGGGTGAAAATAAATATTAAAATAACATTTTAAAATCATTTTGATATTCAGAAACCTGTAAAATAAGTTGGTGTTATTTTTGGCCCCTTGAAAAATATTTAATTTATTTTTCAAAAAATAAAATTATTGTTTTAAATGTTTAATTAGACTCATAGTCTAGGGCTGGATTTTACTCACCGAGATGAGTTGGGGGCGGGACTGCTGCCTTCCAGGTTCTAGTCCCGCCCCAGTGACGTCCGACGCACAGACGCTATTTTCCCCTGATTGGCCTTGTTAAACCCACCCTGCGGGCTTGCTGGCCAATTAAGGGAAAGCCGGTGTCAGATGACATCAGTTGATGATGCTTCACCTGTCGGGTTTCTTAAAGGCACATGAACCATCAAATTTTGATAGTTGATTTGACAGTGTTTGACAGCATTGAGGTGCAGTCAAACACTGACAATCACTGTACAAAGGTGAGCTCTTGCACCCAGGCTCTCCAATGTCTCTCTCCTTAGGATGAAACAGATGGCAGCTGCAGGTGACGGTACAGAAGTGATCTGTCACTTCTCCCATTGAGGTGAGGTCACACAAACACTTCAAAGCTTGTCACCTACAGCAAAATCTAAACACGTTAAAAATGACTTTCCCAAAATTTCCTTACCTCTGATACTCACCGGTGTCCCATTGCATCCTTCACACCAATTCTGCAGCTGTCATCTGTACACCAATAGTACAACAGACCCACAGCATGCATCACTTACCCTGGCAGAGTTTCCCGATGTCGGGAAGCCCGCAGCAGAAGTCGCAAAATGGGAAAAAGCCTCTTAACTGCTCTTAACTTGTTAACAGGCAGTTAAGTGTCTATAATGCTCTTCCTGCCACTAGGAGTCGGGTCCCTGTGCAAGTCGGGGACCCAACTCCCGGGAAGATTGATTGGAGGTGGATTGGGAGCGGGCTCATGACCCGCTCTTATTGATTTTGATTTTTCCAGCAGTCCCGCCTCCTTAGGCTGGTAAAATCTAGCCCATAGAGTCATAACAGCACAGAAGGAAGCCATTCGGTCCATCGAGTCCATGCCAGTTCTCTGTAGAGCAATCCAGTCAGCTCCATTCCCCCGCTCTATCCCCGTAGCCCTGGAAGTTTATTTCCCTCAAATGCCTATCCAGTTTCTCCTTAAAAACATTGAGTGTCTCCGCTTCCACCACATCCGTCAGCAGCGAGTTCCAGGTCCTCACCACTCGCTGTGTAAAAAAGTTTTTCCTCATGTCTCACCTGTATCTCTTGCTCAAAATCTTAAATCTGTGTCCCCTAGTCCTTGTACCATCAACTAGTGGGAACAGCCTTTCCCCATCTAGCCTACCCAAGCCCGTCATAATCTTGTACACCGCTATCAAATCACCCCTGAACCTCCTTTGCTCTAATGAAAACAAAGTAAAGGTGGTTGAGGGGTGATTTGATAGAGGTGTACAAGATTATGACGCATTTGGATAGGCTAGATGGGAAAAGGCTGTTCCCACTAGTTTATTAAATTGTATTTTAATTAATTTCAAACATATAATGATTTTTTTTATTTCAGTGCTGTAAAAATGTATTTTTTGGGTGATTCCTATTATGTTTATGGGGATTCCGTATGTAAATGGAATCCCCATGAGCATAATGGGAATCCCCTTGTAAGGGGCGGGGCTTCTTTTAACTGGTTTAATGTAATTTTCCTGGTCTTGCAGCCTTTGCCTGCACTCTGACCAATTCCAAATAAACCAATTTTCAAACAGCGGTTTCGAATCGCTACCCCACCTTCCAGTTCTGACTGCAGGACTTATAATTAATGATATTAAAATGGGCACGTGGTTTGGATGAGAGAAAAATCAAGTTTTATTAACTAAAAGAAACTATAATCAAATATCAAACTATACCACACGAACACAGTAATTACAGTAAAATTGCTTAAATGGGGGAATGCAGACGGTAAAAATGAGGGGTAAGTGGCTACAATGTTGATTAAACAATCTTAGCAATATCCCCTTAATTACCATCCCCCAACTCCTTACTAGGTTGCTTTGCTGAGGAGTCAGAAACTCTGCTCACATGTGGTCCAGCGAAGTGAGAGAGAGAGAGAGAGAGGCTCACCTGTGGTCCCAGGAAGTAAAGAGCGTGATAGCTTCTCAGGAGCTATCTATATACCTGGTGAGCCCCCCCTCCCGTTTGCCTGTTTGGAAAATTCACGCCCAAAAAGTTCCAATTCACAAGAGAAAAGCTGTGATTGGCTAACTCAAAGTGGTTGGACTGGGTTAGTGTGTCTGCACTGTGGAGCTGAAATATTCCCACCCACATCCGGAGCTTACCTGGGCTGAAACAAAAGGGAAGACAACTGCTCTATTGTCCAGAATGCTAGGTGATTTAAACCCATTCAGTTCTTAAACAGTTGCAGATCCAAAGTCCATTTCAGGGTTCAGTCTCTCATTGTCTGTAAGGGAGCTCTGAATGGCTGTGTAAACAGAAGCAGTTTCAAATTGATTGTCCTGTGGTCAGTTCTCAAGTGGGCAATTGCTTAATTCAATAAACAACTTCAAGTGCTGAGAGGGAACCTCCCTTTGATTGGCAGGTCTGACTCAGCCACTGCTAGATCCTCCCACTTTATACACACAGACAACTCGAGCTGCTTGTCCTTTTGCCATGCTTTCTGTGGCCATTTTAAGACCTTTTGTGATATCCCAAACTCCAGGGAACGACTTTATTAAGATGTACTGTCTCAAGGTGTGTGAATATTTTCCCCAAAGCTCCTCGACTCCTGTGTTGTCCACGTTCTTTCCATCTCAGAGCAGTCTTTTGGGGTTCTCGGCACATATTAAAACACTGTAGACCAGTCACATCACCCAATTCTTCGTCCACGATGTGGACCAATATTTCTAATCTTCAGGGAAATAGGGAAAATTTTGCAACCCCTACATTCCCCCCTTTTGATACTCCCAACTTGCTTGTAGTATCAACTCGAAGGAGTGAGCAAAATTATCAGACCCCCCTCGCAAACAACCATCCCCTGTATTTACCTAATAGCTATCTGCCACTGATCCCCCAAACGGACTTTTCCCTAAAATTCGAGAAAAACCGTGGTACGGTAGGCATCTTACAGATACATCAATTTACAATAAAGGGTCGCATACCCCTGCATTACTTTGTAAATTGTAAAATTACAATGCAATCAAAATTTACAAACACTTTTTACATTGTAACCTATTACAAAATGTTGCAATCTTAGTTACACAATGTAATCAAAATTATCCCAAGCACGGAGAGGGTCCTACGCCTCTGCTCAACTTGGAGTTGTCACAAACTGATCCCAAGCACAGAGAGGATCCTACACCTCTGCTCAACTTGGGGCTGTAACACAAAATACAAAAAAAAACATTAAACATTTGAAACAACATGCTTAAATAAACCCCGACCATCATGTGCCAATGATGGGTCACAAGATTCGAGTGGGTATTGCTCCTCCCACCTGGGCAGTAAATGTACCTTCCACCCCCCTTTGATCATCTTAAACTTTAAAACAGACAGAATGGATTTACAGACCAGCCTGCTCCGCCAGCCCAGAGCCGTTCCCTTGTCCCTTTGTGGAGGCGGGGTACCCCTCATGTTAAAGATTACCATGGCACAGACCGAGACCGGGATGTATTGGATCGTGACTCCCAGTCCCTCCCCCTCCCGTCTACCCTCAACTGGCTGCAGAAAAATGATGGGTGCTTGTGTGGCGGCTCTCCCTGGCCCCACACTTAAACTTGGATCCCAGATCCGGCCACCCACTCATCCTTCCCAGCCACACTTACCCTCTTTGCCCATGGGCCCCCGGGTGAGTTCCTCCCTCCCTGACCACACCCACGTGACTCTTGGGTCTCCCCCTCCTCTATACAATCTTTCCCGGGCCATCACCACCCACCCCTGGGGAACGCATCCCTATCTGACAAGGCGCCCGCGCTTCCCCATCATGACTCAACAGCGAGGTCTCCCGCAAGTGAATTTCGGTCAGGATAGTGCTGGGTTGGGGGCCGTGCCCCACCCAGCTGGGGCCATCTCTTCCGCATAGGAGGAGTAGGCATGTTCCTCCGGACCCTGTCCGGTTTTCCCCGAAGGTCGCTGCGGGTTTTCCCTCTGGATTCGTCCGGTGGCGAGGTGATCCCCAACATTCCGTATCCATATCTTCATTCGATGCCCAGCTCGGGCTGGGTGAACAGGGCTGCTTCATTTTCCAATCTCCTGCAAAAACTTAAAAGGACATGCAGCCAGGTTTCACTGACCTGCTGCCTTAGGTGGCGACATGGTCGGGTCCCTCGACCTCGGACCAAAATACAAACATTTGGCACACATGTAAACTTAAAGGCCTAGAAATTCAGTTAAGGCCCGCCAGCAGGCTAACGCCCAAAAGTTAGCGCTGCGCGCGGAGCCAGGTGCGCCCGTCAGATATTCGGCTTTTGCGCCCCAAGTCGGAACCGGCCGCTATTCCAGGGTGTGCCCGCCCCCGCTTGGGGCGCTGAAACTGAATTTCTGCGCTCTAAGTGCCGCTGCGCCACCCGATGCGGTGCGGCAGGCTGCGGTACTGCAGGCCTCCTCCTTCTCTTAAGGTGGAGGTGCCTGCAACAGCGAGATCGCCGCTGGATTGTGCCGGCAAATGAGCCCGGCACCAAGCAGAAGTGCCGGGCTCGCGGAAAGCAGCCGGCAATGCCGCGGGGGGGGGGTGGAGGAGGCCGGGGAAGGAGGTGCGGGCAGGCGGCCACCGAAAAAGCGGCCGGCCGCACCTCCACCTTAAAGCGCCCCAGTAGCGCAGCAGTACGGCCCCGTTTTTCAATCGCTGTTTGCGGCCGCTGCGGAGGAGGCGGCCGCAACTAAATATGGGGTTTGGGCCGGAAGCGGGGCGGAACCGGGGCACTGCACACACCGATGACGTCATCGGTGTCGGCGCAGCGCTACCAGCTACCGCCGCCATTACCGCAGCACTGAATATCAGCGCACCCTCTTACACTTGCGCAGAAGCCCTCTTTGGGCGGTAACTGGGCGCAAAGCCCACTGAATTTCTGGCCCAAACTCTTTAAACTTAAACTTAAAACTAGTTATATCAACAAAACTTAAAATACACCTTAAAAGCATGCTATGTTCACACCAAAGCTATAATACAAATGCCGCCTGTCTCTGGACGGCCAGGCTAATCTCTGGCATGGTCGCAGATTGCTGCTGGCTGCAGCGAAGCTGGATTGCCTCCTGTCTCTGGTCCCCCGCAACTTATGGCTGTTGAGTGGGGACCCCTGCCCTTTGGCTTCTTCCCAGTTCGGGAGACCGCCTTACTCCACTGTAAAGTGGGTGACCATCTTGTCTCGGGCTTGCAGACCCGCTGAGACCTTCTGAGGGGCGTCTCTGTGGGTGAAACTTTGGCTGGCGGACCCTGAGCCAGGGTTGCAGCCCTAGCTTGCTGGGAACCTTCTCCCCCATGTCCAAAACCCGTTACCAGCCCCCCTGCAAGAGGAATTGCTATTCCTGCCCCCCCAGGGTCCCACATCATGGGGGGAACCATTCTAGAGGCTGGCTGGGATGCTGTTCCCTTTAAACAGGTGAGTGCGCCTGCACAAACCTCCTCCTCTGAGTCCCGCGGCAGAGGCTGTGAAGCCTCTGTATTCACACAGGCGGCCGCGCCTGCGCAAACCTCCTCCTTGGATTCCCGCAGCAAAGGCTGTGAAGCCTCTGGCTTCAAACAGGCGTTTGCCCCTGCGCGGGAAAACAGAAGAGGGGCCGCTGGGGTCCCGCAGGCAACTGCGCCTGCATGAACAATTTGTTTGAAAAGGGTTGGAAGAACCGATGAGTCTTCTAAGCAGGCCTGCGCGTAAAAACTGAGCAGCAGGGATCTTTAAATGGCCGACTGCGCCTGCGTGCTTGGCCTCACTGAGGAAAGGAGTCGCTGGGGGTTCCGGGTTCGTGACTGTGCCTGCGCGAACCCGGTGTTGGCGAACCTCTTCCCTCAGCTGCGTGGCTGTGCCTGCGCGGCCCTCCTTTGGGCAAAACTCTCCCCTCAGGCGCGCGACCGCGCCTGCGTGGGAAAACTGAAACGGATCCGCGAGGGGTACGAGCTGGGGAACCGCGCCTGTGCGAGCAGTTTCAGTGAATGGAGTGGCAGCAGCCTGCAGATTTCTGATCCCAGGCTGCTGTTTTTCTGTTCCTAAGCCACCTAACCATTTTAAATTCGAATTTGTGGGCTGGACAACTTTTCCCTGGGAACAAGCCACAGTGCCTGTGTTCACAGCCTGTGAACTTGAACTTGACTGGTGGGCAAACTCATGCTCTCTTACCTGGGTGGCTTTAAACGGGGAATTTTGGGCTTGGACCTGCCTTTGGCCTGGGGCCAAAACTATCCCGTGTGCCTCCCTTGTCCCGGATTTCTGCTACTGGACCTGCTCTACAGGGGTCCCAGAACTCTCCTTCCCCGTTCCGCTGCTTAAGCAGCTTACTCTGTTCAGGAATGGCTCCTCCCCCCACACAAGCCACAGCACTTGCCTGTGAACATTGAACCTACTGTGGGCTGAGGATTCCTACTCTCAGGCTCACTCCTCACGGGTGGGCCGTACCTCCGTTGTCAGAGGGGGTACACTGGTCCTGGTCCCCGCCTGCCTAGCAGGACCTGCTGGCGTTCTCCTACCACCCCATTGTCCACCCCTCCTTGCTGCCAGAGCTCCTCAGAACCTGGAGCTGTGGGCTTGGGATCTCTAATTCCCTAGCCAGCCTTTCCCTGGGTGTTGCCTCTGGGGCGGTTTGATTTGGGCTGCCAGTAAAGTCCAGCTGACCTGCCTTCAGGCTGATCACGCAAATCATTCCCCTTGCTCCCTTTAAAGCCACGTTAAGGCTTTCTATCTCTGCCCTACAGGGGCCATGATCTGCTTCACTAAACCTTTGGGCGCAGGCCAGCTTATAGGCTGCCTTTACTTCTCTTTTACTTCTGAGGTGAGGCGGGCATTCTCTTCCTGCAGTCTCATCTCACTTTCTCTGGCCTCAGTGACTTCCTGCACCAGGCACTCTATAAATGCCTGGCATTTTTCAAACTGGGACTCCCGATTCTTGGCCTCCTTAACTTCCTCCTGCTCCCTCATCTCATCCTTCCTAAACGAGCCACCTATACCCCGGTAGGTCAGCCTACACACTGCCGCTAAAATTCACAGGGCTACCCACATACCCACAACGAGAGAAACAAGAGCTGGTACTTTCTCCAGATCCAAACCACTCATCAAATCAAAAACGGCCTGCAGTCCTGCCGTGGTCACCATTTTGTAATGGGGGGGCTTCTTTTAACTGGTTTAAGGTAATTTTCCTGGTCTTGCAGCCTTTGCCTGCACTCAGACCAATTCCAATAAAACCAATTTTAAAACAGCGGTTTCGAATCGCTACCCCACCTTCCAGTTCTGACTGCAGGACTTATAATTAATGATATTAAAACGGACACGTGGTTTGGATGAGAGAAAAATCAAGTTTTATTAACTAAAAGAAACTATAATCAAATATCAAACTATACCACACGAACACAGTAATTACAGTAAAATTGCTTAAATGTGGGAATGCAGATGGTAAAAACGAGGGGTAAGTGACTACAATGTTGATTAAACAATCTTAGCAATATCCCCTTAATTACCATCCCCCAACTCCTTACTAGGTTGCTTTGCTGAGGAGTCAGAAACTCTGCTCACATGTGGTCCAGCGAAGTGAGAGAGAGAGAGAGAGAGAGAGTGAGGCTCACCTGTGGTCCCAGGAAGTAAAGAGAGAGCGATAGCTTCTCAGGAGCTATCATATATACCTTGTGAGCCCCCTCCCCCCTGCTGTTTGCCTGTCTGGAAGATTCACGCCCAAAAAGTTCCAATTCACAAGAGAAAAGCTGTGCTTGGCTAACTCAAAGTGGTTGGACTGGGTTAGTGTGTCTGCACTGTGGGGCCGAAATATTCCCGCCCACATCCGAAGCTTACCTGGGCTGAAACAAAAGGGAAGACAACTGCTCAATTTCCAGAATGCTAGGTGATTTAAACCCATTCAGTTCTTAAACGGTTGCAGATCCAAAGTCCATTTCAGGGTTTCAGTCTCTCATTGTCTGTGAGGGAGTTCTGAATGGCTGTGTAAACAGAAGCAGTTTCAAATCAATTGTCCTGCAGTCAGTTCTCAAGTGGGCAATTGCTTAAGTCAATAAACAACTTCAAGTGCTGAGAGGGAACCTCCCTTTGATTGGCAGGTCTGACTCAGCCACTGCTAGATCCTCCCACTTTATACACACAGGCAAATCGAGCTGCTTGTCCTTTTGCCATGCTTTCTGTGGCCATTTTAAGACCTTTTGTGATATCCCAAACTCCAGGCAACGACTTTATTAAGATGTATTGTCTCAAGGTGTGTGAATATTTTCCCCAAAGCTCCTCGACTCCTGTGTTGTCCACGTTCTTTCCATCTCAGAGCAGTCTTTTGGGGTTCTCAGCACATATTAAAACATTGTAGACCAGTCACATCACCCAATTCTTCGTCCACGATGTGGACCAATATTTCCAATCTTCAGGGAAATAGGGGAAATTTTGCAACCCCTACACCCTTTCTGATTGGTTGGGCCGGCCCACATGATCCCAGGGGTGCTTGCGAACTGCCTGCGTCCCTGGGATATGTGGACCTCTACGCAAGACTGTGCGTAAAGGCCCAGGAGCGCGAGCCTCCGTGGATCCAGGACCATCAGGTAGGTGCGGACTTCTATTGCGGTGTGGAAGCGTCCACCCACGGGAAGCATCCGACCGCAAATTCAGGCCCATAGTCTAAATATTTACATGTCAATTTTTTACTATCACTGCTCTATATTTTTCTGTTTGCTTTTCAGTTTATAAGATGGAGAGACTCATTGTTCCCATAGTGAACAAACAGTTGTCTTACATCACTGTTGTCAAAGGTTCAAATCCCAGTGGAGGTCATGCTTACCTCACAACAACATGTTGATGGCTTTTCACACTTGCTGTCTGGTGAGCCCCAAAGCTGGTTTACTGTCTGCTTGGTAGGTTCTAAGTATAACCTAAAGTTGCATTCCTGGAATAATATGGATATGCTGCCATCATTTCAAGTAAATATTCTCACTGATCTTAATTCTGTTCATTCATTAGATTTTATACTAACAGCTATGCATAGAACTATTATTTTGTTCTTTGTGCTTTAGAAAAATAAACAAGCCACATAAAGATTTCCAGATTCCTCCTGTTTGACCTATCTGTCCTCTCTGAATGGTTTGATCCTTGATTTTGAAAACATTATTTTCCCTCATGGATATTTTTGACACCATAAAGATAAACTATGTGCATTAGCCTAGAACTAGCTGTCAAAGATATTAGTGGACAAATGTGCACCACATTCGCGTGATATTCCTTTGTGCGTTATTTAAAAATAGTTGTTAATCTGCTCATGTTAAATGGATTAATGCTCTGCCAAAATAGTGGACACTAGACTGGTACCTGGGATGAGGGGATTGCCCTATGAGGAGAGATTAAGGAGACTAGGCCTATGTTCCCTAGAGTTTAGAAGAATGAGGGGTAATGTCATTGAAACATATAAAATTCTTAAGGAGCTTGACGGGTGTAGGGGGTTTCTCTTGCTCGTTCTGGTCTCCTGCCAGGCTTTGTGCAATAATTACCCTTGAGTGGTTCGACCCACTCCCCCTACGGTTCTAGACCTTGGACTTAGATGCAGAGAACAGTAGTGCAGAGAAAGGACTCAATAGACCAGGCTGAATAGCACGAAATGGATGCTTTTATTTTTAAACAGTTTGAAGCATTACAAAATACATGTCATAGGCACAGATTAAAGTAACTACAATCATGCACAAATTTATGAACTTGACTCTATGGAAATGGGGAACACACGGCACATCGTAAAAGGGAAAACACATTACGATTACCCTTAACTCCCTCCCCTATACCTAAACTAAGTTTCGACCTGGGGAACTTGGGATCATGCTCACCACTCTCAAAATCGCGAAAAAGGGGGTTCGCAGCCTTTTGGCACCGCTTTCCGTCGTCACGTGGATTTGGAAACTTCTGGCGCAGTCGATATTCTCTCTCTCTCTCTCTCTCGAGGCGGCGGGGTAGACACAGCCTCGATGAGCGCTCGTCAAGGTTGAAGATCAGCTACAAGCTGTTGTCGATTTTGGTTCATGGAGCAGACCAACAACCAGATGGGATGTTGAGACACGGAAGTGTCAGGCCCGGAATGTCTTTTTGTCTCCGGCCTGGATCGTCGGTTTTCCAGAGGGTTTCTTCTCCTTCGGCCTGGGTCGTCGATGATCTCCCGACCCCAGTACCCGGGCCACCCTCGTCGTCTTCTCGTCGTGGCCGAGCCTTGTCTGGCTGAACACCGACCACGTTGTCTTTTCACCGAAATTGTCCGTCCGAAGCATCTTTGTGGTAAACCACTGTTGTTGTTGTTGTTGTTACACACTGTTGTACCTATGCATGCCTCAACATGTCTCGGCTGGCTCCACCCACACAGGCCCAGGTATAAAGGTGATTGACCTGCAGCCCCCTGCCTTCTTGGAACCCAGTCAACCACGAGAGGCATGCTCTGTTCTTTGCTAATAAAAGCCTTTAGTTACTCTCTTAACTCTCAGTCTTTTATGAGTAATTGATAGCGCATCAATTTTATTAGCAAAAACAAAATGTCGACATTTGCTGAACAGCAGGCTGCTGCACCAAATGCTGAACAGCAGGCTGCTGCGCCAAACACTGAGCAACAGGAGCTGCTGCGAGCCCTCAGACCAACATGCCTGGACCTAGACACCCAGGAAGCGGGTTCGGCTACCAAATTCGCGCATTGGCTGCGTTGCTTCGAGGCCTACCTGCAAGCCTCAACTGTGACCCTGGACGAAAACAAGTTGGAAATCCTGGCCTCAAAAGTGAGCCACCAAGTTTATACAATAATCCAGGATGCGACGACCTACGCAGTGGCTATCGGTCTGCTAAAAGGGCAATACGCACGCCCGGTAAATACGGTCTATGCCCAGCACCTCTTAAGATCCCGCAGACAGCAGCCCGGGGAATCGGTGGAGGCCTTCCTACGGGCACTACAGATACTCGGCCGAGACTGCGGTTGCAAAGAAGCATCAGCCACAGCACACACGGAGGGACTGATCCGAGATGCTTTCGTTGCGGGTCTAAGGTCCGACTACTCCCAGCAGAGACTGTTGGAAAAGGGAGAAATGGACCTGAGAAAGGCAGTGTCCCTCGCGCTCTCGCTCGACGCGGCCCACAGGAATATGGATGCCTTCTCCCCTAACCGCTCCGCAACGTGGACGCCACAACCTTGGGTCATGGGACCGCCACCTTCAACTGCTGCTGCGATGTCCAAGGCACAGAAATGTTATTTTTGTGGCCAGGCAAAACACCCCAGAGCACGCTGCCCGGCGAGAAATGCTACCTGCTCCGGCTGCGGGAAGAAAGGACACTATGTCAGCGCCTGCAAAGGTAAAACCGCTAATGCCAGCAGCGCCGCGTGCGAACCATGGGCGCCGCCATTTTGTCCGCCATCTCGGACGTCTCCAACTTCAACCACGGGGGACCCGGTCTCAACCACCGCCTCATCTGACGACCACATCGACTCGCTCGACCATACGCTGGCCTCCGTGACGCTGGACCAATCTCTCCCTCATGAACTGTCCAGGTCCATGATGGACATTAAGGTAAACGGCCGCGCCACTACCTGCCTTTTTGACAGCGGGAGCACGGAAAGCTTTATCCACCCCGACACGGTGCGCAGTTACTCTCTCCTGGTCCTGCCGACGCGACATCGGATCTCTTTGGCTTCCAAAGCCCAGTCAGCGGACGTCGGTGGCTATTGTGTAGTGACCCTTTCAGTAAGGGGCACAGAATACAAAAATTTTAAACTCCTGGTCCTGCCCCATCTTTGCGCTGCCGTTCTACTGGGGTTGGATTTTCAGTGCCACCTTAAGAGTGTCACATTAGCGTACGACGGACCCCTCCCCCCACTCACAGTCTGCAGCCAGCAGCTTTTAAATCGCCCGCCGCGCACCATTTGCGGCCTCTCCACCCTTAAAGTCCCCCCCCCCTCCTTGTTCGCTAACCTCACCCGCGACTGTAAGCCCATCGCTACCAAAAGCAGGCGTTACAGTGCCGGGGATAGGAGCTTCATTAAATCCGAGGTAGCAAGACTTCTGAAGGAAGGGATTATTGAAAGTAGCACCAGCCCATGGTGAGCACAAGTGGTGGTAGTGAAGACTGGCGAAAAACAGCGCCTAGTTATTGACTACAGCCAGACGATCAATCGCTACACCCAGCTAGATGCATACCCACTCCCCCGCATATCTGACATGGTCAATCAGATAGCACAATACCGGGTGTTCTCGACGATTGATCTGAAGTCGGCATACCACCAGCTCCCCATCAGGGCTGAGGACCGCCAGTACACAGCTTTTGAAGCTGACGGTCATCTTTACCACTTCCTCAGAGTTCCCTTCGGCGTCACCAACGGGGTTTCAGTCTTCCAACGGGAGATGGACCGGATGGTCGACCAGAACGCGCTCCAGGCCACTTTCCCCTATCTAGACAACGTCACCATCTGCGGCCGCGACCAGCAGGACCATGATGTTAACCTAGAGAAATTCCTCCGTACGGCCCAGCGGCTGAACCTAACATACAACAAGGACAAATGTATGTTTCGTACCAAGCGCCTTGCCATTCTTGGCTGTGTAGTGGAGAGCGGAGTCATCGGCCCCGACCCCGACAGGATGCGCCCCCTTATGGAGCTCCCCCTCCCCCACTGCCAAAAAGCACTGAAGAGATGCCTAGGGTTTATCTCGTACTATGCTCAGTGGGTGCCCAACTATGCGGACAAAGCCAGACCCCTCATCAAGTCCACCTCCTTCCCCCTGACAGCAGAGGCCTGTGCAGCCTTCACTCTCATAAAAGGAGATATCGCGAAGGCCACAATGCACGCAGTGGATGAGTCCATCCCTTTCCAAGTGGAGAGCGACGCATCCGACTTTGCCCTAGCTGCAACCCTTAACCAGGCGGGGAGGCCCGTGGCCTTTTTCTCAAGGACCCTCCAGGGCCCCGAGATTCGACACTCCTCTGTCGAAAAGGAGGCCCAGGCCATTGTGGAAGCTGTGCGACATTGGAGGCATTACCTGGCTGGAAAACGATTTACCCTGCTCACAGACCAACGTTCAGTAGCTTTTATGTTTAATAATAAGCAGAGGGGCAAAATCAAGAACGACAAGATCTTGAGGTGGAGAATCGAACTCTCCACCTACAATTACGATATCTTGTACCGGCCCGGGAAACTCAATGAGCCCCCAGATGCCCTATCACGTGGTACATGCGCCAACGCGCAGGTCGATAGACTGAAGACCCTCCACAATGACCTCTGCCACCCGGGGGTCACCAGGTTTTTTCACTTCATCAAATCCCGTAACCTGCCCTACTCCATCGAGGAGGTCAGGACCATGACCAGGAACTGCCAAATCTGTGCCGAGTGCAAACCGCATTTTTATAGGCCAGACAGAGCAAGCCTGATCAAAGCCACGCGCCCCTTTGAACGGCTGAGCGTCGATTTTAAAGGGCCCCTCCCCTCCTCCGACCGCAATGTGTACTTCCTCAACATAATTGATGAGTACTCCCGTTTCCCGTTTGCCATCCCTTGCTCAGACATGACCAGTACCACGGTCATTAAATGTCTGAATGACCTCTTCGCCTTGTTCGGTTTCCCTAGCTATATTCATAGCGACAGGGGCTCATCCTTTATGAGCGAAGAACTCCGGCAGTACCTGCTCTCGAGAGGTATCGCTACAAGCAGGACCACCAGCTACAACCCCCGGGGGAATGGCCAGGTGGAAAGGGAGAATGCGACGGTCTGGAAGGCAGTCCCTTTAAACTTGAAATCTAAGGGCCTTCCGACCTCTCGCTGGCAGGAAGTCCTCCCTGCGGCGCTCCATTCCATTCGGTCACTGCTCTGTACAGCCACCAATGCCACCCCTCACGAGAGAATGTTCTCCTTCCCCAGGAAGTCCACATCGGGGATCTCGCTACCGACATGGCTGACTTCTCCAGGACCCGTCCTACTGCGGAAGCACGTGAGGTCCCATAAGACGGACCCCCTGGTCGAGAGGGTGAGCCTCCTCCATGCCAACCCTCAGTATGCTTACGTGGTGTACCCGGACGGGCGGGAGGACACAGTCTCCATACGAGACCTCGCACCTTCGGGTGCTCCCGAAACACCCCCCTCGCCATCCACCACTACCCACGCCTACCCCCAGTACGCTTACGTAGCGTACCCGGACGGGCGGGAGGACACAGCCCCCACACGAGATCTCGCACCTTTGGGTGCCCCTGAAACACTACCATTGCCATCCACCACTACCCACAACCCAACCCCGCTAGACGGCATGCCGCAGCCCCAGGACCCGTCATTGACCACCCAACCACTCAATGAGACGCCAGACTCAACGTTGGATGCTGCACCATCACCGCCGCCACCACGACGATCAGGACGGCATACAAGGCCACCTGATAGACTTACTTACACGAACCTTTAGTACACTTCACCCCGCCGGACTCAATTTTAAACAAGGGGTGAATGTGGTAAACCACTGTTGTTGTTGTTGTTGTTGTTACACACTGTTGTACCTATGCATGCCTCAACATGTCTCGGCTGGCTCCACCCACACAGGCCCAGGTATAAAGGTGATTGACCTGCAGCCCCCTGCCTTCTTGGAACCCAGTCAACCACGAGAGGCATGCTCTGTTCTTTGCTAATAAAAGCCTTTAGTTACTCTCTTAACTCTCAGTCTTTTATGAGTAATTGATAGCGCATCAGTCTTTAAAAAGACGAAGCGTCTTCATCGATTCCGAAGCTACCGAGGTAGAAGAGGCGCCGATCCTGGCACCGTCCGTCCTTCGTTCGTCCGTTCGTTCCTTGTAGAAGAAGTTGTTTCTTAGCTCGTTGATCGTCCGACAACGTCGATCGTGTTGTCCAAGAAGTAGATCGTTTCTTCTCGTCTCCGAAGAAGATGTTGTTCTTTTCCGAGTGTCTTTGATGGACTTTCAATCCATAGTTATACTCTTTTGGGACAGTCTTATCTCCCGCCAAATCATAGTCCTGTCTTTGTATTAATTTTGGCGGGCAGAAATCTCTGCAGGGGCGCTTTGTCTTGTAACGGGAGCCGGTGATAACTTAATTGGCCTTCCTGGCCGATAATGTCTTTTAATGTCTTTTACATTGTCATCGCGACTCGGTTCGCATATTGATCGGTCCGGAGATTTTCCTTGATGGCTGTTAAACGGTTTCTCCTTTGTACAATAAATGGGTATAAGTGTTTTTGCATTGTCCGCCCATATCTTGATGGGCCCCATCCTGTACTTAGAATCCATTGAATATGTATGCTGTTTCCCTGAGTTTCGGTTCCCAGATACTGGCTTTCGCGGGCTTACTGTCTTCAATCCACAAGCCTGTCTGGCTTGCAGTAACAGAAATAAAATGGTCCAGAAAACTGATCACGAGGCCCGGCGGCCATTTTGTATGCCCTTTTATCAAAGGTTTTTCTGTGCAAGCTTGCTTTGGTCAATAAACAGTCTTATTTTATCCAGTTTTCTTGCGTGATTATTGCTGAAAATTTCGAATCTTACACAGGGTAGATGCTGGGAGAATGTTTCCCCTGGCTGGTGAGTCTAGAACTAGGGGGCATAGTCTCAGGATAAGGGGTAGGCCATTTAAGACTGAGATGAGGAGAAGTTTCTTCACTCAGAGGGTTGTGAATCTTTGGAATTCTCTACCCCAGAGGGCTGTGGATGCTCAGTCATTGACTATATTCAAGACAGAGGTTGATAAATCTCTGGGAACTGAGCGAATTAAGGGATAGTGCAGGAAGGTGGAGATGAGGTAGAAGATCAGCAATTATCTTATTGAATGGCGGAGCAGGCTTGAAGGGCCAAATGGCCTCCTCCAGGTTCTATTTCTTATGTTCTTAAAGGATTGTCATGTGTGTAAATTAAGTATTTGGCCGTTTGTATCTCCTTTGTTCCTTTGCCTTCCTTTGCCTTCCAACAATTAGATTGCAGAACCAAAGGTTATTGTCTTTTAGACCAACCACAGCTTCAACCAACTGAATCCCAGAACCATGTCAGCAGAGACCAATGAGATATCAGGATCACATCTATTGTGTCATGTCTGATTGGTTTCGTCATAAAAGCACAAATCACATCTACCATAAAAGAATTGTGGGCATTCAGCTCTATGACAGTTCCTTACCTACCCCACAACATATAACGCTAAAAATAAAATGTACCATGGAACTAATCAGTAATTCACAAAAAGAATGAAAAAATTACTGATAAACTTTATCATCCATGGGGTTCGGCCCATCTATAGCCATCTGAGCTAAGAGACTGAGGACAGCATCGTACTCGGTGTGACAACTTTTCAACATTCAAGTTGAGTTTTTTTTCCATGTCTTCCATTAATTGAAGTGGCCTTAGCCCGTCTGAGTTAAAAAGAATTTTTTAAAAAACCAGCCAAGGTTCCTGCTTTTCAGAGATGACAATGAGAGAAAGTGTGAGAGAGCTAGAAAGAGAGTGGCAGAAAGAGTGGAGGAAAAAGGGAAAGTCAGAGAGACAGACATAAATAGCGAGTGGGAACCAAGCACACAGGAAGAGAGACACATAATGGCTGGAATTTTCCGGTGTCCATGTGGGTGGGATTGGAGGCAGATCAGGAGGGAAATTTGAAATAACTTGGAGCGGGTTGGGAACCCGTCATCACCCCGCACCCACGCGCCTTTCCCTCGGGCGTGTTTACTAACGCGGCAGCGACCCCAAAGGCAGAGGTGGCCAAGCTAACCTAGATGATTAGCAGGTACTTGTCAGACCCTTAAGCATCTTTTTAACCCGACCTTTCAAATTTATCTGGATGAGCACGGGAATCATGCAGCTCGGGAGCCACGTCTGTGAACCTGAGGTGGAAATTCAGTGGCCATTGATTCAGCTCATTAGTGCACAGCATGGAAAGCACAATAAATACTCTCAGCTGACACCTGGTTACTTTCCTAAGGCAGATGTGGTTGCTGAGTGCATTGTCAGCACAGATTTAACTTTCTAGAGGTTGCAAGTGTTTTCAGCTAAGTCGAGATCCACCATCGCCTCATTGGTACAACCTATCACACCATTGACAGATTGCTTCTGTCATCTCTACTTGACCGTCTATTACATAAGCATGGCTGCCGTTTATACTGCCTCATCTTGGTCCTCAGAATTGGACCGCGATGAGCCCCCTACACCAGCAGCACCAACAACACCACCACCAACCCTCTCTTCACCAATCTAATGCTGCACAGGACAGAGGGCCTCAGCACAGGGCTGCACTGCACTGGAGGCGATACCCCCAACACAGGGTATACAGGCAGAGGATGAGCTTCCTCAACATGATGGAATAGCAGTGCCAAAGGAGTCTCAGGCTATCGTGCCATGTCATCGCAGACATTTGCACATAGCTGCTGGAGCAAGACTTGCGGCTCACCAGTCTATTCCTTTCACACTGACCACCATTGCTGGAGGTAACGTTATGTCTCACCATTCACTCCAACTCACTAAGCCACTTCCAAAGTTGCAGACACAATTGGCCATGACCGGAAAGTGGTGAAAATAAGAATTTTTATTTGTGACATTGCATTAACGGAAACTTCAGACAAACAGTTATTAAAACACCCAAGCGGCTACGCTTGTGCATCTACTTGCGTTTCATCTTTCTCTTACGCATGCTTCTACAAGGTGCTACCCCTGTGGCTTCAGCAGAGGTAGAGGCAGCCTGCTCACTTCCTTGCTGCGACTGCATAGACACTTTTGGCAGACGTCCCCTAGGTTTTGGAGCCTGTGAGGGCCCCGGCAAAGTCTGCTCCTCCTGTGATTGTGCAGGGGCAGACTCAGCCATCGGGATCCCAGGAGGCATCTGGGGCTCTGACTGAGGGGGAGGCAATGGGGGAGAAGTGTGAACGCTTTGAGAGAAGCCCACACTTCCATCTCCCCACTCACCATAATCCCTCTCATGGGCCACCCGCACTTCCCTGCGAGCAAGGAGCTGGCGAGCACGTTGCTGCACAGCATTGGGGACATGAGGACCCAAGTGAACGTTTACAACCCTCCTAGAGAGGAGGTCTATGAGCCTCTGCCATCTATTCTCCATAGATTCCATGTGCTCCTGTGAGTGGCGCATTAGCTGCTCCATGCAGGTGGCCATCGCCTGTGACACGGTGGGCCTCATGTTGGAGATGGACTCCTCCATTCTCAGCACATTTTCAGACATTGTGGTTGCAAAACCTGTCAAAGCTTCTTGTTGCACCTCCAGGACCGCCTTCTTTCTGGATGGCCCCCGAGGCTCAGCGTCTGCATGCAGTTGAGCAGAGCTGGGAGCATCCTGCGCCCTCCGATGAGGAGTCTCCACTCCTGTCCCTGTCTCTACCGTTTCCTCTTGCTCACTTGTGCCTTGTTAGACACCAGGTGACAACACTACTCTATCTGTGTGCATATCTGCACTGGTGCTGGGTGCACTTATGTCTGGTGACGGTGCACCCTCAGAGGCTGGAGGCTCCTTTGAGGAGTCATCTTCCTCTTCCTCCTGGACAGTGCAAGGGTGGTGGGGGCAGGGGGTGCTGCAGGGGGCTCTTGATGGAACTGGGAGAGTAGAGATGATTTAGAAATGTCATATCAAGAATGGGTAACAATACCATATGCACAAGATGAACATTCACTGGCTGCTGACATCAGTCCCCATATGTGTGACTACTGTATGCCATGTGGTTGTATGAGATGTAATTCTGTCACCAGGTTGCTAAGATGTCTCCCTCTCTCCGTCTCCCACCTCCAGCTGCTCTGTGACTCCTGAGGCTTCCAGGGCGACCTCCTCTGCTGTAGTTAAGGTGGCCAATGATGGAGGGCCACCTCCGCTTCTCGCCCTCTCTCTTATTGTGAGCTTTCTTCTCCTGTAAGGAGTCAAAGAAGAGAAGGTTGAGTGAGAGTGATGGAATGAGTGTAAGGAATGAATGGGTTACATCTGTAGAGGGTAACTATGATGGAGTGGGGTGGAAATGCCAAATGGCCTCCTTGTGTGTTGTTAGTTGGTATGATTGCATTAGGATGAGGGTGAGTGTGAGGGGTGGCTAGTCAGATAATGTAGATAGAGAGAGAGGGATAGATGGACATGCAACATATCTTGGTGTGAGTAATGATGTGCAGGAGCAGGGTTGGGAAGGCAGAGTGATGGGGATGTGATGAGGGGCACAGCAGAATGAAGTTGAGTGTGACTTTGCGCTCACCTTTCCTGATCTAATGAGATCATTGAAACGTTTGCGGCACTGCACTCAGGTCCTCCTGACCACATCCCTGCTGTTGACCTCCTCTGCTATTTGGAGCCAGGCTCCTTTGGTCTGCTGGAGAGGCCTCTTCTGCCAATCGGAAGAGAACCTTACGGCATGCTCTCACTCCCTCCACAAGCATATGGAGGGAGTCAGCCGAGAACCTGGGTGCACCCTCTGTCTCCGTGAAGTCATGTTTGCAAGTGTTTGGAACACTCCAATGCTGCAGTTCAGTGCCTGCACAATCCTAGATGAACCTTCAAATGCAATGTGGTCATGGCTCCTTTAAATATTCCAACTGAAGATGCATAATTGATGACGTCATCAGATGTGCACCATTTAATAGGGCTGGGTAACTCGCAGGGCTCCCTTAACAGGCGCCATTAAGTGAAAGACGATCTCAGGAGTGGAATAGAATGAAGAACAGGGTCGCGATCCACCATGGCGATCACCCATATCCGACTTGCCCAGGTACAGAAAATTCTAGCCAATGGAACTGAAAATCTTTGGGCTCACTGGCAAAGAAATTCAAATAAGGTAACCCGCTGAATATTCTGCTGGGGTCAAGAACAAAGGTCAATACAACCAACCTGGCAAACTTATGCCAGTGGAGCGACACTAAGGGCTAGAAATTTGCCTCTTTTGTGACTGTCATTATCACCACCAGGGGGGGGGGGGCGATAACGGGGCGCCAATGGCTTTGCGACCGGGCTCGGTGAGTGTACCGGCACCCACGAAATTCCCATCGAGGATTGCGGTGGCGGTAAACCCTAGTGCCACGATCTCCTGCGCCCGGAGATCGTGACGTCATAGTGCTGCGCATCACCCCAGTAGCGTCCCAGACCCGAAATTCGGTTCCACCCCCTGCAGCATCACCAGGTGACAGCACAGACAGCTGCAGGAGGCGTTGTCAGGGAGGCCGGCTGCTTGGGGAGCAGTATTTAAAGGTGATGATGGTTGTGTGAAAAAAAATCATTTTCTTAATTCCTTACGTCCATTTTTCAGCATTTTCTTTGGCTGCCGTCAGTGACGAGGGACCTCGTTTCAATGCAGAACCTGCAGCAATGGCCCTTCCCTTTAAGGGAGGGAAGGAAGGAATTCCCGGCAGCGCTGCCCTCGACATTGGGCAGTGCTGCACTGCTACCGCCCCTCTTGTCGGCTTTAGCGCTCCAAGGGAAATGGTAGTGCTTGATTTAGCGCTCCACTTCCTTCCTGGAGCGCTAACAGCCAATTTACTGGAAGCTCACAATCATTAGTTCCTGGCGCTAATTTTTCAAGATTTCAAAAGTTAGCACCCCATTTAAATTTCTCCCCTTAATGATTTTCTGGCCCAACTGACTTTCGCCTGTAAGCAACACTACAAGCGATCAACAAATGTTTAAAATAAACATCATGTAGAAGGGGTTAAAGGCTCAGAAAACTGGACTATAACAATAATATATTGAAAGTAAGAATACGTACAATGGTAGGCAGTTTTGTTCGTTACAAGTCAAATGGGATCAATGTTCCCATTTAAGTTCTCTGTCTTGCATTGTCTGAAGGCAGAATCTGCTCATTTTTATTTGGTACCATGAAGCGCTGTTAATGAGTCTATTTAAAAGGATTTCTGTCACACTTTCATAGTGATACACCAGAATGTCTGGAAGGAAATGATCTCACACAGTGCATTACATATTCAGATGTAGATTTTATGAATTCCTACCCCTGGCACCATGCCTCACGTGCTGGGAGCACATTATTTTTTATTCATTCACAGGATGTGGGCGCTGCTGACAAGACCAGCATTCATTGCCCATCATAATTGCCCTTGAAAAGGTGGCGGTGAGTCGCTTTCTTAAACCGCTGCAGTCCGTGTTGTGAAGGTACTCCCACAGTGCTGTTAGGTAGGGAGTTCCAGGGTTTTGGTCCAACTACGATGAAGGATCGGCGATATATTTCCAAGTCAGGATGGTGTGTGACTTGGAGGGGAACTTGGAGGTGGTGGTGTTCCCATGCACCTTCTGCCCTTGTCCTTGTAGGTGGTAGAGGTCGCGGGTTTGGGAGGTGCTGTCGAAGAAGCCTTGGCAAGTTGCTGCAGTGCATCTTTTAGATGGTACACACTGCAGCCATGGGGTGGAGGGAGTGAATGTTAAGGTGGTGGGTGGGCTGCCAATAAAACAGACTGCTTTGTCCTGGATGGTGTCGAGCTTCTTGAGTGTTGTTGGAGCTGCACTCATCCAGGCAAGTGGAGAGTATTCCATCACACTCCTGACTTGTGCCTTGTAGATGGTGGAAAGGCTTTGGGGAGTCAGGAGGTGAGACACTCGCCACAGAATACCCAGCCTCTGACCTGCTCTTGTAGCCACAGTATTTATGTGGCTGGTCCAGTGGGAATTTGGCTGAGCAGGTCAGTACACCCACAGGTTTGCCTATCCATTCATTTTAATGGATGCAAAATTCTGTGAGGTCCACTAACCTCGGTGCTCAAATTCCCAATGTGTGCTCCGAACATGCACATGACACTCGGAGCGTGAATTTGTAAAATCAATTTCCTTTAAATCTGTTTACATAAAGGTTTACGACACACTCCACGTAGGCACATTGGAATTGATAGATGAAAATAGACCATGGTCCACCTAGTTCACCTTCTACCATCTTGGTAGTTGCGTGATACCATGATGATGGAGTTGTTGACTAATCATACCAATCAATCACCATGAATTAGTCTACAACAGACCCAGACATGACAGGAAAACCCCCCAGTAGTGGAAAGCTTTGGAAATCATAGGTCCAAAGTTACCCTGTTCGTCCCAAGTCTGCTACACTTACCATATGTCACGTCTCAAGTTACTCATATACTGGGGGGATTTTAACCCCAAATAACAGGCGGGTTTGGGTTGGGTGGGAGGTTAAAGTTTGAAAAATCTAAATCTAGACCCCAACCCGCCTCCAACTCACCCACTTCCGGTTTTAAAAGAGGTGGGGTGTGGGTGGGCAGCCATCCCGCTCCCAGGAGGTGGGTTAGCACTTTAATTATGATAATGAGGCTGGGAGCCTAGGATTTAACACAATAGCAGATGCTGGAAATCTGAAATAACAACAGAAAGTGCTGGAAACACTCAGCAGGTCAGGCAGCATCGAGGAGCGAGAAACAGAGTCAACGTTTCGGGTCGAACCCTTCGTCAGAACTGATTTAACAGCCTAGGATTTAACCTGCATTGCAGGTTTAACCGTGGCCGGTCAGGGTTCCTGGGCCTTGGGAATCCTGGCAGCTGCAGCGAGGAGAGGACAGCCTCGGGGAGCACACCGTGTGGGCTGGGAAGAGCTGAAGTGCTTCCCCCCCCTCCGGCCCCCAAGCTCCCTCACCATCAGACCCCACCATAAAAACCGCCCCCACCCTGGGATTGAAGCACCCCAGGGTAGGGGCATGGACCCACCGTCGGGATCGGACAGCACTCCCCAGGGTCGGAGCACAAACCGCTTCAGGATCGAACACCCCCCCGGGTCAGGGATTGGACTCCCCCTGGGATTGGACTGGGGCTCGGACCCCGGGGATTGTACCCCACTCCCTGGTGTCGGGGCTCAGACCTAACTGGGGCTGTGGCCTCTTCTCCAGCATTCCTCGCCCAACTGGAAGCCAAGTCTGTCAATCAGGCTGGTTTCCGGGCAGGAAACTTCTCAGTGATGTCACACGCACGCTGTGGAGTAAAAACTCCACAGTGTGCGGGGAGGCCCGGTCTTCCGGGTTTCCTGCCTGCTACCATGCCCATCCCCTCTGCTTGCTCCTGGTGGGTCCCAAAGTTAAAATTCCCCCCACTGTGTCCCAAATATTATTTTCTGCAAGAAATCTATTTAATTTGTATTTGAATTAATCAACACTATCTGCTTTCACCGTCTCCCTAGGAAACCTGATCCATTGATTTACCACTCACTCACTGAAATAATGGTCTTGGTATTAAGCCCCCCACAACAGGTGGGGGAGGGTCGGCGTGGGGGGTTAAAGACTTAAATACAGGGAATGCATTCCCAACACGCCATGCACGTCCCCACTGCCATTTTTACACTGTGGAGAGGCGGGACACTTAATTAACATATTTAAATAGGGCTCCTACAGTGCAATTGGGAGCCTGATTTAAAATTTACTGTTGCTGGACGGGTTTCCCAGGGGTCGAGAAACTCGGCAGTGAAAGGGAGGCTGCAGCTGGCTGGTCCACAAGATAAGTGTTTTTCTCAGCACTCCTTGTGAGCCAGGAGGAGCAAGTGTGCGCCCCTTGTCCCCTAAAGAAAACCTCTGGCCTTCCCCTTCCCGATCATGGCCTCTCTCTCCCCGTCCTTTCCTGATTGCCGGAGACCGTCACCAAGTGACCTCCTGCTGCTGGTGATCCCTCCTGGCTGCCGACCAGGCTGTCCATTTGGCCGGCTGCTGGGTGGGAAATGGAACTAAAAAAGTTAGGTTCGGCAGGACCTCCGGGTTCTTCAGCCGTTTTCGGCCTCCCCACCTCCTCGTGAATATCGGGGCCAATGTTTCCGCAGACTAGTTTTGAACTTACTCCCCTCTTGAAGTTCCGGCCATTTCCTCTGGTGTCACACTATGTCCAGTTGTAATTTATTGATGCTTTATACAATCTTAAATAAAAGGTACGGTAAAAGATTTAAAATGCCAACTATTTCCTGTAGCTTTTTTCTGGCCTTGAGCCTAGCATTTGCTAATCTGGAGAAATAATAATTAGTTTCACATTTAGTACTTATTTAGCTCACTTCCTCACAGGATGCACCTGAACAGGGCCCTTAAAGGGATAGGCCAGGTTAGCAAACAAACATTACTCCAAACCCCAGCCCAGACTACTCAGGAGTAATGCCGAGGGAGATCAGCCAACGTTTATAAAAAAAACAGGAGGAACTAAGGCCTTTTTGCACATCTGACCCATTAGGATTAAAAGTTTTGCTTACATTTTCGAAGAACTTCACCTAAAAGCTAATAAAATATTTTTGGTGCCAATTCAGACACCACATTATGATAACCTCCACCCCAGGGGGACTTAGTAGTTTAGTGGGTTTAACGCTAACCTCTCACCTTTGGGGCTTGGATTTGAATCCAGCTTAGGCAAACTGGATGAGAGTCATTGTCAGTTTTCACCCTGCTCATAGCACCGAGACTGCCTTGACCAAAGACTGGAATGACATCCTCAGTGACTGTCGTGCTTTATCCCTCGTGAATCTGCAGTGTTTAGCAAGGTCAACCTTGCCTTCCTCCTCTATCGAATTTCATCCATTGTCCAGCTCCATCAGACCGACCTTCCATGGTTCCAGTCAGCAGTGGCTTCTCCTCCCACCACAGCACTACCACCTCAGGAGTTCCTTAAGGATTTATTCTTGACTCCTTCCTCTTCCTCATCTGCACGCTTCACCTTTGAGATAACATTCGCAGGGTCAGAACCCATGAGTAGGCTGATGACAGGCAGCCATACTCCATTCTCTTCTTTTGTCTCCATGGTCACCTCCATACTGCCAGACATCAAACATTGGGAAGATTGAATCCATTGTTTTCAGGCCTTGCTATGAACTCAGCTCCCTTGCACTTGATTCCCTCCCACTTCCCAGCCACTTGCTTCAGCTGAAAGATTTGGAATTTTTTTTTACTGGGAACACACTACAGGGGCTCAGCTGTCAGTAGGCGATTAGATTATGGGGAGCCTTGACAACAAGTATTATTGTGGACTCACTTGAGGTTCTAAACTATTTCCCTTGGTTTGGGGAGTCAGTGACGAGGGGTCATTAATTTATAATTATCACAGAGTGAGGAGAAAGGTTAGGTGAAATTTCTTTGCAAGAGGATTATTTGCCACAGGGAGTGCTAGAGGCAGAGATCATTACATCTTGGATAAATATTTAAAGCAAAGTAAGATACAGGGCTATGGGAAGAAAGCAGGGCAGTGGGATTAGTATTGGATTGCTCTTCCAAAAAAGTGGCACAGACACGATGGGCTGAATGGCCTCCTTCTGTGCTGTAAATTTCTATGATTTTAAATATCCATCACCATCAGATACCTATCTTATGAGATAGACAACATTGATGAACCTAAGAGCTGCCTGCAAACTGAGCCTGCAGTATTCCTTAAAAATATATATTCTTCAATTAAATTCATGCCTGAGCAACATTTCCATGAAACAACTTTTAGTGAATACTGATATTTGCAGAAATTTCAGCAATGAACGCCCCTCCCCGCAAAACTGTTTTGCAAATTCATAAAAATCCTTTGCATTGAAATTGTGATATTAGTAATTAATATGTTAATACATTTGTATGAAATTCCTTTATCTAGATAGTTTAATGTAGGCCTTAACCCATTAAAAAAAATTGGTTAACATCTTAATTGAAACAGAGGACAGAGGAATTTCAGATGAATGCATGTTCAGGGTAATTTGAAACAAACTTGCCCGGCAGGAAACTGATGGGATCAGATCAGCTGCCCTTACATCCCATCTGATTCTACTTTCCATTGATGAAAAGTAATACTGATGGCCAAACCAAAGTCCTCACTTTCCCACTGGGCAGGCTAGATTAAAATTACCCCCTATAATTTCAAGATTTTTGTAAATAAGGCCTTAAGTATACTAGTCAGTCGACTAAAGCAAAGCAGCGACAAACTCAACTTATACTTCTGGCTGCCTTAAAATCCTTAGGGGGTTATTTTGGCCAAAGGGTGAAAACAGGCGCTAAATGGGTGCTATGCTAATAAGACAAACCTGTTCTGAAGTCCAGATTTAGCACACAATTTTGCTCCTAATTGCTGATTACCATAATTTGAATTTGCCTGGAGGTGCTAAACAGACATCTGCAGGTTTAGCACTCAAGTGCTGATTGGATGGAATTTTTGTGGAGCAGTATAGTGGGCTCCTGAAGGTGTGGAGTGTGCTGGCTGGCACACAGTGGCATGTTACAGGATGGCTCAGGGACCGAGGGAGAGGGCACACAGGTTCTCGGATGTGGCACTGGAGGCCCTGGTGGAGGAGGTCCAGAGGAGGAGGGATGTCCTGTACCCTCAGGGGGGAAGGATGCAACCTTGTCCTCCTAGGCCTCCTGTTCCTCTCTCATGCAGCAGCTGGTGCTGCCTTGCTTAGCCTCATGTCCTCCACCCATTCCTCCTGCAGACCAAGGGGGACCCTTAGCATGGTGCCGATGACCAAGCACTCCCTTTCTCCTGGTGACTCCCATAAGGTGTCCAATAAGGTGGAGTAACAGAGCACTCACTCTTTTTAGGCGAAGTTCTCAGAGAATTTGTGAAATAAATTTTGCTCGAGTGTTGGTGAAGTCTTGACAAAGTGTCTCAGAAAGTCTCCCGAGGTGTTTCAGAGGTCCACCTCACAGCTCCAGCAGCAATGAGCATGAAATGGTGTGTATCCCATTAACTAGCGCTTGAAATCACCATCAATGCAGTGTTTACTCCCAAATAGTTGGTCGTTGTTGGGAGAGGGCATTAGTTAAAGCGCTAGCCACCAAAATGCCGTGCAGCCTCTTTAAAGAGCGCTAGCAGGCATTTTAAGTGACAATCAGCCCCTTAACGAGCGTCCAGGTGGCCGTTCCTAGCGCTGGCTTCAACTCCTTTACCAAGATGGTGTCTTGTGCTAAACACGGGCTAAACCGACATTTCAGCTCAAGACCCCATCTTGGCCACCTCAGAGGATCGATAGCGCCTGAACGCGCTGCCGAGAATTGCCCCCTAATACTTAACTTTTTGAAATCTTAGTTAAACCTCTGATTGTAATGAATCATGACTTTCTACAATGTTGCAGGATGAAATCTTTTCCTCAGTCTACATGCAGCATCTAGCTAGCTGTTTTTCTGGAAGTTATGTCTCAAGCTTTAAGTGGTTATTTGACAACTTCTCACTGGAGGAAAAACCACAAGCTTAGTCCAACACTAGGTTAATCTTCGAGAGGAATGAGCATAGGTGTTTTACTCACTGCCACATAACATACAGTTGCCCAAAAGTAAGTGAAATAATCTTTGCCAGCAGCCCACAATTAAATGACAAGAACATTATCTTATAAAAGCAAAATAATTCTAATGGAGAACATAAAGCATAATGTTACACTGAACTCAGACCCCAAGGTGAGTCTGTAGGCCAAGTGTTGAATATGTGTTTACTGTTCTTTTGTGGAAATATGGTGTGAAAGGATGCAGGCTGTCTTTTCTCACCTGCCACCACACATCTTCTTCTAAGTATAGAGCAGGGCCACAAACCTTTCCTTGGTTTTCCCAGTGCTGTTCCATAATCATGCAGCAGGTGATAAAGTATAAGCAAGGCAACCAATGTAGCTTTGTCTGACAGGCTGAAAAATGACAGAACTCACCCAGCTGAGGCAGGTACGTTTCAACATCACATGGCGACGGGGCTGAAACTCATAACATTTTGGTTAGGAATCAAGTGCTGTCTCTATTAATCCATTAAAAAAAAGCATAAAGCTTACAAAAGTTTCAGCCCTATGCAAACACTTTTGAAGCTTCCAAGAAAAATCTCAAGTCAGCAACTTAACCAGAAAAGTTTTTTTGAACTGAATTTTAAGGTCGTTAACTCAATGTTAAAGGGTGCCAATTTGAAATCTATACAGTCATTATTAACTTGCTTGGGTTTAAGTAAGGAACTTACTATCTGAAGTGAGCTGAGATATTCGCCCTCTCTATTTAACAAGGTGCAACTGCAGTTAGAAATGGCGTTTAAGAAAGTTTATATTGATGCATTTCTACTGTAAAATGTCAAATGAACATTTTAAAAAGGTTTTAACTTTTAACATGCCATTGCCAGTTTCACTAGGGATCAAACCTCCCCTATGTAAGGCTCGCAAAATTATACAAATTGCCCCAAAGTAAGAAAAGAAGTGATATTGGACTGTTTGAAATAATATTGGGCCAAAGTGGACCTAAAATCAAAACCCCAGGAAGATTTGGTTAGTTTAAAAGGCATGTTCAGGCCTGTGGAAAAAAAGCTGCCACAAAAGGAATGGGTGGGACAGACAGTTTGAGTATTGGACAAGGGGGCCAGATTGTCTGAGAATGTTCTGGGCCATCCCAGTCATTCTACATAAAGACAATAAGCCCACGGAAAAGACTGTTCCCGCCGAAACTTACAGGGCCACCAAGAACATGAATAATACAATATATGCCACTAGTCAACAAAAGAGACCCTGGCCCCAGCAGGAAAAAGACAATCAAACAACAGTTTAAAACCACTCAGAAAGATTTCCAAAACACTTTGTACATTTTAATCTGATTTCAAGGCACAGAATCACAGAATCACAGAAACCCCACAGTGCAGATAGAGGCCATTTCGGCCCATCGAGCTTGCACCGACACATATCCCACCCAATCCCCGTAACCCCTACACCAACACATATCCCACCCTATCCCCGTGGGCAATCCCGAAACCAGTTAAAAGCCAATTAAAAATAGATGGGACCATCCCCGAAACTCAATGAGAATTTAAACATATTAAAATTAACGAGCCCGCCAAAATTAACAAAGGACCAGAGGAGATTTGGCGGTCAGATAAGCCAGGCCTCAAAACAGTATAATTGAGGCCTGCCTGTTCAGTGAAACAGATCAGATCAGATCGGAGACCATCGTTGCGTTCGAGAGACAGTACAGTTCACACAGTTGAGGACACAGCTCCAGAAGATTCAAGTTCAGTACAGGAGAGAGAAAGTACGGTTCAGAAAAAGCTATCATCATCACTGTACTTAGTCGAAGGATCGGAGACTCGAGGAAAGAAGAACGAAATGGAAGGAAAAGGAAATCGTGGCAACCAAAGGCCTCAAGAAACCAACAACTAACAATATTACCACCAACTAGGTAATATTGGGCCACCGCGATCAACAAGAAACCAACCAAGAAGAAGTCGAAAATTTGCAAGTTTGTTTCCACTCTACAAGCTAGTCTGACTTACCCCTGGGTAAGATTTGACACAAAAGACTCTAAAAACTATACCTAACCAAAGAAAATTGGGTACTTACCCGATAAATCCAACTACGCATCCAACCGCATCAGCAGACAGGCGAAGACTGAAAACCCAATGCAGGTGCAGTCTTCCACCACGTCTGGGGTACGGCAGGCCCCAACCACCATAACTAAAGAGAACCCCGAAATCGTGAACCTCTACAATGTCAAGAAAGTCGTTTGGTGAGTATTTCCTGGTCCTCTGGAATTCAATCCAGTTAGGATAGTGGGATTGGGAGGGTAAGGTATTTTTGTCTATTATCATTCTCCCTCGCATATTCCGAAGTGTTCCCCCTTTTAGAGTATAAGATTTATTGTATTGTATATTTTCCTGTCTCAAAATAAAAATCTCAATTCTTTTGTCTGTTGCAATTTCATTACAACCCCCAAATAAGTCCAAAGTCTAGAACCAAGGGAGTGGGAGCGATTCGAACCGCTCAGGGAGTCAGAGGTGAAGCTGACCACACACACCACCCCTTACACCTATAAACCACACTCTAGGTCATGGAGAACACCTAAATGGGCCACAAGAAATTAGAAGGCAGATTTTGCGGCCCAGGCTAAATGTAGGTTTGAATGCCTAGTTGCTAGTGCAAAGCTAGTCAATTGTGCAGCAAGTGTCCATGTTGGCGGGGGGGGGGTGAAGAGAGGGCAAAAATTCTTAGCTTTTAGACAGGCTCAAGATGTATTACAATCCTTTGGCCACACTTACACCTCAATTCATTGTAATACAATCTAGCTAAAAGATGCATGATCACTGAACTTTTCTCTTTAGCTTATATCACCTCAATGCTAATTTACTCCTTGTACAAGGGGCAAATAATTCAAGATCACAATACTGACCTAAAGAAAGGCCTCCTTGTGAAACATAGGTGATGAGCAGCTCTGGCAGGATCTATAGACTTACATATTTGGGTAAAGCTCAGTGTCTGTAGACCACCTCAGACAATGGTGGATCCTGAGGACGTGGAACTTCCAGGAGAGTGCTTTTCCTGAACGTCGCTGGCAAGCCCAGCATTTATTGCCCATCCCTAGTTGCCCTTGAGAAGGTGATGGTGAGCCGCATTCTTGAATTGCTGCAGTCCACGTGTTGAAGGTACTCCCACAGGGCTGTTGGGGAGGGAGTTCCAAGATTTTGACCCAAAGACGATGAAGGAACGGCGATATATTTTCAAGTCAGGATGGCATGTAACTTGGAGGGGAATTTGGAGGTGATGGTGTTTCCATACGCCTGCTGCCCTTATCCTTCTAGGTGGTAGAGGTCACGAGTTTGAGAGGTGCTGTTGAATAGCTTATCGTATTGGACTACTAAGAATGATATTTAAACTCACTGAAATGCTACGATGTGAAAAATCATGCAAACCAGAAACAGGAAAAGAAGTAAAAAAAAAAGTAAAGAAATGCAACAACCAAAATGGAAATAAAACGTAAAAAGTAAAAAATATAACTATCTGTGAAACAATCTCTAATAAGTATATTACCACTCTAGGAAAGATAAATTAATACAGGTCCACAATCCCTTATCCGCAATTCCGAAATTCGAAAAGCTCTGAAAACCGAAAGTTTTTTCGTGGAGCGTCACTCGTGTGCAGGACATGACCCGAGTGGCACCAAACATGACCCGACGCGGCCGATGCTTGACCCACGCAGGTGTGAGGCGTCAGTTGTGTCTCAGCGCTGCTACCAGTCACACGTGCGTCTGCTGCTCTCTGATATTTTTTGTTATTTTGTGATTTTGAGTTTAATTTCACTGTGAAAATGTCAAAAAGAGCTGCAGATACCCCTACCATTCTGAAATCCGAAAAATTCTGAAACACATCTGGCCCCAAGGGTTTCGGATAAGGGATTAATAACCTGTACCCAGGAAGGGCTTTTTTTAGGGCCTAGAATTTGACCTGAAAACCTCAGCAAAATACAGATACAGTGAATTTCCATCATTTTTAGAGCATCAATGAGGTTCTCGGATGTGGCACCTTTTAATGGAAAATTGGATAACAATTTGAAGTAGAGGAAGATACAGGGCAATGGATGAGAGCAGTGCTGTGGTATTAGTTCTAGATTGCTCTAGCAAAGAGCCGATGGGTCAAATGTCTCCCTTCTGTGCTCTACACTTCTATAGTTCTATGCCCATCAAGCAACCATATTCAGTCAGCATTGCAACCATTCACACTACCCATCCACCCCTTAGCAGCACCATCTCCCAAGTGAGACAAAAATTTGTGGACAATTCAGGAAGCACTCTGGAAAATGCTTTGATCCCCCAAGGCAATCTAGCAAGATTCGGGAGACCATTTGACATATGCTCCTTGGAGAGAGTGAGAGAACACACCACACTACCTCTAGATCCCATACATTTCCTTACTGTCAGATGAAGACAAGAAAAAAAAATCTCAAAATAAAAAGTTGCTTTTCTTTTAACAAATGATAAGGCATATGTACATATTTTACTATGGCTGCCCTTTGACTTGGGTCTTCAAGTTATCACCTATTGAGAGAAAGAGAGAGGGCTAAAAACTTGATAGGGCCCGTAAACAGGCGCGGGGATCGATGAACGTAATGCAAATAATGCACGCGATATTCATGCTGTCTACTAATTTAGATGATTGATGTGCTCAGCCCAGCGCTGCTGGTTGTTTGAGTGCATAGCAGGGGGCCGAAGTTTGTGGGGAGTGATCTCTATTTAAAGCTAGCCTGCAATACTGTCTGCACTTCTTAAAGGGGAGGCGCTTTCTGAAATAAGGATTTAATTGTAATTGCTGTAAAAGAAACTGTAAGGTTGCCATGGCTCAGCAGGGCAGAGAAAGGGTACCTTGGTTCTCAGATGCAGCACTGGAGCCTTAGTACAGGGGGTAGAAAGGAGGAGACAGGTCCTCTACCCGCAAGGGGCTAGGAGGCCCTCCAGACTGACTGTACGAAGGCAGTGGGAGCAGATAGCTGAAGTGGTCAGGGCCACCCGTCTTTCCCCCAGGTCCTGGATCCAGTGCCGAAAAAAGTTTGAGGACCTCACACGAGAGGTTAAGGTCAGTGAATGCATCTTCAAATGCAATATCCCGCCAATTGCATCACTAGCCTCACACACTGCTCAATGCACCACACCCCCATCACTCACCTACCAAAAATCTCTAGCAATCACGACTCATACCTCACATTCATATGCTCCATCTCATCCTCACATACTTACCACTGCTGCAAGCCTCACACCCACATCTCACAGCTTGCACACAAGGCCAGCTAATCAACTATGGCAGCCACTTCACCCAAACACATTACACCACACTCACTGACACACATCCTTTTCTCTTGCAGGGCTTCAGCAGTTAACTGTCAGGGGACAGGCTAGATGACCAGACCCAGCTGAAGGAGTCAGTGCTAGATATCATTGGAGGGGCCGTCACTGAGGCTGTGATGATCGGCGAGGCTGAAAAAAATGATGGTATGGTAATACATAATCTTTGTTCTCACATCCCACTTTCCCCTCATCCCACAATCTCTTCTCACTTACAAGCTGCTGATGATGTAAGCATGTGCATCTTGCTTCCCCCCACACTCCCTTCAACATAACCCAAGCCTTGTGCCTTTCCCCTTTCAAATACCCAAGAACTCCAACCAGTCCAGCCAGAGGAGAGTGATGGAGAAGAAGAGACACCGTCACTCAATCTGTCACTCCCAGGCACCAGCTCAGAAACTGGCATTGCACGTACATTAGAGGGTAGTATAGAGGTGGGATCTGCACGTGGTGAGTCACCGGGCACAAGTGGCTTGCTGCCAAGGCAGAGGGAAAGAGTAGCTCAGGTGCCAACTCCCCAGAGGGTGAGGTCGCACATGAGTTCTGCTGCAGAGGACTCAGAGGAGAACTTTGATGGGGCGGCCTTCAGACGAAGGGTGATAGGCATGCACACAGAAATGTTGGTGCACTGGCACACCTGTTGTTACTGTCAAGGAACACGGAGGAGTCCTGCTCCAACTGTGCTTTGTGCAGAGCTTGGAGCCTATGATTTCCAGGATGGAAGCGATGGGCAACTCCATTAGAGCACTTGTAGACCCAACCATGATGCAGTGTCTGATGGGCGATATCTCAGCTTCCATTGCAGCACAAAGGGAAGTGACCTTACTTGTGAGTGTGCTCTGATGCAGGCTCAACTTGCTTCCATGCAAGCTCAAGTGGCTGCCATCGTGGCTGCGTTTACCAGTGTGGAAAGGAGCTTGCAGGGTGTCACAGCAGTCGAGCACTCTGTCCTCCAATAGATTACTAGGATTACTGAGGCACCACCTATGGGGGAGTGCCAGTGGTTCCATGGAGGTTCGGGTTCAACGTGGTGGCTGGAACATCACTGTCACTGTGGACTGGTGCAGGATGAAGGTATCGTGGCTGCTGGCAGGATACCGGGCATTCACCATCATGATATGATGTGCTAGTCGTGGTTGCACATGAACTGCACATTAAGTGAGTGGTAGCCTTCGCGGTTATGGATCATCTCACCATTGAGATGCGGCACCCACAAAGCCACGTGTGTGCAGTCGATGGCACCCTGCACCATGGGGAAACCCAATATCCTGGCAAAGCCATGAGCCCGCGCCTCCTGCTTCAACAATAAAGTCCCCTTTCCTAGAGCACGGGGAATCTGTGACCTCCCAGATGCAGTGATGGATGGCAAAATGCGAGATGTTTGCTATGTCACCTGTTCCATCCTGGAAGGATCCACTGGCGAAAAAATTCAGGGTCTCCTTGAGCGCCTCTGGCCTGTTCTGAGGCTGCAGGTTTGGTTTCAAGACGCCTCCTTGGTGAAGTGGAGCCTTGTAATACACTGCTCCTGGCTTAGGTGCAGGTAGGAGAAGTGCTTCCTAAAGACCATAGGTGGGCAAAGCCTCCTGTTAAGAGCCCTCCTCCTGCACTTCCTCCTCCTCGCTCTGTGAGCAGCTTGTCTGCTTTGCTGCCTCTGTTCCATCTCCCTGTCATGCTGCATCACGAAGGGGACTGCAGCTAGAGCAAGTGGTGCAGTCAGAGGCCTTTCAGCAGCAGCCAACGCTTTTCCGTCCAGCAGCACTCCTTGCACAGTTTAACAACTTTTGAAATGTCCAGCAACCCAGTACTCCTACAAACTCTGCAAGAGCCAGAACAAGAGAAATAATCAACTTACCCACACGTTGGATGTTTTCCTTTAAATAGAACTGGTGTGGGGGACCCTCGTGCAGCTGAATGCACGTTCAGCTGTGTATGTTTAGGAGAGGCGTTGAATGGAGTAGCTGTGTCCAAAATGGCAAGCCGGGCATCACGATCTGCCTACTCTGCATACTGCCGGCGCATGCGTTTACCACCCACACTACCGCCCTCGTCCAGATGGTGAACAGCACGGGCCGCGTCGGAAGTGGGCGGAAGCAAGGCTGATTTCATATTTTTCAATACCGGCCACAGCTATCAGCGCTAATTTTGTGGCCGGATCATCTTAAACTGGGGGCTAGTTAAGGTGCCGCCTACTGAGAGATGACCCAAGAGTGCTGTATAATTTTAACTAATTTACATTGGCAAATCATATCTTGAAATTGACACAACAGCTACCTTAATTTGACCTCAAACTGCCAGAATAAAACTGACAAATAAACCAAACCGACCTGTGTAGTAAGTTTCATGCTTGGACTAATTCAGACACAGTCGAACATAGCCAACCATTGTAAATTTGACACTATTCTTCTGTTCTTCCCACAGCACCTAGTGTTCCACCCACTGCATCAACTGCACTTTGCTCATTGCATCCTTTCACTTTGTTACCATTTACAACAGACAGCTAGAAATTGGATTGAACCAGGCGCAATCCTGGTGTGGCGCAAACTGTCCGTGCCCAATTAGACTGGTGGCAGGACCACAGCCAATTGGTCTGCCGGTCTCATTATGATAGTACCAGCAAGCCACGGGCCCCAGAAACAGCTCACTAGATGTGGAGGGGGAGTGAATTCAGGGCCTCAGGTGAGTATGGACTGGCGGGGGGGGGGGGGGGGCAGAGGCAATTAGGAGAGGGTTGAGCAGTGGCCAGCAGCGGTCTGTGATTTTAATGTGGAGCCACTCCTGCTCCTCCTGGCTCCACATTAGGGTAAGTAAACAACTTGAAACTTACCTTGTAGGAGGCAGCTTCCAATTCTCCCTTTAAAGAACACTGGTTTGGCAGTTGTGTGCTTGAAAAAAACTGACCGCAGCCTGCGTCGTGCACACTGCACTCAGTCACAATCAAACTTGACAAACGGGCCTGAAACAGGTGGCCGGCCCCTATTTGCATAAGCAAAGGGCCTAACACCAGCTTCAGGCAGACACCCTAGACAACGGCAGGACATCCTCACCAATAAGGCGTCCAGCACATCTCCGGCGTGGATTGAGTGCGTGCACGCCACACGCCACACGCCATACGCCATATTGGGTCTGGCAGTGTCTATTTTTCGCCTGAATAATAATCTACTTTCTAGACTAGATTTTTTTTTAAGCAAGCATATACATCTCCATGCTCATGTGCTCACAGCCATGCACATGCACAAAAAAATTAATTATAGCTGCAAAGCTGTCCCCTGGAGACCCAGCAATGTAAATGGGACATTTCCACTCGATCCACCAATGCAGATTCACTGACTGATTACTAATTGAAGCACTCAGTATAAATAAGGTACTTCAGTGAAGGAGCAGCTTCTGAAAAGGAACAGTGCCCAGAGACTGACAGCTGGTCACATTCTGGTTTGCATATATATAAAAATTATGCATGTCTCCATGTTTAGCAGCCATAACATTGTGCTCCAAAAATGAAAGGATAAATACTGTATAGAAGGACTAATCAAGATTAAGCCTCCATCACCTTCTCCTTGAAGAGTTTCACTAGACAGTCTGTGGTTTTGTGCCTCTCCTATGTCCCTTGACATACCTGCTATAAAAATATCCCACAGTGGTTAAAGGCGAATAATTCAACTTCGCAATTATATTCATGTTATTTAAATCAATCCTTCGTCACAGTGAGAAAACAAGCCATACCGTCCCACCAGGTCACATGACATTTTATATCACATCAAGACAAATAAAAAATATTTGACGTTAAAAGCTGTGATTTATTTTTGCTTCTTAAAACAAATCCTAAGACTTGTGCACATGTTTTGTGAAGTAAGACATACAGGATATTCTTCATTGGAAAATGTGATACTGCTGACTTATTCATATTTTAGGTGGTGAAAGGACGGTCATTGACATTTTTTCTTCAGTATTTCCTGATGGGGATACATGGTGGGAGTATTTAAGATAAGGAGATCAGCTACACTTGAACAGCTGGACTAGCGAAAGGAACTTGCGTCCTAATCCAGGGAGCTTCCCAACGCCACTGGGATACCCATCGAAGATATTGTGCTGATTAAATATTATTGTGATAGTCATGCTAAGCAAGTAACTGAGCTTTGCTTAATAAATTTGTTGAAACGAAAAGAAATGTAACCATTCTGATGTCTAAAGCATAGCTATTTTTTCGAAACTAACCTCATAGGAATACTGAACATTTATATTTTAATTGTCAATCAGAAAAAAAAAATGAAACCACTTCAATCAAATTTACACATCTATATATATAAAACGGTATGTCTCTCTGTCTGTCTTTCTGTCTCTCTGTCCGGCTATACAATCAAACATTATAGAGCGTACCTACACATATGTTATATCAAAAGAAAGCTCATCATTAGGGGACTCTTGTAGGTGTATTTACTTTTTGGTCGGACAAAAATTGTTCCGACGGTATCCAAAAAATGTTCAAAATTCCGCTCATTAGCATCGAGTGACGTGAAGGTTGACCAATCGTACAGTCGAGCGACCCGACGGTCGACCAATCGCTGCGTCACGGGGGCAGGTTCATTGCGTGCGTGGGCGGGCCATCCTACAGTCGAGTGACAGGACGCTTGACCAATCCTACACTTCAGTGACCTGACGGTTGACCAATCGGTGCGTGTGTGGGCGGGCCTAATCATTCTCAACTGAGGCGAGTGTCCGCCATCTTGATTCCTAACGATTTTTTCCCCCACTTTCTGTGTGTTTATTTTTCCCACTTTCTGTGTGTACCCCGTTAGGTTCTTTTGTGCAGTTGCCTTCTTAGCTATGGGGTGCTTCAAAACCTGAACTTTGATATTTAGGAATCTCTCTTTATTGTAGTGGATGCACGGAGCCACGGCCTAGCAGCGCGGGAAGCCTGGGCCTCGAGTTCAGCGGATTCACAACGCGCCCGGAACCTGTCGAGCCTGCTGAAGGCCCTCGGCGTCTCACTCTCCCCCCCGCCGCCCCAGTCTTATTCTCTCTCTCTCTCTCTTCCCCGCGCAGCCTGAAAGCCCGGGGGAAGAGGGAAGCGAGCAGCTGAGCGGCGTCTCTCTCTCCCGGAACCAGTTGAACCTGCTGAAGGCCCTCGGCGTCTCACTTTCCCCCCCAGTCTCTGTCTCTCTCTCTTCCCCGCGCAGCCCGAAAGCCCGGGGGAAGAGGGAAGCGAGCAGCTGAGCGGCAGCGTCTCTCTCTCTCCCAGAACCTGTCGAACCTGCTGAAGGCCCTCGGCGTCTCTCTCCACCCCCCCCCGCAGTCTCTCTCTCTCTCTCTCTCTCCCCCCAGTCTCTCTCTCTCTCTCTCTTCCCCGCACAGCCCGAATGTCCGGGGGAAGAGAGCAGGTGAGCGGTGGCGTCTCTCTCTCCCCCCCACCGCAGCGAAAGGCGTTCGTCTGCTGCCGGGCCAACAGGTTCCAAAGGCCCGCAGCGTTCACCATGAGCAACCCCGGGCTCGCTTCGGAGCAATGGGCACCCGGCCTCCCGATGTCAGACTGACTCCGTTCTGGTACCGGAAAGGAGGGAGGGAGGGAGAGGAGAGGGAGAGGGGGAGGGAGGGAGAGAGAGAGAGCGAGGAGGGGGAGGGGGTGAAGAGCGAGGAGGGGGAGGGGGTGAAGAGCAAGGAGGGGGAGGGGTGAAGAGGAAGGAGGGGGAGGGGGTGAAGAGCGAGGAGGGGGAGGGGGTGAAGGAGGAGGAGGAGGGGGGGAGGAGGAGGGGGAGGAGGAGGGGGGAGGAGGAAGGGGGAGGGAGGAGGGGGAGGGGGAGGAGGAGGGGGGGAGGAGGGAGGAGGGGGGAGGAGGAGGGGGAAGAGGAGGGGGAGAGGGAGGAGGGGGGGAAGGGAGGAGGGGGGGAGGAGGGGGGAGGGGAAGAGGGGGGAGGGGAGGGGAAAAAAAGGGGGAAAAAACACAGCAGGTCCCCTTTCCCCTCCCCCCCATCCCCTCCCCCCTCCTTCCCCCTCCCCCACCTTCTCCCCCCTCCCTTCCCTCCCCCCCTTCCCTCCCCCCACTCCCTCCCCTTCCCTCCCCCTCACCCCCCCTCCCCCTCCCCCTTCCCTCCCTCCCCCTCCCCCCTCCCCTCCCCCGCTCCCCCTCCCCCTCCTCCCCTCCCCCTCCTCCCCCCTTTCCTCCCCTTCCCCTTCCTCCCCCTTCCCCTTCCTCCCCCTTCCCCCCACTTCCCCTTCCCCCCAATCACTCTCTCTCTTCCCCCAGTCTCTCGCTCTCTCTCTCTTCCCCCCCAGTCTCTCGCTCTCCCTCTTCCCCCCAGTCTCTCGCTCTCTCTCTTCCCCCAGTCTCTCGCTCTCTCTCTTCCCCCCCAGTCTCTCGCTCTCTCTCTTCCCCCCAGTCTCTCGCTCTCTCTCTTCCCCCCAGTCTCTCGCTCTCTCTCTTCACCCCAGTCTCTCGCTCTCTCTCTTCCCCCCAGTCTCTCGCTCTCTCTCTTCCCCCCAGTCTCTCGCTCTCTCTCTTCCCCCCCAGTCTCTCGCACTCTCTCTTCCCCCCCAGTCTCTCGCTCTCTCTCTTCCCCCCAGTCTCTCGCTCTCTCTCTTCCCCCAGTCTCTTGCTCTCTCTCTTCCCCCCAGTCGCTTTCTCTCTTCCCCCAGTCGCTCTCTCTCTTCCCCCCAGTCGCTCTCTCTCTTCCCCCCAGTCACTCTCTCTCTTCCCCCCAGTCGCTCTCTCTCTTCCCCCCAGTCGCTCTCTCTCTTCCCTCCAGTCGCTCTCTCTCTTCCCCCCAGTCGCTCTCGCTCTTCCCCCCCAGTCGCTCTCGCTCTTCCCCCCAGTCGCTCTCTCTCTTCCCCCCAGTTGCTCTCTCTCTTCCCCCCAGTCGCTCACTCTCTCTCTTCCCCCCAGTCGCTCTCTCTCTCTCTTCCAACAACAACATGCCCTCAAAAAAGCCTCGGCACCGCCGGGCACCCCCAGCTAGTAATAGATAATGGAGTAAAAGTTTGTTATAACCCGTTTTGGGCACCAAATTGACAGCGCACTTCCACACAGGCCAGAACCAGGAAGCCTGCGGTGCCGCAGAAGAAGAGCCACATTGTAAAAATAGCGGTGTTAGGCCCCTCATTTATATATGCAAGGAGCCTAATGCTTACTTCAGGCAGGCGCCACAGATGCCTGGGAACTGCCTTCATGAATATGGCGGTGCCTGTACCCCAGGTGCAGATCCTGTGCCCCAAAATTGCTCATTGTTACTTTTACTCCCAAAAAATGGCTGCAACAAGGACCAAGTTCCCTCTCAGTGAGTTTCCTATTTTTGACAATTTGAAAATTGGAGCCCATTTTCCTAGCTCCCTTCTGCCTAGGTACAGGCAGAGTATTGCTGAAG